>NC_137745.1:16596318-16961318 GCF_963264785.1 Psittacula echo | reverse complement strand
GCATGCGCCCGAAATGCAGTATAAACAAAGCATAACAAAACCAACTCCCCATATGACCACTTTCCTCGGATTTGGTCCTGACACCCTCAGCCACACCACCAAGCTCAAACCCCTACCTTTGCCCTAACAACCCCCTGTGATACTAACCCAACCACAGAGCTCCTCCAGCCCCAGGAGGGCTCTTACGGGGGTCCCTGGCTGGGTGGAACCCACCAGCCCCCGCCTGGCCCCCTCCCCACTCCAGAGCGGCCACAGCTGCCCCACGGCTTCAGCGCCCAAAGCTCAGGCCAGGCTCACCCGCCCCACTCACTTCAGGGCTATCGTAATCGCGACTATCGTAGTCTCTATCATAGTCCCGGCTGTCGCGACTGTCGTAGTCTCGACAATCCCGGCTGTCGTAGTCCCGGCAATCGTAGTCTCGGCTGTCGTAGTCCCGGCAATCGCGGCTATCGTAGTCGCGGCAGTCCCGGCTGTCGCGACTGTCGTAGTCTCTGCAGACCCTGCTATCGCGACTGTCGTAGTCCCGGCTGTCGTAGTCTCGACTATCACGGCTATCATAATCTCGACTGTCGTAGTCACGACTATCGTAGTCGCGATAGTCATCGTAGCGGTCACCGCGGCGCTCCTCACTGGACCTCTTGTAGTCAGAGTCTCTGCGCCGGCTCCGGGACTCTCGCTCATCACGGTCCTCCCTCTCCACGATAGAGCCGTAGCGGCCGCTCCGCTCCGTCCTGCTCACGCTGCGGGTGACACCGAGCCGAGCTCAGGAGAAGAGCCCGCAACGACCCCCACCACTGCCCATCCTGCGGGGCCGCCCGCCCGTTCTTCCCTCTCCATCCACTCCTCCCTCCGCCCTCCCGCCCATTCTCACCGCTTGTCCGAGCCCATGCCGCCGCCCGCGACCCGCAAGCACTGAGGCAGCAACAAACTCGATCACAGCGCACACAACACACAGACGCAAGACCTCACTCCCTGGCCGCAAAATGGCGCCGAGGTGACTGCCCGTCTTCTACCCAGGAAGCTCCGCGCCTGCCGCCTGGAACGTTCCAGGCGGTGCGCAGGCGCAGAGGGCCGAAGGGCATGCTGGGAGCTGTAGTGCGGGACTGTGCCTCCCCCCTCGGAGCAGCCGTGTCCAGGATGGGACCTGCCCTTCTGCCACAGCCGTCGGCGGTCATGGGAGAAAGGGACATTCAGAGATCACCCAGTCCCACTCCCTGCCGTGGGCAGTGGCACCTTCAATTAGATCTTTACTCAAAGCCCCAGCCTGCACTGCCTCGGACAAGGCATCCACTGCCTCTGTGTGCAACTCGGTCCAGTGTCTCACCACCCTCAAGATATTTCATCCCTATGTGTAATTTAAACTCACCTTCTTTCGGTTTAAAACCATTGCTCCTGTCATTGCAGGCCCTGGTAAAAAGTCTCCATATCTCACAAGCCCTCTTTGTGTATTAAAAGGCTGCAATAAGCTCTCGCTACAGTCTGCTCCAGGCTAAACAACCCCACTGCTCTTAGCCTTTCTCCATAAGCAGAGGTCCTACCATGTGATTTGGCGGGCCAAGACTGGGCCCATGGTGGGGCCTGGTGAAACCCAGGGTTCCCTCGTTGTAACCTGCGGTGTGCCATTGCAACCATAATCAGGGGACCGGCTATATTAAGGGGACCCCAGCATCCTCAGGTCAGTTGCGGCTGCAGCAGTGGCCGAGTGCACGGTGCGCACCCGGCATCCCTGTGTAGTCAGCAGCCTTTCTGTGAGGGGAGACCCTGGGCCGTGTCCAGGGCCTCCTGTGGAAGAGAGAAGAGCCTTCGAGTGCCTGAGGGCCACGGGCTGCGCCCCAGCCCAGCCACAGGTGAGGGTGGCCCCAGTCCTCAGGAGCAAGGGGACAGTGGGGTTGTGACAAGGGGGTGCTGCAGCTCAGATGAACCCCAACCCTGTGCCGGGAGAAGGAGGGAGGTGGAGTCAGTGCCACCGCCCTGGGGCAAGGAGGGCTCCGTGGGGCTCTGGGGTCACAGGAGGGGTGCTGAGGAGGGGGGGATCAGGAGCTTGAGCGGGGGTGACATCAGGGCGCTCTGTCACCCAGCCTTGCCTGCAGAGTGTCTCAGGGACATGGTGGGAGCAAGGAGCCCCCCAAGCGCTCTGCCCCGCCACTCCTGGCAGGGCAGCTCTGGTGGTGGGGGGTCCCCTTCACCCCTTTCCTCCCTCCCTCTCTCAGGATGGAGACGAGACCCCCCAGCCAACCCAGGCTGGCCTGGGTGGAGACGGATGAAGCTGGCCCGGCTCCCAGCTCTGGGCTGACCTGCAATGAGATGGGTAAAGGTGAGTGTGCGGGTGCTGCGGGCAGGGGCTGCCCACCCTGCCCTGCCCTGTCCCACTCTTGCAGTCCCCAGCCAGGCATCGGTCCTGCAGCGCAGAGCCCAGGGAACAGCCCCACCACAGCATCCCTGGGCCAGGAACTCCCTCTTCCCCCTGCTGCCGGGTGCTCCTCCGTGGGGCACGCTGGGGCTGCCTCCCCTGCTGCCCTGCCGCATCGCACCCTCGCCCCTGGGGTGCACGGGGGGCACCCGTGTCCCAGCCTAGAGCCAGGGCTGGGGACATCTCTGAAGCTGGGCAGAGGGCTCGTGTACTCCCCACTGCCTGCCCTCCAGCCCTGCCTGCTCTCTCTTGGCCAGGTTCACGCATCTCTACTGTGGATGTGTCCAGTGAGGAAAAGAACAGCCTGGACATCATCGTAGCGTCCATCAAGAGAAGACCAAAGGTATCCACGGTCACTTCCATGCGGCTGTGCCTGTGTCTCCTGCACGGTCTTTCTGCCCTTGTCCCATACTCAGAAGGTGCTGGGGGCTCTTATGGACCCCCCATCTGTCTTTCCCGCCCGACAATGTCTGTCCATCTGTCACCTCCCCGGCTGGCAGCAAGAAGACCAGAAGCTGAAGTTTCTGCAGGCCGTCTGCACCATCTGCATCACCACCAGCATGCACTCCTCCCTGTGGGACATGCTGTGGTTCTTCCACCCTGAGCTGGCGGAGACCCTCGAGGTGAGGGGATGGCCGGTCAGGCTGAGGCAGGGGCAGCGGCACAGCTGTGGGGCAGGAGAGGATGTCAGGTGGAGGTGAGGGAGTGGGTTCTTACCGGATCGGTGTGAGTGCTGTGGGGAGTTTGGACATTGGAAGTGAGGCTGCCCTGGGGGCAGTGCCATGGGGTGGCTCCAGTGGCTGAATTGCAACTAGATTGATGGGGACCTGAGGAATCTACCCTAGCAGATCCACTGGTTAAATTAAAGCTAGGGACTAGACGAAATAAAGTGGAATTTTTAGTGGATACAGGAGCAACTTATTCAGCGTTAAATCAGAGGGAAAAGAATTTGTTACAGTTGTAGGAGCTACCGGCTGCCAAGAACTAAAAAAAAAAAGGCATTCTTTCTGAAACTTTTAGAGTACAAATTGGGAAAACAACTAGGAATGCATAATTTTTTATGCATGCCAAATTCTCCAAAATCTTTATTAGGGCAAGAAGCAACATTTAAAGAAGGCAAAATGGAATTAAGAGTTAAAAACGATCAATTAATTACAGTTGTGAGTTTATCTTTAATTCAACAGAAAAGCGAACAAGAGGACCTCCCTGAAATAGAAGAAATCCTTAATCAGGTGTATCTGGGAGTATGGGCATCTGAAGTTCCAGGTAAGGTGAAAAATGCTTTGCCTGTTATAGTGGAAATAAAAAGAGGGGGGGCTGCCCAATTAGAATTAAACAATATCCCTTAAAATGAGAAGATCAAAAGGAATCAAAGAAATCACTGTTAAATTTTAAAATATACATTATGGGAAAAGTTGCGGATTGGTTCAAGATCTTACAGCAACCAACAAAATTGTAGAGGATATTCATCCAGTAGTAACTAATCTGTATACCTTACTGACTAAACTGAATAATAATCCGAAATGGTTTGTTGTCTTGGATTTAAAGGATGCTTTTTTTTTTTTTTTTTTTGCCTACCATTGGCCAAAGAAAGCCAGAATTTATTTGCTTTTGAACGGGAAAATCCTGACATGGGAAGGAAAACTCAATTAACTTGGACGGTATTACCTCAAGGGCTTAAAAACAGTCCAACAATTTTGGAAATCAGTCAGCACTGGAACTAGAATCACGGAAGCCACCCACTCATATGGGGACTCTGTTACAATATGTGGCTGACCTATTAATTGCCACAGAAACAAAGGAAGAATGTGTCCAGTGGATGGTGGGATTATTGAATTTTCTGGGACTGAATGGTTATCAGGTATTCAAACAAAAGGCCCAACTAATTCCAACCCAAGTCTTCTACCTAGGATATGAAATAACAGGAGGACAGAGAGAACTTGGAGCTGCTAGAAAAGAAGCCATTTGCCAAACTCCACAACCGCCAACCATCAAGGAGCTCCGGATGTTCCTGGGAATGACTGTATGCCGCAGACTTTAGATCCATGATTATGGTGTTCTGGCAAGACCACGATATGAACTGTTAAAAGGAAATCCTCCCTCTTTAGAGTGGACTGATTCAGCAGAGGGGGCTTTTAGAAATTCAAAAACAGAGCTAATGAGAGCTCCAGCTCTGGGACTTCCAGATGTAAACAAACCCTTTTGGCTATATTCTTATGAAAAACAAGTAATAGCCTTGGGGGTCCACACTCAGAAACGAGGACCCTATAAAAGGGCAGTGGCATATTTTTCGAAACAGCTGGCTGAAGCGAGCAAAGGATGGCCCGGATGCCTAAGGGCTGTGGCAGCAGTTGTTATGAATATTGAAGAGGCTTGCAAATTCACCCTGGGACAAAAGATTACTGTGCTGGTGTCCCATGTTGTATCAGCAGTCCTGGAACAGAAAGGAGCCCACTGGTTATCTCCTTCACGTTTTTTAAAATACCAGGCCACCCTTGTGGAACAAGATGATACAGAAATTGTGGTCACTAATGCTGTGAATCCAGCATCCTTTTTGCAGGAACAACCGACAGAACCACTAACACACAACTGCTTGGCCACTGTAGGGACTGTATATTCAAGCCGACCAGATTTGATTCTTGGTTTACTGATGGTAGTAGCTTCATGAAAAATGGTGAACGAAAGGCAGGATGTGCCGTTACCACCACTTCACAGGTAATAGAAGCTAAACCTTTACCCGCAAACACCTCCGCCCAAAAGGCAGAAATAATAGCATTAATGAAAGCCCTGGAATTGGCTAAAGACAAAAGCATAAGTATTTGGACTCATTCTAAATATGCATTTGTCGTGGTCTGTGCACATGGTGCCATCTGGAAAGAACGAGGACTTTCGAACGTGCAAGGGAAACAGATTAAACATGCTACAGAAACTGAGGTTCAGCTACCTGAGGAAGTAGCTACTATGTATGGTAGAGGGCATCAACAAGGTGGCCCTAATCAGAAAACTGGAAAGAATTTGGCTGATTTCGAAGCCAAACGAGCATCTGAACAATCTAAAATCATGTCCTTAATCCCTGATGGCAAACTAACAATTGAGAAATCTAAACCTAGATATTCAAAAGAGGATAGAAAGTTGATTGAAGATCTGAAAGGACAGGAAAACAAAGACGGTTGGGTTCAGATGGGCGAATTGTAATTCCCTATAATCAACTCTGAAAGCTAGTTCAGGAAGAACATAATAAAACTCATTGGGTAGCAACTCTTTATATACAAATTATAGGAAGGAATCTATACACCATAGTTCCATTAGTGACAAAACAATGTCAGCTCTGTCTTCAGAATAATCCTAAAACTGAAAATAGAAATCAAACTGGGACAATTGGGAGAGGAAGTTATCCAGGACAGCAGTGGAAAATAAGTATTTCTGAATTACTGAGAAAAGGAGGCTATTGATATTTGTTGGTGTTAAAAAGAATATTAGGGACAAGAGCGACAGGTTTGGTTTATCCGCTTCACCCTTTCAGATCTGGAGACTGGGTTTAAGAATATTATACCTGTGTACAAAGAAATGCCACAGGTGTAGGTCACTATTCAAACTGCAATCACACTATTAATATAGATGGTATGGTAGTTCAGCGGTGGCCTGTTCCTGAAGGGAAAGGATGGTATTGGTTATGTGGAGAAAATGCTCATAAGACTCTACCCCAACTGGAAGAGGGCATGCACCTTAGGTGCCGTGGTACCCAATCTTGCTATTATTGGCTTCACAAGGAGGGGTTTGTTCCATAATCAATGGTTCCTATACAGATCAAAGTGGCAGAATTGAAACAGATCTGGAGGAAATTTGGAAACAAACTGAAATATTTCATGAAATGGCCAAGGATGACACCTCCTGGGGTTTTGAAGAAATATGGAAAAAGTTAACTTCATGGTTACCTAATCTCTCCTAGTTGAGGCAACTGGTTGCAGGAATCTTAATACTAATTAACACTGATTACTTGTGGCATGATACAGTGTTCTTTTTGCTGTTGTAAAAGGTCTGTAACTGATTATGAAGATTGGAAAAGACATAAAGTTAGACAAGTTGAAAGTGGTTGAAAGTACTTTGCCAGAACTCCTGAGTAAAATGGAGTTACATAACAAAAGAATTTGCAAAGGTAAAATAAAAGGGGGGACTTCATATAAGGAAAGCAAGTGCCTGGAAAACATAGGGTTAAGATACTTTTAACTTAACTTAGGTCTAATATAGAGAACAATGTGTTGTAAGTCTCTGGTGTGATAACAGACTTTAGTAGTCTTACTAACATGAGTGAATTATTTCTTTCCTTTCCATTCTTCTAATGAGGGAATTATTTCTTACCATCCTTCTAATTATCAGTTAGTTTGGAGGCAGTGCCTCCCGAACATCTGCTAGCTTAGGATACTCCTTGTCTGCCCACCCTGTTCTGCTTGCAATAAATTTTGTACGAAGGTCACACTGTCCTAAATCTTCACCAGCTATCAGAAACTTACAGATCTGGCTGGTTTCAGATAGTTTTGTGATTACTGGAGAATCCAACTGTGCCGAAAGTGAAAAGTGCACCGTGAGGAAGACTCCTTACTTCATCTTGAAGACCCCTGCCCACGACCGTCGGAAGGCAGTGCGCAAGCGCCAAAAGGGAGGAGACTTATGATAATGAGTACCTAAACTAAATGTAATATCCCCGCCGCTCTCTCGGGAACCTAATGAATACGCATGTTTGTGTGTAATAAATATCTGCCTGCTTAACCCCTCGGCGTGCAAGTTAGGAGGAGCGATCTCCCTTGAACCCAGCGCCGTAATAAACGTACCTGCTTTATAACTCTCTTTGACTTGCAGAGTCTGATTTCGGGCTTCACGCTTCCCTGCTGCCCTCCAGCATCATGCCCTCGACCCTGGGGTGCATGGGGGGCACCCGTGTCCCAGCCTAGAGCCAGGGCTGGGGACATCTCTGAAGCTGGGCAGAGGGCTCGTGTACTCCCCACTGCCTGCCCTCCAGCCCTGCCTGCTCTCTCTTGGCCAGGTTCACGCATCTCTACTGCGGATGTGTCCAGTGAGGAAAAGAACAGCCTGGACATCATCGTAGCGTCCATCAAGAGAAGACCAAAGGTATCCACGGTCACTTCCATGCGGCTGTGCCTGTGTCTCCTGCACGGTCTTTCTGCCCTTGTCCCATACTCAGAAGGTGCTGGGGGCTCTTATGGACCCCCCATCTGTCTTTCCCGTCCGACAATGTCTGTCCATCTGTCACCTCCCCGGCTGGCAGCAAGAAGACCAGAAGCTGAAGTTTCTGCAGGCCGTCTGCACCATCTGCATCACCACCAGCATGCACTCCTCCCTGTGGGACATGCTGTGGTTCTTCCACCCTGAGCTGGCGGAGACCCTCGAGGTGAGGGGATGGCCGGTCAGGCTGAGGCAGGGGCAGCGGCACAGCCGTGGGGCAGGAGAGGGCTCAGCCAGGCAGGGAATGCGAGGGGAGTGAGCGCTGCTCTGGGCCTGCATCATCCTTGGCGATGCTCCGGACCCACCTGCATGGCCCGGCTGCAGGTCCCTCGGGCAGCCTGTGCTCTGTGATGGCCGCAGCCCTTCCTGCTACGCGGCTGGGACCACTGCTAATGGTTGGGGGTGCCAGGACGGGCTCTGACAGCCCCACGGGCTATTGCTGGATGAAGGAGCTGCCCTGTCCTGATCCATCCACACTGCTGTGCCCCTCAGGTGCTGCTGCATGAGGAGCCCGCTGATCGCCTGGACACCACGGTGCGGCAGCAAGTCATGCTGACCATCGCTGCCATGAGGTACCTGCCCAGCCCCAGCTCGGCGTCCCAGCGCCCAGTGCCCTGCCAGCCCTGTTCCAGGGGCACCCACAGACCTGGGACTGAGAGGGGGGCACACAGCAGGGCAGGGGGTGGCACAGGGATTTCCTCCCAAAGGCCAATGTCAGGGTCAGGAAGGGTCCAGATGGCCCCTGTAACACAGGGATCAGCCCAGGTCTCCAACCCCTGGGTCTGCCTCCTCCCTGCCTCCTCCAAAGAGCTCTTCCATGTCCCTGCAGCAGAGCGGGGCTGCTTCTGCAGGAGAAGAACGGCCTCCTGGAAGCCTGCTTCTGCAGCGTCTTCCACCTGCCTCCACAGGACAGCCAGGGCCCCGAGGCTTGGCTCTACCGCAAGGTATGCCCTGGTGTGAGCCACAGGGAGTTCCCTGTCCTGAGGCCCCTTCCTGCTCAGAGCAGGGCCACGGCTGCGCTGCTCCCCCAGGCTGCCAGGGCTGCCCTCGAGACCCTGTTCCCTTGCAGACCCTGTCGGCAATGGACAGCATGTTACAGGTGCTGGTGTGCAGTGCCAGCACCTTCGGCATCCAGGAGCTGCAGAACATCTTCAAGGTCTGGCCTTGGCACAGGGGCCCCACGGGCAGTGACCTCCGACATGAGCGGTGCCCCCCCCCCAGCCCTTACCTGCAGGCTGCTGCCACAGCCCCTTCTCCTGCGCCAGCGCTCCCTGGTCCTCGCCCACTGCCTGTACTGCACAACCCTCCAGACGCAGCTGCCTGTCTGGAAAGGGGAGCCCAGCCCTGGCGCTCTCCCCCTGCGGCTTCACGGGCCATATCCCAGAGCCCCACCGCAGGTCCCCAGGGAGAGGTCACCCCAAAACCTCGGAGTCCTCAGGGGCAGCGGGTGGAGGGAGGGACCTTTTCTGAGGGGCGGTGAGTGCACAGCAGCAGGGCGGCAGCAGCAGCAGTGGGATGTGGGGACCCGCCTGGCCACAGCCCATTGCTGCGAGGGGCAAGAAGGACACGTACCCTGTGTCAGGCACTGCCGAGGTGCTGTGCTGTGCCACCCCACCTTCGAGCATGCCAACACGTGCACCTGGCTGCCCACCCCACAGGCAGCACACTGCAGGGGGCCCTGCCATACTCGCCCGCTGCCCATCCAGCCACGTGAGCCTCAGCTTCCCCAGGCTGCTCAGTGGCTACTGTCAGCAGCCCCCTGCCAAGGCACCCAACCCGGACTGCATCTCCCATCACTGCAATCCACACTGCACCCACACGAGGTCCACAAACCTGGACAGCATCACCCAACTGATCACTGCCTCCACCCCATCACTGATCCATCCCTTAGCCGCCACGGACCCTGAAGAATGGGGTTGATTGAAGAATAGGGTTGTAAATAAGTAACCTCAAGAATGTTAGGCTTTGTTAGGCACTATAGAGAAAAGAAAGTTACTAAGATAAGCTTTGCCAGAGCCACCTGGTGGTTACTGATATGACAACGATCCTAAAACAAAGTGATGAAGAAATAACCACCGGGGGTCCGAAAGCCCACTACTACATTTTTGTATGCATACAGGAGGCATTCTCTAAAAAGTATGATGTAATGTATGTAATCTAATGAATATGCATGTTTAATGACAATATAATCACAGCCTGGTTGATGCCTGGCAGAAACACGCTTGGAGGAGCTATCCCCCATGTCTCCCGGCGCCGCAATAAAGAATACCTGCTTGTCAACTTCGTTGGCGAGTTCCTGGAGTTTTCTCCGAATCAACCCATCACCGACCAGTCACTGACCCGTCACCCATCCCCTGCATGATGGGCCCATTATTGACCCATCACTGGCTTCATGACTGACGCCATCACTGCCCCCTCCCTGCCCCGCCTCTGCCCATCACCGACCCCCCTCTACTCCCGCTCCGCTCGCCCCCCGGGCCGCTCCTCCGGACCCACCGCTTCCGCCGCCGCGGGGTCACTTCCGCCGCCGTCACCGCTCGGCTCCCGCACCGCGCCCCTTGGCGGCCGGAGGCCGCGCTCCTCTCCCCGCCGGTTGTGGCGCGCGCGGTGGCCGGTGGCCGGTGTCGCGTCGCCGGGCGGAGCTCACCGCCACTGGCACCACATGAAATTGGGGTTTCTCTGAATACAGAGACTTAGACACAGACAGGGCGACGAGGATGCTTAAACTGGTGTTTCACTGTCTCTGGAGGCTACAGTTCTCCGGGTAAGGCAGGCTGCAACAGCAGAACCAGATGTCTTCTCTCACCCCAGTGTAGGTTCCTCCTGTTGCTAAGCCTGAGAAACAGGTACACGGCTGCAAAAGAAAACACCTCGAGGAGCCTCTCAGGGTCGTAAATTAGAGCGAACAAGAGCATGTAGTTAGTTGGAAAGACTAAACACGCATTCCAATGCCCTTGACTAAGGGATTTCCATAGAAGTGTAAAACGAGTCAGGGGATTTCTCCTCAGACGAGCAGCACAACCCCCAGAGACCACTCCTCAAGTGCCCAGCGCCTGCGCCACGGCCTTACCCGCCCAAATTACCACATGCATCAGTAACGAGAATTGGGTGGGCATTTCACACGTTACAATGAGTACGGATGTAACGATGATGTCTGAGCTGTAAACTGCCCCTTCTCGGTCTGTGTGCGTCAGGCAGAGTGACTCCCCATGCGCCCGGTACCCTAACAAAGTAATGTCGGGTTTCTAACCTGTCATTCTGGTTAGAGAGTTTATTTCCCGGATTTCGGTGACACGCTCACTGCCATGGCGTGTCCTGCTGACCCACGAGGGGTCCTGGTGGCAGAGGAGGCAGCGCTGGCCTTCCCCAGCCCCGCAGCGGGCGGCTGCCCACTCCAACCCGCTCCTTGCCGCGCCTTCCCGCTCCCTCCTGCTCCAGCCCGCTCCCGCTGCCCAGGGCTTTGCCAACCGGGCCGTGTTTCCGGGGGTGAGGTGGGTAGGGATCCCTGGCAGGGGCCATCACTGACTCATAATTGACCCATTACTGATGGCCCTGGCAACCGTAACCGGGGGACCGGCTATATTAGGGGGACCCCAGCATCCTCAGGTCAGTTGCGGCTGCAGCAGTGGCCGAGTGCACGGTGCGCACCCGGCATCCCTGTGTGGTCAGCAGCCTTTCTGTGAGGGGAGACCCTGGGCCGTGTCCAGGGCCTCCTGTGGAAGAGAGAAGAGCCTTCGAGTGCCTGAGGGCCACGGGCTGCGCCCCAGCCCAGCCACAGGTGAGGGTGGCCCCAGTCCTCAGGAGCAAGGGGACAGTGGGGTTGTGACAAGGGGGTGCTGCAGCTCAGATGAACCCCAACCCTGTGCCGGGAGAAGGAGGGAGGTGGAGTCAGTGCCACCGCCCTGGGGCAAGGAGGGCTCCGTGGGGCTCTGGGGTCACAGGAGGGGTGCTGAGGAGGGGGGGATCAGGAGCTTGAGCGGGGGTGACATCAGGGCGCTCTGTCACCCAGCCCTGCCTGCAGAGTGTCTCAGGGACATGGTGGGAGCAAGGAGCCCCCCAAGCGCTCTGCCCCGCCACTCCTGGCAGGGCAGCTCTGGTGGTGGGGGGTCCCCTTCACCCCTTTCCTCCCTCCCTCTCTCAGGATGGAGGCGAGACCCCCCAGCCAACCCAGGCTGGCCTGGGTGGAGACGGATGAAGCTGGCCCGGCTCCCAGCTCCGGGCTGACCTGCAATGAGATGGGTAAAGGTGAGTGTGCGGGTGCTGCGGGCAGGGGCTGCCCACCCTGCCCTGCCCTGTCCCACTCTTGCAGTCCCCAGCCAGGCATCGGTCCTGCAGCGCAGAGCCCAGGGAACAGCCCCACCACAGCATCCCTGGGCCAGGAACTCCCTCTTCCCCCTGCTGCCGGGTGCTCCTCCGTGGGGCACGCTGGGGCTGCCTCCCCTGCTGCCCTGCCGCATCGCACCCTCGCCCCTGGGGTGCACGGGGGGCACCCGTGTCCCAGCCTAGAGCCAGGGCTGGGGACATCTCTGAAGCTGGGCAGAGGGCTCGTGTACTCCCCACTGCCTGCCCTCCAGCCCTGCCTGCTCTCTCTTGGCCAGGTTCACGCATCTCTACTGTGGATGTGTCCAGTGAGGAAAAGAACAGCCTGGACATCATCGTAGCGTCCATCAAGAGAAGACCAAAGGTATCCACGGTCACTTCCATGCGGCTGTGCCTGTGTCTCCTGCACGGTCTTTCTGCCCTTGTCCCATACTCAGAAGGTGCTGGGGGCTCTTATGGACCCCCCATCTGTCTTTCCTGCCCGACAATGTCTGTCCATCTGTCACCTCCCCGGCTGGCAGCAAGAAGACCAGAAGCTGAAGTTTCTGCAGGCCGTCTGCACCATCTGCATCACCACCAGCATGCACTCCTCCCTGTGGGACATGCTGTGGTTCTTCCACCCTGAGCTGGCAGAGACCCTCGAGGTGAGGGGATGGCCGGTCAGGCTGAGGCAGGGGCAGCGGCACAGCCGTGGGGCAGGAGAGGGCTCAGCCAGGCAGGGAATGCGAGGGGAGTGAGCGCCGCTCTGGGCCTGCATCATCCTTGGCGATGCTCCGGAGCCACCTGCATGGCCCGGCTGCAGGTCCCTCGGGCAGCCTGTGCTCTGTGATGGCCGCAGCCCTTCCTGCTACGCGGCTGGGACCACTGCTAATGGTTGGGGGTGCCAGGACGGGCTCTGACAGCCCCATGGGCTATTGCTGGATGAAGGAGCTGCCCTGTCCTGATCCATCCACACTGCTGTGCCCCTCAGGTGCTGCTGCATGAGGAGCCCGTTGATCGCCTGGACACCACGGTGCGGCAGCAAGTCATGCTGACCATCGCTGCCATGAGGTACCTGCCCAGCCCCAGCTCGGCGTCTCCAGCGCCCAGTGCCCTGCCAGCCCTGTTCCAGGGGCACCCACAGACCTGGGACTGAGAGGGGGGCACACAGCAGGGCAGGGGGTGGCACAGGGATTTCCTCCCAAAGGCCAATGTCAGGGTCAGGAGGGGTCCAGATGGCCCCTGTAACACAGGGATCAGCCCAGGTCTCCAACCCCTGGGTCTGCCTCCTCCCTGCCTCCTCCCAAGAGCTCTTCCATGTCCCTGCAGCAGAGCAGGGCTGCTTCTGCAGGAGAAGAACGGCCTCCTGGAAGCCTGCTTCTGCAGCGTCTTCCACCTGCCTCCGCAGGACAGCCAGGGCCCCGAGGCTTGGCTCTACCGCAAGGTATGCCCTGGTGTGAGCCACAGGGAGTTCCCTGTCCCGAGGCCCCTTCCTGCTCAGAGCAGGGCCACGGCTGCGCTGCTCCCCCAGGCTGCCAGGGCTGCCCTCGAGACCCTGTTCCCTTGCAGACCCTGTCGGCAATGGACAGCATGTTACAGGTGCTGGTGTGCAGTGCCAGCACCTTCGGCATCCAGGAGCTGCAGAACATCTTCAAGGTCTGGCCTTGGCACAGGGGCCCCACGGGCAGTGACCTCCGACATGAGCGGTGCCCCCCCCCCAGCCCCTGCCTGCAGGCTGCTGCCACAGCCCCTTCTCCTGCGCCAGCGCTCCCTGGTCCTCGCCCACTGCCTGTACTGCACAACCCTCCAGACGCAGCTGCCTGTCTGGAAAGGGGAGCCCAGCCCTGGCGCTCTCCCCCTGCGGCTTCACGGGCCATATCCCAGAGCCCCACCGCAGGTCCCCAGGGAGAGGTCACCCCAAAACCTCGGAGTCCTCAGGGGCAGCGGGTGGAGGGAGGGACCTTTTCTGAGGGGCGGTGAGTGCACAGCAGCAGGGCGGCAGCAGCAGCAGTGGGATGTGGGGACCCGCCTGGCCACAGCCCATTGCTGCGAGGGGCAAGAAGGACACGTACCCTGTGTCAGGCACTGCCGAGGTGCTGTGCTGTGCCACCCCACCTTCGGGCATGCCAACACGTGCACCTGGCTGCCCACCCCACAGGCAGCACACTGCAGGGGGCCCTGCCATACTCGCCCGCTGCCCATCCAGCCACGTGAGCCTCAGCTTCCCCAGGCTGCTCAGTGGCTACTGTCAGCAGCCCCCTGCCAAGGCACCCAACCCGGACTGCATCTCCCATCACTGCAATCCACACTGCACCCACACGAGGTCCACAAACCTGGACAGCATCACCCAACTGATCACTGCCTCCACCCCATCACTGATCCATCCCTTAGCCGCCACTGACCCTGAAGAATGGGGTTGATTGAAGAATAGGGTTGTAAATAAGTAACCTCAAGAATGTTAGGCTTTGTTAGGCACTATAGAGAAAAGAAAGTTACTAAGATAAGCTTTGCCAGAGCCACCTGGTGGTTACTGATATGACAACGATCCTAAAACAAAGTGATGAAGAAATAACCACCGGGGGTCCGAAAGCCCACTACTACATTTTTGTATGCATACAGGAGGCATTCTCTAAAAAGTATGATGTAATGTATGTAATCTAATGAATATGCATGTTTAATGACAATATAATCACAGCCTGGTTGATGCCTGGCAGAAACACGCTTGGAGGAGCTATCCCCCATGTCTCCCGGCGCCGCAATAAAGAATACCTGCTTGTCAACTTCGTTGGCGAGTTCCTGGAGTTTTCTCCGAATCAACCCATCACCGACCAGTCACTGACCCGTCACCCATCCCCTGCATGATGGGCCCATTATTGACCCATCACTGGCTTCATGACTGACGCCATCACTGCCCCCTCCCTGCCCCGCCTCTGCCCATCACCGACCCCCCTCTACTCCCGCTCCGCTCGCCCCCCGGGCCGCTCCTCCGGACCCACCGCTTCCGCCGCCGCGGGGTCACTTCCGCCGCCGTCACCGCTCGGCTCCCGCACCGCGCCCCTTGGCGGCCGGAGGCCGCGCTCCTCTCCCCGCCGGTTGTGGCGCGCGCGGTGGCCGGTGGCCGGTGTCGCGTCGCCGGGCGGAGCTCACCGCCACTGGCACCACATGAAATTGGGGTTTCTCTGAATACAGAGACTTAGACACAGACAGGGCGACGAGGATGCTTAAACTGGTGTTTCACTGTCTCTGGAGGCTACAGTTCTCCGGGTAAGGCAGGCTGCAACAGCAGAACCAGATGTCTTCTCTCACCCCAGTGTAGGTTCCTCCTGTTGCTAAGCCTGAGAAACAGGTACACGGCTGCAAAAGAAAACACCTCGAGGAGCCTCTCAGGGTCGTAAATTAGAGCGAACAAGAGCATGTAGTTAGTTGGAAAGACTAAACACGCATTCCAATGCCCTTGACTAAGGGATTTCCATAGAAGTGTAAAACGAGTCAGGGGATTTCTCCTCAGACGAGCAGCACAACCCCCAGAGACCACTCCTCAAGTGCCCAGCGCCTGCGCCACGGCCTTACCCGCCCAAATTACCACATGCATCAGTAACGAGAATTGGGTGGGCATTTCACACGTTACAATGAGTACGGATGTAACGATGATGTCTGAGCTGTAAACTGCCCCTTCTCGGTCTGTGTGCGTCAGGCAGAGTGACTCCCCATGCGCCCGGTACCCTAACAAAGTAATGTCGGGTTTCTAACCTGTCATTCTGGTTAGAGAGTTTATTTCCCGGATTTCGGTGACACGCTCACTGCCATGGCGTGTCCTGCTGACCCACGAGGGGTCCTGGTGGCAGAGGAGGCAGCGCTGGCCTTCCCCAGCCCCGCAGCGGGCGGCTGCCCACTCCAACCCGCTCCTTGCCGCGCCTTCCCGCTCCCTCCTGCTCCAGCCCGCTCCCGCTGCCCAGGGCTTTGCCAACCGGGCCGTGTTTCCGGGGGTGAGGTGGGTAGGGATCCCTGGCAGGGGCCATCACTGACTCATAATTGACCCATTACTGATGGCCCTGGCAACCGTAACCGGGGGACCGGCTATATTAGGGGGACCCCAGCATCCTCAGGTCAGTTGCGGCTGCAGCAGTGGCCGAGTGCACGATGCGCACCCGGCATCCCTGTGTGGGCAGCAGCCTTTCTGTGAGGGGAGACCCTGGGCCGTGTCCAGGGCCTCCTGTGGAAGAGAGAAGAGCCTTCGAGTGCCTGAGGGCCACGGGCTGCGCCCCAGCCCAGCCACAGGTGAGGGTGGCCCCAGTCCTCAGGAGCAAGGGGACAGTGGGGTTGTGACAAGGGGGTGCTGCAGCTCAGATGAACCCCAACCCTGTGCCGGGAGAAGGAGGGAGGTGGAGTCAGTGCCACCGCCCTGGGGCAAGGAGGGCTCCGTGGGGCTCTGGGGTCACAGGAGGGGTGCTGAGGAGGGGGGATCAGGAGCTTGAGCGGGGGTGACATCAGGGCGCTCTGTCACCCAGCCCTGCCTGCAGAGTGTCTCAGGGACATGGTGGGAGCAAGGAGCCCCCCAAGCGCTCTGCCCCGCCACTCCTGGCAGGGCAGCTCTGGTGGTGGGGGGTCCCCTTCACCCCTTTCCTCCCTCCCTCTCTCAGGATGGAGGCGAGACCCCCCAGCCAACCCAGGCTGGCCTGGGTGGAGACGGATGAAGCTGGCCCGGCTCCCAGCTCCGGGCTGACCTGCAATGAGATGGGTAAAGGTGAGTGTGCGGGTGCTGCGGGCAGGGGCTGCCCACCCTGCCCTGCCCTGTCCCACTCTTGCAGTCCCCAGCCAGGCATCGGTCCCGCAGCGCAGAGCCCAGGGAACAGCCCCACCACAGCATCCCTGGGCCAGGAACTCCCTCTTCCCCCTGCTGCCGGGTGCTCCTCCGTGGGGCACGCTGGGGCTGCCTCCCCTGCTGCCCTGCCGCATCGCACCCTCGCCCCTGGGGTGCACGGGGGGCACCCGTGTCCCAGCCTAGAGCCAGGGCTGGGGACATCTCTGAAGCTGGGCAGAGGGCTCGTGTACTCCCCACTGCCTGCCCTCCAGCCCTGCCTGCTCTCTCTTGGCCAGGTTCACGCATCTCTACTGCGGATGTGTCCAGTGAGGAAAAGAACAGCCTGGACATCATCGTAGCGTCCATCAAGAGAAGACCAAAGGTATCCACGGTCACTTCCATGCGGCTGTGCCTGTGTCTCCTGCACGGTCTTTCTGCCCTTGTCCCATACTCAGAAGGTGCTGGGGGCTCTTATGGACCCCCCATCTGTCTTTCCTGCCCGACAATGTCTGTCCATCTGTCACCTCCCCGGCTGGCAGCAAGAAGACCAGAAGCTGAAGTTTCTGCAGGCCGTCTGCACCATCTGCATCACCACCAGCATGCACTCCTCCCTGTGGGACATGCTGTGGTTCTTCCACCCTGAGCTGGCAGAGACCCTCGAGGTGAGGGGATGGCCGGTCAGGCTGAGGCAGGGGCAGCGGCACAGCCGTGGGGCAGGAGAGGGCTCAGCCAGGCAGGGAATGCGAGGGGAGTGAGCGCCGCTCTGGGCCTGCATCATCCTTGGCGATGCTCCGGAGCCACCTGCATGGCCCGGCTGCAGGTCCCTCGGGCAGCCTGTGCTCTGTGATGGCCGCAGCCCTTCCTGCTACGCGGCTGGGACCACTGCTAATGGTTGGGGGTGCCAGGACGGGCTCTGACAGCCCCATGGGCTATTGCTGGATGAAGGAGCTGCCCTGTCCTGATCCATCCACACTGCTGTGCCCCTCAGGTGCTGCTGCATGAGGAGCCCGTTGATCGCCTGGACACCACGGTGCGGCAGCAAGTCATGCTGACCATCGCTGCCATGAGGTACCTGCCCAGCCCCAGCTCGGCGTCTCCAGCGCCCAGTGCCCTGCCAGCCCTGTTCCAGGGGCACCCACAGACCTGGGACTGAGAGGGGGGCACACAGCAGGGCAGGGGGTGGCACAGGGATTTCCTCCCAAAGGCCAATGTCAGGGTCAGGAGGGGTCCAGATGGCCCCTGTAACACAGGGATCAGCCCAGGTCTCCAACCCCTGGGTCTGCCTCCTCCCTGCCTCCTCCAAAGAGCTCTTCCATGTCCCTGCAGCAGAGCGGGGCTGCTTCTGCAGGAGAAGAACGGCCTCCTGGAAGCCTGCTTCTGCAGCGTCTTCCACCTGCCTCCGCAGGACAGCCAGGGCCCCGAGGCTTGGCTCTACTGCAAGGTATGCCCTGGTGTGAGCCACAGGGAGTTCCCTGTCCCGAGGCCCCTTCCTGCTCAGAGCAGGGCCACGGCTGCGCTGCTCCCCCAGGCTGCCAGGGCTGCCCTCGAGACCCTGTTCCCTTGCAGACCCTGTCGGCAATGGACAGCATGTTACAGGTGCTGGTGTGCAGTGCCAGCACCTTCGGCATCCAGGAGCTGCAGAACATCTTCAAGGTCTGGCCTTGGCACAGGGGCCCCACGGGCAGTGACCTCCGACATGAGCGGTGCCCCCCCCCCAGCCCCTGCCTGCAGGCTGCTGCCACAGCCCCTTCTCCTGCGCCAGCGCTCCCTGGTCCTCGCCCACTGCCTGTACTGCACAACCCTCCAGACGCAGCTGCCTGTCTGGAAAGGGGAGCCCAGCCCTGGCGCTCTCCCCCTGCGGCTTCACGGGCCATATCCCAGAGCCCCACCGCAGGTCCCCAGGGAGAGGTCACCCCAAAACCTCGGGGTCCTCAGGGGCAGCGGGTGGAGGGAGGGACCTTTTCTGAGGGGCGGTGAGTGCACAGCAGCAGGGCGGCAGCAGCAGCAGTGGGATGTGGGGACCCGCCTGGCCACAGCCCATTGCTGCGAGGGGCAAGAAGGACACGTACCCTGTGTCAGGCACTGCCGAGGTGCTGTGCTGTGCCACCCCACCTTCAGGCACACCGACAGCTTTTCTCCTCCCAGCTCCTGCTGCCCTTCATCTGTTCGGAGGCAGCCATGGTGCAGGACAGGGCCGTGGCACGGATTGCCCAGCTGGCCAGCTTCTTCACTACCTGCCCCCTGCCACAGGTACTGAGCTCTTGGTCTGGGCAGCCCCAGTGCCCCAGCCCTGTGCCCGTGAGCCCCAGCAGCACTCGGTCTGCAGGAGCTCAGGAGCAGGGGCTTTGCTCTGCCCTGTCCGTGCTCTTTCCCAGGGAACAGGCAGCAGCCTGGGGCCAGCATCCCTGCCCTGCTTTGGGCTGCTGCCTGGCTGCTCTGGGAGCGGCTGAGGCTCTCCTTGTGCCCAGGTGACCTTGTGCCCATCTTCCCCCAGTTCTGCTCCTGCTCTGTGCCAGTCCCAGAGCTCCAATGTCAGTGCTCGAAGACTGCGGTGATGGGGAAGCTGGTGGGGCACCTCACCCTCTGCTGCACCGGCAAGAACAAGGGGACCTGCGATGAGGCTATAGAAGCTCTCTTTCAGATGTACTGCTTCACCCTGCAGCATCTAAGTAAGAGAAGCCGTGTGGGGCTGGGTTCCCCGGGCATGGGCAGCCAGGGGCCACTCTTCTTGGCAAGAGAAAGCCAGATCCAACCTGCCTGCCCGCAGCCCAAAGAGCCATTTCCCCTCGCCCACACTAGCACTAGCCCTGGACCTGCCATGGGCTTTCTGGCCCTGTGTGGGTCCAGGCCTCTCGTTGCCAGCGACTTTTCAGCCCAGCACTCTCAGCTGCACCTCCAGCTCTGCACCCTCTCTCTGAGCACCCTGGATTTGCTGCTCCCCAGGAAGGTACACCTGTCTGCCGAAGACAAGGCGGGAGCAGCTCCAGAAGACCTGGGAGCAGATGCACAACTGGGAGCTGTTGAAAACCAGAGACATGAGACAGATGTTCTCGGTAAGAAGTGCCTTTGGCTCCTGGCTGGGGCTCAGCATGAGTGAAGGGACACCCGGTGCATGGGAGTGACGGGGCTTGTGCTGTTCCTGAGCAGGGGCCAGGGGCAAAGGCCCCAGCGAGCTCGGGTTCCCCGCAGGACCCTGAGCCCCACCGCTGGTCTCCTCCCAGCACGGCCTGGCTCTGCGTCCCGCTCCTGCTGCACAGCCAGGATGCTCTAGGTGACGGTCCTCCCTCTCCTTCATCCCGCAGATGTCTGCAAATTGTCTCCAGCTCTCTGAGCAGACAGATATCATTCTCATGGCCATGAAGACCTTGACAAGCCATGGGGCCTACAGCATCAGCATGGCTGCCCAGATGGTGGACGTCCTTGTGCCACACGCTGACTTTGAGACATGGCAGGTGAGCAGCCTGTGGTGGCACGGCTGAGGCACCGACCCTCCGGGGACTGTTCTTGTCCTGGCTCTGTGCCTGGCCAGCAATGATGCTATCTCAAGCTGGCATATCACACTGGGAATGGAAGCAGCACCCAGGTGGCGCTGGGGAAACAGCCACGCTCACCCTGCTGACATCACTCCCCACTGCCACCCATGTGTCCTTTGCAGGTGCGGAACATCACGTGGGCTATCTACAGAAACCTGCCCTCCATCAGCACAGAAATAGCCTGCAACAGCCTGAAGACGGCCCTGCTGGTGCTGACACACAAAAATCCCAGAGAGGTGGTGGCCAGCGTGCTGCAGTGCTCCCCAACGTGCAGCAGGTATGGGGCCCAGCAGCCTTTGGGGCTCCTCTCACACTGGGACGGGGGCCCCAAGACTCTCCTGAGGGCCTGCAGCCCACCCATCCTCCAGGGTGTCCCCGCTGACAGAGCCCCATGTCCCTGCAGTGACGCCATGGCCATGTGGAAGATGATGCTCTCTGAGCCCGAAGCTGCAAGAAAGGTGCTGGGGGAGCTGCTCAGCACACTGATAAATCAGTCACTGCACAAGGTCTCCCCCGCCACCGTGGACAACCCGCGCATCCTGTCCCTCGCCGTGAGTTGCTTGATGAGGCCTTGCTGTCCCCCGCAGCTGCTCTCAGCTGTACGGGGCTCCCCCACCTCTTCCCTGCCCACCCAAGCCCTGACCCCCCCAGGGATGAGAGGACGTCTCAGTTTCTGGGTGTCTTCTGCAGGCATGCAGGACAATACACGAAATCCTCAGGCAGTCCCTCTGCCCAAAGGAGGTGGAGGAGGTTTTCCCTCAGCTTTTCCTTGCACTGCTGCTCCAAGTGTCATTCACAACGGAGCTGACGCAAAAGGAAGTGCTCATTTGCTGGAAGAAGAACGAGCAGCATCAGCTCACTCCCATCAGGTGCTCTGTCCCTGTCCTCTCATCCCTGCTGGCCACCCGGAGCCAAGCCAAGGCTCCCGGTGGCAGCTGAGCGTCTCTCCTTGTGCAGGTCAGCAGTGCAGTCCATGAGACTGTTGCTCTGGAAGATGGGCTATGAGAGCGAGGACCTGGCCATCAAGCAGCGGGGTGGCTGGGACAACCTGCTCCATGTCCAACACCACCTCGAGGGAGTGCGCATCGTGGCCCGGTGAGAGCCCCTTCTCCCCGCTCCTCGGGGAACGCGCGCCCCACAGCACCCGCTCCCTTGGGGCTGATGGCGGGGGGGTCCCCGCGGCTCAGAGAAAGTGCTGCAGACTGGTGATGTCCAGGCTGCTGCAGACCCCAGGGAGATGAGCCTGCCCGCCTCAGGCCTGACAGTGCCTCCTTCCCCCTGCCAGGGAGATGATGAAGATCCCAAGACACCTGCGCTGCATGCTATTCGACCACCTGGTGAATCTCCTTACTGTGGAGGACCCCCCATGGGAGATGGTCGCCATGGTCACCTTCACTGAGGTGAGCCCGACGCCAGCGCCCCAGGCTGCCGCTGATGCTCGGCTGTCTCATGCCCAGCACAGTGCTGCGGGCAGAGCTGGGGTGGTGGGTGGGCTTTGGTTGGTACCGTGGAGAAGCAGGCAACCAACCAGTGCAGTGTGCTGTGGGTCATGGGAGCTCTCTGCAGTCCCTGCCACCTCCGTCTGAGCTTGCTCTTGCCCCAGCATCCTTGCCATGAGCTGATGGTTGGAGCCAGCACCGCACCTCACCAGCTCCTCCTGTGTGTTTCAGATGCTGAAGCGCACGAAGAGCATTGATATTCTGGACTATGCTGTGGACATCTTCCCCCCGTACCTGCAGAGCCAGCGCATGGGGATGTCAAGACTGGTGCTCCGGACTCTCTCTGAGCTCTCCGAGAGGCGTGACATGGTGCGCAGGGGTCACCGGGGCAGCAGCACAGGGCGCAGCGGTGCTGCTGGGTAACACGGTGGCTTCAGTGTTTCTGGGCATCGGGAGAAGTACCAGCTCTGTGCCTGCCCAGTCCACTGCCCCATGGCTGTGCCCTGCAAGAAGAGAGGCTGTGGTGTGGGAAGGGGCTACCATTGCTGGCACATCCCGACAGGGGTGCTGGCAGCACAGCCACCAGCCTGAGCATGGGGTCTGCAAAGCCGGGCTGTGAGGTGCTGAGCCGTGGGGTGAAATGCAGCACTCGCAGCAGGGGCTGCAGCACCTCTGGCAGCTTTCCAGGCAGTGCCAAGCACCCACCAGCCTGCCCAGGGGCTCTGCTGGAGAAGGGGCAGCACGAGCCCGTGCTGTCTGTCCTTCCCCTCTGTGCCCTGCTCTTCCCCTGGCCATGCCGGTGAGCCCAGTCTGCTGGACTCATGCTCGCCCTCATAACCTGTGCTGCCTGCTGAGAAGCCAGCGGGGAGGCCGGTGCTTGCAGAGAGGGTTTTCACTCCTGTCATCGGTCACTGCGTTACAAAAACGAGGTGCCATGTCTCACACAGGCAGGGAAAATCCTCACCCTGATGCCAAACATCGTGGCGTGCCTGGACAATACCGATGACAATGATGCCATCTCTCTGGCCATGCTGGTGCTCGGCAACTTACTCCCGCTGCTGGAGGGGAAGACACGCATCCTCAGTGCCCTTGCCATCGCTCCCAAGCTCCGGTTGCTCTTTGACAACGTAAGGCTGGGGGAGAGACTTGTGCCCCTGCACCGGGCACCTCCATTCACACCTCCCACCCCAGCCTCATGCTCTGCAGGGGGATGCTTTGCCCCACTGCCCCATCGCTGCCCTCGGCGGCTCTGTGCTGTCCCCCATCCCCTCCCCGCATGGAGTAAGCCTGGCTTGGCCTCCCTGCTGCAGGAGTTGGTGGTGGCAGGATGGCAGCAGGGCTGCTGAGCCCCAGCCTGCCCTGGCAGCATCTCTGAGCCCACTCGGGGTCTCCTGCTGTGTCCCCCAGCCCCGCTGGGCAGACGTTCTGCATGCTGCAGCTCGCTTCCATTTGAAGCAGGCCGTTTTGGGAACATCCATCTCCACGTCAGCCCCCTGCTCGCCATGGGCTTGGGGCTGAGGTCCTTCTCCCACAGGAGTCAGACGCCGTGAGGCAGCTCTCCATCTGCTTGTTCCAATATGTGATGGGGCTTGTGACGGGTGCTAAAAAGAAGAAGATGAAGGAGGAGGTGTGGAAGAGCCTGCTGCCGCTGGTCTTTCACCTGCACGACCAGAAAGAGAATGTGGCCAAGGTGAGATTCCCAACCAGATCGGTCCTTTGGGCATGGTGCTGGTGACACTGGAGCCTTCAAACATGTGTTACCATGAGGTCTAGCTTGCTGAGGCCCTAGGACCAGCCAGAGCCCCCCCTCACCCACTGCTGCCTTTCTCCTCCTGCCTCCCGGATGAAGAGGGTGGTGGGTCTCTTTCCCACCCAGCTCCCTCCACACAGCCCCTGCCACAGGGCACAGGGCCCTTGCAGCCCCAGAGACAAGGCTATTGCTCCACAGCAGCCCGGGGCCACCAAGGCCAAAAGCTTGCAGCCCCAAGGGGCTTCCAGGCTCCGAGCCCTGCTAAGAGGGAGGACAGAGGGTGCTGTGCCTCCAGGGCTGGGGGTGGCATCTCTTCCTCTTCTCAGGCCGCCCAGGAAGCCCTCTACTTTGCTGGCTTGCTCTTGAAGTGGCGGGAACTGAGAGAGCTGGTCCTGACTGCGGAACCACGGGAGATCAGCGAGTGCCTGGTGAGCAGAGCCCCAGCGCTGCTGGGATCCGCACCGGGACAGCCCTGCCCCATGCCCAGCGGGGAGGACGCAGGGCTGTGTCCCGCAGCTGTATGCACCTTCCTGGAGCAGGCTCTGTTCCAGGCTGTCCTCATCCCCAGGGTCCCAAGGGGGACCCTGCCACCAGAGTGGCACCCCAGCCTCAGTGGCGAGCCCTGTGCTCCCTCTGAACCCGAAGGCCACACGGTGGAGAGCTGGGAATGTCCTGCTGGGGAGAAGAAGGGTGGCCCTGGATGGAGGAACAGCCCAACACAAGGGGCAGTTCTGTGCCAACCCTGCACCCTTCTCCCTCCAGCTGCAGAGGAAGAGGAGGATGATCAAGGACTTTCTGCACCAGAGCGAGGCCTACCTGCAGAGCCCACAGGAAACCCTGAGGCAGGACGCTGTCAGGTTCATCGGTGAGCCGTGAGCCCCGGATGCCTCCCTCTGACAGGGTCCCTGCATCCCAACGCAGGACCTGCGCAGCATCCCTTGGCCCCCTCTCAGCCACTCCTGCCTGCACACGTTGGGCTGGCAGGAGGCTCATCCCCTCCTTGACACAGCACCCCAGGGTCAGCCCTCCCTGGGGAGCTGTGTGGCCAGGCGGGCTGGGTGCTGGGGACCCCGACAGGCAGCGGGTTCCCCAACGTACTGTGTCCCCCCAGGGCTCATCGGACAGTACATGGATGAGAGCAAGATGACAGAGTACATCAAACAGGGTGAGCGAGGGCAGTGGGGAGCAGGAAGGAGTCTGGCACACAACTGCCCCAGGCGAGGGGGGCTCTGCTCCCAGCACGTCTATAGGGAGAGCGTGCTTGTGGAGGGGGGTGTTCCTGACCAGCAGCCTCCAGCTGAGCCACCTACTCCCTGGCTCCCTCCCAGCCCTGGGCATCATGGGGTGTAATGTGCCCTGCCTGGAGGGGACACAGGGCTGTCACCTCACCTCTCCTGCTTTGTCCCTGCAGTCCTTGAAGGCCCCAGAAAAGACACCAGCCCCCTGGTCTCCTCCTTGGCGACTCAGACCGTCCTTTTGCTGGAAGAAAGAAGGACGAGTTCAAGGTGGCTGCGCTCATTGCTGCCGAGGGCATGGAGGAGGTGGCGCTCGGCCCCCAGCAGAGACCTTTGAAAAAAATAGAAAAAAGAATTATAGACTAGATATACGCCTTTTCTTCAATGGGATCAAAACTTAAACAGAATAAACAAGGACACTTTCTTAAATCATTTTCTTGACAAAATAAAAATTCTAACAAACAAAGGGAGTGAAATGTAACTAAATCCCTTAAAATATAGCATGGACACAACACCGACTTATGCTCAGAATACTTTAATTTACAACAGATTTTGTTTTGGCTTTTTACTGCAGCTAACTGCGAACTTAAAATCTGTAAGTTATTTTAATTTATGTCTTCTGTGAAACTATTCATGAAACTTTCTCCACCTTCCATCAGTTCACTTTTTATTTGTCTTCCAGAAGTCACTCAAACACAGTGAATGTGAACTGGGCAAATTACATAGCAGCCTTGAATGTGCTTACAGCATGTCTCCATTCATACTTGTTTTCACGTGCTTTATGAAATAACTTGTTCAGCTAAGTATGGAGAGAATTTTCCTGGAGTTAATTCTCCCAAAGCCACATGCCATCTCTGCATCTCAGCACTGCAAACTTTTACAGTGGATTCAAATGTGATGCCCAAAGAACTACAAACAAGTCAACTTTGGTATCCCAATTGACTGAAAAAAGTAACACGGAACATGTGTCAAAACAAATATGAATGCTTATGGAGAGCTTTAAAGATGCTTCAGTTTGAATAAATCAGTGGGTATTGTCTCTGTGAAAAATGCAGAATGAGACTTTAACACATAATTCCTATCATAGCTTTAAAACTTGTGCAGAAATCTTGCAGCATTGGAAATGTATTTTGCACGCTAAATAAAAACTGACAAGGGATGTATATGCCCACATTGTCAGCATGGTCCTTGCTGCCAAAAGCCAGTCTGCCACCAAAGAGATTACATTCATTTGGCCTTTGGGAATGGTGGCATCTTAGAATTTCAATTTCACACTATAATTAGAAAAAGAAGAAAAAAAAAAAAAGCCCAACACACAAGCATTAAAGTGGCTGGAGGAGGAGTACCTTGTATAGAACACTTAATTCAGGGTCAGAACTTTTATGTGGTATTTTACTGGAAACCAGCAAACTAGCTAGAGACTGGACCATACAAGATATTATGCCAGCACTGCACAGACACGTTGTCCTCAAAAGCTCAAGTATTTAAATGGGAATGAGGGCAATCACTGTGCAAGTCAGGGCATAAGGTAAAACACCTAACTTCAGTGACAAATCCACTTAATGAAAAACAGCCATGCATACCTGGAAAATATTTCTGCAAAAAAAGATGTCTTTTCTCTATTTCTCCTATTCAAATGTGCGAACCCTCTTTAGGGCAGAGTCAAGTTTTCCCCTGTTTAGTGTTTAATTTCAAACTATTTTCTCTTTACATTTGTATTAAAAATGTAGCATAAATTTTAGAGAGTACAAGCCCTGTACATGCTGTATCACCACTTCTCTATGCACCCAATTTTTTAATTCTCTTGCATCACAACTAAAAGGTTGTCCCTTGGTATATAAAATGCTACAAAAATAGCTGACCTGTGGTTTTGCTACTTTTAATGAAAAAATGGAAAAAGTTACCAAGGCACAGTAACATGTTCCTCAGACACCAGTACTTGGGTATTGATACACGAATACACATTTCACAAGGAATCAAACTATTAATATGTACATCTAGAATAGAGCTTAAAATAGCAAACCACCTAACAACAGAAGGTATTCCACTGAGAGTTCAGATTGCATTATAAAGGAAAAACCCATTTAGTATTGGTATTTTTCAATTGCTTAACTTAATACATGGCCTACACTACTCTCCATAGCATCCTACAGTATTTACTTTGCCTGCCATCAAATGATTGAATCTCACCAGTTTCCAAATAGCATTGATGTTAACTTTTTGCTCTTATGCACCAATGACTGCCTGGCTCTTTTCCTCATGGTACCCACCTTCAGATGGGCAACTCAGCGGTTTTGTATTTCTGTTGCTGGCTTTCAAAACGCTGTCTTCTGCTGATTCTCATTAAGTACAGATGCACCGCAGCTGCAGTCCTCTGAACTTCCCAGCATCAGGCAGGCAGAGAGAAAGCAAAGGTGCAGGTCACTGAAGGACCCTAAGTAGCACCAGCTAGATGTACCCACCCCGTCCTTGGTGAAGGAGCAGGTGCTCAGAGTGAGATGCCACCAGAAATGAGCTCCCACCAGAACTCATATCCACACCTCCTGTCCTGACTGTAGGCCGCGGTACCACGAACTACAAATGCACATGAATAACCACTTTCTTGTTCCACTCTCTACTCCATCCCTGACTTGAGGACAGGCGGATTGATAACAAGCTTGATAATGCAACACAACCACTGCTTTTTAACCATACCTTTTCAATCTTACATTTTCATGTCTAAAACTTGGATATCAAATTAAATAAATTATACATATGCAAGTACTTTAAAAATACTAACATTTTCATGTATCATTTTATGCATTGGTTGGTTATTTTGCCACTGCTAAGTACCTGAACATGCTTTCTTGGACAATTAAAACTGTTAGGAATATATGCACACAAGTACTTTCCATATAAAAAGTATTTCTATATTTTCTTTCATTTCATTGACAAAAAATATACTTTACAGAGAAAGTTTGGATTTTAATTATATAATTTTAGGGCACTGAGAAAGTACCTATTATTACTTTATTATTAAATAAACCAAGACTATCTCACATATTATTTTACTTTTTTTAAAAAAAAAAAAAACTGAAAAAAAAAATTAACTCATTAATCATTATCTTTGTTGTTTGGGTTTGGTTATGGTTTTTTGTCATTTGGAAAACAAATAATACATTGTTCTTTCCACGTGATTAACACATTCCCTCTGAAAGATAATACATTAAAAACGGAATGACTTTTTCAAACTCTTATTACATTAATTCACGCAGGACAACATCAGCTGCATATAAAGCATGACTTCAGGTGGAATGAGCTACGTGCTCATATTCAGGTTCACTATTATGTGTCTGTCTAAAGCACAGAGAAAAGTTTAGATTCTGACAATTGTTTTTATACTAGCAGGAGTCAGTTTGTGTGTGCTCTCAATACATCACAAAATTTACACTACTTCCTTTATCTCTACTTACCACCATTATCTTCCCTTGCCATCCTCCCTTGTTTTTCTCCTTGGTATATGCTGTATCTACTTGTGCAATAGTTCTTTAAACCTAAGTTAATTTGCTGTTTTGTCTCTAAGCCTCGTGAAAAGAAAACAAAGCATATTTATGAAAATCATTTAAAACCAAGATTATATTGGTTTTACATGTTAGCATACTAAACGCATGCATTTGTTACATACTTTTCCTGGGTACTGTTATTTTTCTGTAATTTCACAATACCTTTTTAAAGTAATATTTTCACTTTCTGTATAAGCTTAGCATTTACATAACAGTATCACCTAATACACAATATCAGATCTACTATGCATTCCATAAATTGAAAGTACACAAATATATCTTCCAGTTTACTGTTCCATTTACCTGGTTTCATTGAGAACCTACAATGGTCAAAGGACTTACTGACTAAATCTGGCTTTCTTCTCCACCTATGTAGGTTGTGTTTTGCAATTCATAAACTGATATGATTACACTTGACTGTTATTTAAAAAAAAAATAATTAGAAAATCATCATAGACACAACTAAGTAAGAAAAAAGACAGGTGTTGTCCCTGCATGATTTTAACATACTGCCTGCGTTTATTCCCATTATGCACTGTGTAGCACCCACTACTTCCTAAAGACTCCTGTATTTCCCCATTTATTAAATTATATTATATTATATATAATATATATAATATATAATATATATTACATTTTATATATAAAATATATAATATATATAATTTATATAATATATAATTATATTATATTACCTAGCTCCTATATTGATGATAAATATTTATTTTCTGTGTGTTGTTACAGACACTTTTTTTCACAATTACTTTCATGCTCTTCCAAGTGTTTATTTCTGAAATATATGACATTTATAAACACCTGTCAGTTGCAACAATTTCTTTACTAGGGAAGAACTAGATTGTCATACCTATATTTCAACTTCAGACAACACTTCTGTGTTAAGAGGTTTAGCAAAAGATTACCTTGTCATTGTAGGGAAGACAGGTCTTGCAAAGGCAGTTTTAAAATACTTTTCTACTCATTTTCACTAATTCTGTTTCCCAGCAGAATTGCACATTCCTTGTCTACTGCCTTAAAATAATAATAAAAAGAAATAAAAAAGATAAGGTATTATGTTAAATTTGCCTGTATAGCATAGCATTACCTCCAACTTTACAAGCATAGATTCTCCATGAGAAGAAATGCTAGCCACATTTTGCAGGACAGTATGTTTATAAAAATAAAATAAGCAAACACTCTGGGCAGAACATTCCCACCAACACAATGGGAATACTCTGCCATATACATGTTGCTGCATAAAAGGAGTAAGTTGCCTCTGGAGAGCAGTTCTAAATAATTACCTGCATTTGGTTATATTTCTAATATTACTACAATGAGTTACCACTGTCAATAGCCCACGAGAGAAAGCCATGGGGATAGACAAGACTCGTTTCAACAACTAAAGGAAGCAACAACCCAAGACAAAGCACGTGCTTTTGTCTGAGGCCCAGCAAAAGCTCCCCAAGAGTTCCAATTTTTATGGAAAAGTCCCCGGCAGACTAATAACTACTCCTATGTTTCCTGCTATTGCTGGAAAACTCATACAGTTTTCGGGAACAGCACGACAGCTCTCATGCAGCACTACCCAGCGACGTAACCGCTACAACAAACACACTACGGGATCGAACCAGAGCCAACCTCTCTGAGGGAGCAGCCTCCGCATCTGAACACGGCCCGCACAGCACCAACAGGCTCCGCCCATCACAACGATCCCTGCTGGAACCGAAGAAGGGGGGAGCCGAGGGTTACCCGTTGGACCACGGGAATTATGGCAGCAAGCACCGCCCATCCCGACACTGCCCCGCCCCTTTCCCCTCAGCCCCGCCCGGCGGAAGCGAGGCTCCGGCCCGCGGCAAGTCTGGGCGTGCGTCGTCCCCCCGCGCCGGCGCAGCGGGGCCGGGGACAGGTGACGTGGTAGAGCACGGGGTCGCCGCCATGGTATACATCTCTAACGGTGAGCGGGTGGCGGGTTAGGGGGTGGAAGGGTGTTTGGGCCTGTGCTCGTAGGGCGCTGTACAACGGTCACCGCCGCTGCTGGGGAGAGCCCAGCATCTTCCCCACTGCCACATCAGCCCTTCTGCAGCCTGCGTTCGAGCCGTACGTGCTCCCGAGCAGCCTTTAAGGGCTTCTAAATGTGTTCCGTAAACCTCGGAAGCGTGAATGGGACCTCTCCAACTGCAGACAGGGAAGCAGAGACCGAACAAGTAGGTTCACCCGTACACAGTATTGGGTGGTGGCTGCGATCCGGTTATTTCAAGTACTTGGACGACACCCGGCAGAGAACTAAACCTCCCGCCGCTGCCAACGAAGGGCGGGTTCTCCACCTCTAGTCCCGTGTCAACTCCGGAATGGACAGACAGGTTGCGGTGTAAAACACCATACGCTGTCACACACTCATCCCTGGCTCATATGTGCTTTGATGTGTTGCAGGACAAGTTTTAGATAACCGGAGCCGGGCTCCTTGGCGATTGTCATCTATAACAGATTTCTTCTGGTCTATAGCAGATTTTGTGGTTTTGTTGTAAGTAGCAATTAATCCTTTTGGTGAGATTTGTTTCAGATGTTTCCTATGTAGAAGTTAGTGCTGTGTGTAACACAGCAATAAAACCGTCAGATTTATGCTTCAACGTTTTGTATTGACTGTCCCTAAAACACATGCTTTACTCTGTGTGTCTTTAGTTATTACCCCCTAGAGTATATTTAACAAAAAGTGATGCTAGCTTACTGGCACTCCAGATGAGTTGTCTGACATTTCGTCCATTTTAATAGTGCAAAAAACCAAAAGCATATGGTTTTGTTAAACAGTTTCTAATAGGTGGTCAAATAATTAAGGTATCATTTGAAGATTTTCTACCACTGACAATAGATTTTGGCTATGTAAAAATAATGACACATCAGTAATCACAAATTTGTGGCCCTGGATCAAAGCCAGTTAATCTAAAAGTTCTTTTGATATATTCAACTTCTTTATTTTCATTACAGGTTTATGCTTTGTGCAGGTTTATGCATTTCTTGCATAGTTATTGCATACTTACCAGAAAAGTAGATTTTCTAGTTTAAGCCTGAGTATAATCTAGAATTACTTCAGATTTTATTTTCACATGTAAGAGAGAAATTGCCAAGATTTATTAAACAATGGTGATCTTGAGAAGATAACGCTATTCACTCCTGAACACTGCTTACTGTTTTCAGGCCATTTCTTATATCACAGCCAAAAAAATCAGAAACTATATCCAGCAATCAGTTCACCCAACACCTGTTTTTATTTTTCAGTTTCCAAAGCATTATTCATCCAGATTTGAGAAGAAGAGGCTATGCATCATCCTCCAATTCAGGAAACAATGACGGCAGAGGGTATTCTTTCATGCTCACGCTACTTCTGGTTTTTTATGATTTATCTTAGCAAAGTGGCACATATTCATATTACAGTTGTCATTGAATTGGATCATGTGAGACTAAAATGTTATTTATCTGCAGTATTTTGTCTGAAACTCACTGATAACAATGGGTAGCTTTGGGTAGCTGTAATAACATTGTAGTCTAACACAAACTGTTTTTCAAACCTGCCTAATAGACAATATGCATCTTTGTTGAATTGTTTTTTGTTACACTTGCTTCTATTCAGCATTTGATTTACATTAAAACAATCATGTACTGGATTACCTACAGATAAAGAAAAACAGTTATAGGAATATAATTTCTATAAACACTATAGGTATGGTGTTTCTTAATGGCTTATCTACCTTTTTGTTTATAAGACTTTGTAAAAGCCTCAAGTAGCCACAGCTTTCTCTTTGGAGACAGAAGTAATTAGAATAGTTTGCTTATGAGAATTTTTGTGACTGGTTGGGATTTAAATTTACAGCTTTTCACATGAAACCTGAACAACTCTTCCAGAGTTCAGATTTTCTAATTACCATCATTTAGAGACAGTGTTCTTCTATTTCTAGTTTAACAATTCCATGCTGATTAAATAGATGTTCTTCTTGCTTTCTTTTCAGGCCTCCAGCACTTCCTCGCCGTAGGATGGGTCAGATAAATCACTGGGGTGGAGGCCCTAGTCCACCACCAATGGCTGGAGGTGGATGAGGAAGGTAACTCCAAATGTGCTGTATCCTGCTTTGAACTTAGTTTTCTGGTTTGGTTGTTTGGTTGGTTTTTTTTTTTTTTTTTTTTTAAATAACAGTGGTAATTGAAAATTAAGGTAGAACGGAGTCCTCCATTTGTCCTCCTTTTGCAAAAGTTACCAAACTGGGAAGAGAATCAAAGTGGTTAGGTACTTTCAGTAAAGGAGGAGGGCGAGAGAGAAGGGGGAGTAAAAGGTTTTGGCTCAGAACAGTGAGCTTCTACTTTTAATTGCATAGAAATGGATATACAAAGTACAGCAAAAATTTTGAACACTGGTAAAAAATATTTATAACTTTAAATCTGCAGCTAACAAAATGACAAGTCCTGTCCACAACAATAGTGACTGAAACTTAGTTTGCATTTCTAATACTTATCATATGACACATGAAGTTTTTTGCTTAAACTAGATACTTCTCAATAGGAAAGGAGGAAATTAATGAAGTTGTTAAAGGATTATTAGTAGAAATCTTTTTTTCTGTTACTGTGATATAGCTATGCAAATCTTCAGTTCTAGTGAAGCATATAAATCAGAGTTGCTTAAAAGGAGGAGGGGGGCAAGAAAAAAAAGTGAAAAGGCCTGGTCTTTGTATTTCTTATGACTGCCTGAACTTTAATTATGGTTTATTAGTTAGTTTGGCTGGTAGGCATTTCATCCAACACTGGATGCATGTATAGTATAGTTTAATTTACTTTAAGACTTCTGTAAACAATCCTTCTCTTTCCTGAACCACTCCCCATTGTTACCATAACAAAAGTTACAAGAAAAAAAAAAAAGAAAAAAGCAAATGCACACAGGTGGTTAATACCTGTAAATCCTGTAGGGAAAAGTTCATATTCCAAAAAGCACATGCACCAGGACTTCAGTTCCCTAGAAGAAGGATAAGCTGCTTTCCACGACGTTTTTTTTTTTTTTTTTTTTTTTTTCCATTTCGATGTTTGGGTTTTTTTCTTTCTGACAAGACATAAGGCCAGCAAAGGCTGCCAGAAGAGTTTTTAGGTAATACCAGCACTGTGTAACCTGCTCGGGAACAGAAGTTTGCAAGCCTTTAGCATGTCTCATTTAGCTAAGTTAAGAATGATTTTATTTAAAAAAATATTACTTACATAGTTTTATCTCACAAATAAAGGCCTTTAAAGGTACTGTAATTACTTTGTCTTTTAGGTAAATGCCTGCTGAAGAGGCAAGCAAAAGCATACACATTTACAAGATGAATGGGAAGAAGAGTTTAGCAGTGGACCAAATGAGTTTGAATGTTGTGAGTGTGTATGTCTAACTGGGAACTGTTCTGTGATATAAACAGATTAATGAAGTTGTACTGGGAACTCCTTCAAGGATCCAGTGTAACTGAACCACAGTTTCATTAAATACGTGTTTACTGTCTGAAGTCTTTGTATAGTTTCTGAGTATTTTACTGTAGCTGCAAAGTAATAAATAATTTGGCTTGTCACATCATTCCTAGAAAAATCTGTCTGAAATACAGAAAACCCTTTTCAAATGAGGAAGAGCACATAATTGCTACAGAAGGTCCCTCAAGAGTCAAAGAAGTGCTTCCCAATAGGTTTTGTATTTACTCTTATTTTTTTGTCAGTACTAACATTCTGTATTTTTAATGGTATTAATGATAGCCTAAAACCACTTTTAAAATGCAACTTAAAAATTACTTTTACAATCCATGTATTTCACAAACACACTTCCTTAAGGGCCATAATGGGTTTTACAGCATACCTGGTTCATAAGCACCTCTTGAAGCAGCTTCCTTCTCCATTATAAACACTCCACCATAAAAGCCCATTTGCTGCACAAGACTTTTCTCAATTAAATAAGGCTTTGCTTTTATTACATGAAGAAAAACTTAAGTACCAGTAAACTCAAATACCGAGTGCTAACACAGAAGAGTTTCTTTTAAACAGTAATTACCTTTTAAGTAATTTGCTCCATGTCAGGATGGGAGTTATTACTGCTGGTCTTGGGGGTCAGGGTTAGTTTTTTGTTTACCCAGAGAAAGCTGCATCTATTTGAAAAAAGATTGGCTACCAAGAATCCAAATTATCTTCTACAAAGGTGCCACTGCAATTTTTCTAGTTACACTTCTCTAATAATCTCTTTAGTAACATCCAACAATGCCCCTTGGTTAGCATACACATCTGATAATTAGCTGGTTTTGGTGAAATCACCCCGCGGGTGCCTCATGCTGCTTTTACAGACAGCCAGCACAAAGTCACTATCTTTTAAACTGCCTTCAGTCCAACAGATGCATCTTCCTCAATGCCACCCAGACGCCACATCTTAGTTCATGGAGGAACTTCCCACACACAGATCGCTTGTGCACAGGTAGTCACCGTTAGTTCCTCATACGTGTATCACATCTATCGCTGGACTAAGGTGTTTTTACTGACACCGTATTTTTTAGACAGCTGGCGGGCCGCGCCCTCCCTGCTCCGCCCCACCCGCAGGACCAGCCCAGCTGACAGCTTTGGCTGCTGCCTGCTCCGAACTCCTACGGCGGCACCCCTCTGGTTCTCCGCTTACCGCCGCCCGTGCCCTCACCGCAGAGCTCGGGGGAACCCCCTGCGCCGCCGCTGCCCGCCCCGCTGCGGAACGAGACGGCGCAGGGCTACCACCCCTGAAGATCCTTTCGAGCCGCCCCACGGTACCTGCTTGAGGGGCGGTGCCACGCGCACGCCCGCCCGCTTCCGCCGCGCGCGCGCAAGCTTGGCAGCGCCACTCGACTCTCGGAGAAGCGGCTTCCGCCCGGCGGCGAGTATGACCCAGGCGGAGAAGGGCGAGGCGGAGAACGGGAAGGACAAGGAGCGGGACCGGGAGCGTGAGCAGCGCGGCGTCAAGCGGCCCATCGTCCCCGCCGCCGTGCCCGAGTCCCTGCAGGAGGTGAGGCCCGGCTGCAGAGCGGCGGCTCCTGGGGGTGGTGTTCCCTTCCGGTAGGCCGGATGACTGCACTGGGGCGGGCCGAGCTCGGCCCTTTAAAGGGCTGAGTGCGGGGCGGTGCAGGCACCGCCTCACTCCCGCCTGCGTTGTTGTGATTCCAGCAAATACAGAGCAACTTCATCGTGGTGATACACCCCGGCTCGACCACGCTGCGGCTCGGGAGGGCCACGGACACGCTGCCTGTGGGCATTCCCCATGTTATCGCGCGGCGGCACAAGCAGCAGGGGCAGGCGACCTACCGGGACAGCTGGCTCCTTAGGGACGGGCTCAATGTAAGCGGCCGCACACCGGTGACAGCATACTCCGAGCTTGCGAAAACGTTTATTTTAATGCCCTCTTTCCGTTGCATTTTCTGTTGTGCAATGTGTGTCTTCCCCTTGTGCATTATGTACTTCCAGAAAAGACGAGTTTGTCTCAAGGCAATTTTCTTTTTTCTCTTTTAATATGCAGTAGATGCCACTTTACTGAAGCCATTGAATCCTAGAATGGTTTACGTTGGAAAGGACCTTAAAGATAATCTAATTTCAAACCCCTGCCATGGGTAGGGACACCTTCCATAGACTTGCACCACTCTATGCAGTTTATTTGATTTGTTCACAATGAACTAAATCTAATAAATTGATAGGTTGAGTACACATTGATTTCTCTGCTCCATGGTCTCGTATCACACATGGTATTTCTGTTTGTAGAATGCTAACTGTAGAACTAGAATTGGACATCTCTTTTTGAATGTGCTGGTGACAAGTAGGTTTGTAAATAGGATAACATAGCAAGTCATCTTAGTCCAACCTGCTCAGAAAATATGTGGTGATCTTTCTCATAATTTGAATTTGTAAAAAGAAATAATCAAATTAATGTCTCTAATATTAAGCCTCACCTTAAAATAATTGGGATCTATTTAGACATTTTTTTCTCTTACTTAATATTTCTGTACTTAGATAGTGTCCTGAGCTCGATATTCTGGAGATAAAGTTCAGCAGCCATTAAAATCAGTTAAAAGATTCAAAGTGACTTAGAAAAATAGGTGTTGGGAACTCAAGTATGAAAGAGTTTCTTTAAAATAAACATTTTTTTTTTTACATTGTATAACCTCTGTATTTGCTACTGTCTGTCGACTACAGTAATGATTTAATTGTTTAATAAGAGCTTCAGTATTACCAGTGTACTGACATGTAGTTGGAAAGCAAGTACTTACACTGCATATTTGTGGGTTTTGTTTAGAAACCTGAAAGTACTGAGCAGAGACAAAATGGCCTGAAAATGGTGGACCAAGCAATATGGTCCAAAAAGATGTCAAATGGCGCGAGACGCATACCAGTGTCACCTGATCAGGTAACTCATTCTTAACATTTTGTTAAATTGTTCATTTATAAAGCCATTTGGTGTGATGCTGTGTCTTAGTGGACAAGCATGGATACCCTTTATAAAGCAAATACGGATAGTGCTGTTGTGTGAAGATCTGAACTCTGAATATCTGAGAAAATTGAGATCTAAAATGGTTCTTTGAGGGCTGGGCTCGGGAGGGATGTTTCTTTGTTCTTTCATGCATAAAAAGTGACTGGTAAAATACCTGTCAACAGCATTTGCTTTGATAACATTTCAGGCCAGGTCATACAACAGACAGATGCGGCCAGCTATTTTAGATCACAGTTCTGGGGCCAAGTGGACAAACACATCAAATCATCCTGAATTTTTGGTAGGAGAAGAGGTAAGACTCATTTTCCTGCTGAAATGAGACTCCATGTTATATTTTAATGCAGTTGTGTAATCAGTAGTAGTTTGCTCTGTTAGCATGTGTTGAAAGACACAGAAATTCAGTCAAGCAATACAGGAGAAACTTACTGTGGTCTAACAGTGTATTTGTTAACATTCAACAAAATGAGACAAGTTCCCCCATTTGCCTAAGATGTGTCCTGTATCCTTTACTGCTATAAATCAGTGTTTCCACTGGGACTAGGCTAGAACTTTGCCCATTTGGTACAATTCGGATAAAACGCAAGAAACTGATTAAAGGATCAGTACATGAAATCACTGCTGAGTAATTAGGTATTCATGAGCTTAAAAGTCTTTAAGTTGTTTTAATTACTAATTTCAGATAATGGAAAAATATACCATTATGCTCAGTAAATGTCCATGGATATGAACATTCAAATGATTTAAACCATGTATTTAATGTCTTTTTTTTTATTTACAGCCTCATAATCAGGCCCTGTTAAAAAGAAATCCACTGTATTGCTGTTTCATCTTGCTGCTGTATGTCTTGTATCTGCTTCTGAAATATTTGTGTAGTATTTAATACTAATCTGTGGGGAACAGCAATGCGTAGAATATCATCTCTTATTTTCAGGCACTGTATGTTAATCCACTAGATTCATACAATATACATTGGCCTATTAGAAGAGGGCAGTTGAATCTCCATCCAGGACCTGGTGGCTCCCTCACTGCGGTATTAGCAGACCTTGAAGTTATATGGTCACATGCAATACAAAAATATCTGGAAATACCATTGAAAGACCTAAAGGTGAGCTTTGAACACATTCATGTATCCAGTTCTGCAAATTTTATTGTAACAGAGAAGCAACCTGCTGTAATTAGTAGCCTCTTACTGATGGTTTTCTTAAGAAATAAATTATTTCTGCTGATGAGCATGGTTCCTAAGACAATTTGGAATTTTGTCCATGTCTTTTAAGATAAGAATTGTTAATAGAACTTCTAGCAAGGAGGTTTCAGTCTTAGTCTGTTTGGTTTGGTTCTTTTTTTCCTTTGCATTGAATGTAAAGAATGCAACCAAGGAATGGTTGCCTAATACTTGCACAATTTATTGTCCTTGCCAAGTAGATGTTTTCTCATATCTGATGTGCTTCTAAATATTTTAGTGGCCTATAAATTCTTAACTTGGTACTTCATTTGAACTCATTTTTTAAAGTAATAAAAATCTTCTCCCTTTCCGTAATTTCACTTCTTTTAATAACTTGTGTATTACGCTTTCTTCCTTAGAATCAGGTATCCAAGAATGTAAAGAGCAACTTAGTTTGAGAGCTGGCTTCAATTTACTTAATCTTTAGTACTACAGGTGCATTTTACTGATTCCAGACATCTATAATAAACAACACGTGAAAGAACTGGTAAATATGATCCTAATGAAGATGGGCTTCTCAGGTAAAACCATACATAAGCAAACACTTGATGATTAATACTGTAAAGATTAGGGTTTTTTCCCGTTAAGGCACATTTTTGCACATCACTCCCAGTTTGGCTGAGACCAGCACCTTCCAAATTTTGCTTTTCCCGTAACTGGTGTCTCTTTTAATGGTACTCTTTTACAGGTCTAATGGGGGGTTTAAAGGAAAGCAGAGAGTGAAATTAGACCTTATTTTATAATTACTTAAAGGGCATATCTAAAATGCTACAGGTGATGATAATCAAATTATTATCGTTTGATAATATAAATTTGATAATCAAATTATAATAATTTTAATCAAATAATATTGGATTAAAACTAGGAAAACAAAAAAGTAAAGTCTGACAGCAGTATCTTTAATCTTACAAAAAATAAGAACATTTGAATACAGGCATCCACCCTTCTCATAGCTTTTCTCAAGCCTTTTAAGGACATACCCAACAAAAAAATCTCTAAGCCCACCCCCATCTTCACTAAATATACAGACTCTCTGTGCAGAATCAGGCTATTGTGTAGATTTTAAAAGAGATTCGGGTGTCCTTTAAATATCAGCAACATGGCTCTGGCACTTCGCATGAATTAGATATACCTTTTTCTTGCACTGCTAGGAATTGTTGTACACCAGGAATCTGTCTGTGCTACCTTTGGAAGTGGTTTAAGCAGCGCATGCATTGTAGATGTGGGAGATCAGAAGACAAGTGTTTGCTGTGTAGAAGATGGTGTTTCCCATCGCAACACCAGGTATCTTTTAATATGCAGAATAAATATAAGCATGTACTTTGTTGCTTACCAAAGATTTGACTTTAAAAATGAGTATTTTTTTCTATAAATAACAGGGTTTTTTTACTGTTAGTCATCTAAGAATCTCATCATGTTACAATATGAACCTTAAAGAATTCTGACATCTTTAAAAGAAGAAAATGGGCAGAATTGATCCTGTGCTCTGCAAACTATATGAAAGTCATGATCACAGCATGTCTAAAGTGTTCCTGGTATTTCTCTACATCCTACTGTAGAAGGCCACTATTTCAGCAAATAAATAAAATACTCTTGTTCTTCCCTGTGTTTTAGGCTGTGCCTTGCATATGGAGGATCTGATGTGTCAAGATGTTTTTATTGGCTTATGCAACGAGCAGGATTCCCATATAGAGACTGCCAGTTAACTAATAAGTTGGATTGCCTGCTGCTTCAGCACCTAAAGGAGACATTTTGTCATCTAGATCAGGTGAGAAAGGGAAAGTAATGTATTCTCCAAGTAATTTTTTTTTTCTTTTACAGAATGCTATTTTTGGTCAGCCTATAATTGCTTATAAATAGAATAAATAGTAATATTTTACTCAGTAGAATACTGACAAGAGTCTGAAAAGCTTTAAACTTGAAGTATTTGAAAGTTCTTTTATTTTTCTTCTAGTTAAAAGGAATCCCAACTCTTAGAAAGGTTGTTTCTTTGTCCTTATTACTGAAAGAAGCTAATAGTAGCTGCATATTCACTGTTATTCAACTTCAGTTACTTGGCCAGCAGGCCTTTTCTTTTTTCTCTTCTCATTTTAGAGTCTTAGGCATGTAGAAAGTTGTTTTGGCAGATCATGCTAAAGGGAAAATCATAGAATCATAGAATAGTTGGGGTTGGAAAGGACCTACAGTTCCAACACCCCTGCCATGGGCAGGGACACCTCACACTAAACCATGCCACCCAAGGCCTCATCCAGCCTGGCCTTAAACAATACCAGGGATGGAGCATTCACAACCTCCTTGGGCAACCCATTCCAGTGCCTCACCACCCTCTCAGTAAAGAATTTCTTCCTTATATCCAATCTAAACTTCCCCTATTTAAGTTTGAACCTGTTACCCCTTGTCCTGTCACTGCAGTCCCTGATGAATAGTCCCTCCCCAGCATCCTTGTAGGCCCCCTTCAGATACTGGAAGGCTGCTATGAGGTCTCCACGCAGCCTTCTCTTCTCCAGGCTGAACAGCCCCAACTCTCTCAGCCTGTCTTCATATGGGAGGTGTTCAATTCAAGAATAGGCAAATTACATTCATAGTCTGAATAGTTTTGTTACTCTTTGTTGTTCCTACAGTTTTAAGTGGATCATGTGTATCTAAAAGACGCAAAAATAAAATTTTGTCTACATTTTTTTGACCTTAGGATATTTCTGGATTGCAAGATCATGAGTTCCAAATTCGGCATCCAGATTCTCCAGCTTTACTGTACCAGTTCCGTTTAGGGGATGAAAAATTACAGGTGATCTTTTTGGTATTTTTTAATTACAAGAATTATATTCAGCATTTGGGCCCAGTGCTACTAAGCTTACATGATTTATGCATTGTTCTTAACATACACTTGTTGATAGTTTTAAAGTTAATTATTATATGCATGAAGGCACCTAATGCAGCATAGTGGGTGCACAAGACTTCCTTACTAGCTTTAGCTAGAATGGTTGTAGCTTCATCTAAATATGATATTTATCTTTCAAGTGCAAAGAATTCTAATATTGCAAGTTTTTCAGCTCACCATTGAATATTCTAATTTGGTAACAAACTGCATTTGAGTACTTACTTACTGTACAATGCCAGAATCTGGCATTGTGTACATGTACAAGTGTATTTGTTGGTTTGTGGGTTTGTTTTGGTTTTAATTAGACAAAGCTGAAGACACTTAAGCATTTTACACAGCTCTTTGGAAAAATGTATACTTAATTTTGAACTGTGGGGAAAATAGAACAAGGTTTTGTGTTTTTTTGTTTTTTGGGTGGTTTTGTGGTGGGTTTTTTTTCCATAGTAAATGCCCAAAAATGTAAAACTGTGGAGTAAACACATGCGAAATCTCTCATTCTTCAGGCTCCAATGGCTCTGTTTTATCCAGCAACTTTTGGAATTGTTGGACAAAAAATGACAACTTTGCAACACAGGTCACAAGGTGACCCTGAGGATCCTCATGATGAACATTATCTGGTAGCCACACAAAGTAAGCAGGAGCAGGTGTGTGAATGCTCATTTTAGTTGTCATTAAGTATTATTTGATTGGGGAATAAAATCAGAGCTTATTAGCTCACCTTAGAAAACAAAGTTTGTTACCTGGATCAGAGCATGAAAGAATAAACTTATGTTAAGGGATTATGGATGTCTAGACAACTTTTTAATTAGACCTGTGTATTTTTGGAGTCTGAGGGCTTCATATTATGGCATAGATAAATCTGATGGAGTTCAAACTAAAACCTTACTTTGACAGAGCAGATTAAAATGCAAATTATACAAGGTAATAATGCAGTGCTTAACATTTCTGTTATGAAGGGAAATAGGATGGCATTTAATTAAGTCTTTGTATTGTTCTCTAACCTGCTGAAGATATTTTTACATCTTTCATAGTTTACCTTGTTTTCTCTTTTTTTAAGTCTTCAAAAGCTACAGCTGATAGAAAATCTATGTCAAAGCCTGGTGCATTTGAAGGGGACTTGAGAGGCCAAGCCTCAGACATTTCAGAGAGGATGTACCCACAAGAAGTAGAACTAGGATCTTCCCAGAGTGATTGTATGATGTCTGGAAATGACTCAGAGGAACCTTTAACAGCACACATGTCCAGGAAAACAGCTATTTCTCAGTTTGAAGGCAAAGCCTTAGGCCTTGACAAAGCCATTCTTCATAGTATTGACTGCTGTGGTAAGAATTCCACTTGTACAATTCTGTAAAATACAAATGTCAGTGTTCATTCGTGGTAACTCCTACGTTTCACTGAAGTAAGATCTATGTCCCTAAGTTTTTATCATTTCTAGAGTAGGTACACTATTCCTTATACTTGCATCTTTGTTGAGGCTTCTTGAGATAAATATTTTGAATCTCCAGGGAACAGAAAAATAATTTTAAAAGCAAACATTGTTTTCTATCTGGTTTGACTTGCACTAAATTCTTTATAATACAAATACAGGCCATTTTAACTTTAAAAACCAGTTATATTTCTATATATCCATTCATTCCAGCATCTGATGATACAAAAAAGAAGATGTACAGCTCTATCTTAGTCGTGGGAGGAGGTCTTATGTTTCATAAAGCTCAAGAGTTTCTTCAACACCGAATTCTAAACAAAATGCCACCTTCTTTCAGAAGAGTTGTTGAAAATGTTGAAGTCATCACAAGACCCAAGGTATACTGTCTACTGAAAACTAAATGGTTAATAAATTATGATTGGTTGAAATCTTTGAAAGATTAAAAAAACCATACTCTTTCAGCCCTGGCAGTGTTCAAGGCCAGGTTGGGTGGAGTCTTTGGTGACATCATTTAGTGTGAGGTGTCCCTGCCCATGGCAGGGGGGTTGGAACTAGATGATGTGAAGGTCCTTTCCAACCCTAACTATTCTATCATTCTATGATTCTTTCAAAACCACAGATTAGTTGAATATCTGAAGAGATGTAGGAGAGCTTTTAGCACACAGCACTCTCCGCTTATAGGCAGGATGTTAGAGGCGCAGCAAGAGTGTTACTAGTATTGACCACTAGTTTTGATTAACTAATGGCCATATTTTCAAAGAAACAGTCTGGCCTCTGAAGTTAAGAAAGCTCAGCAAGAAATTTCATTATGGTTTATGATTATTATTAATAAAGTATGGCATTAAAAGAGCCATTTTCACTTAGCATTAATCAGGCAAATTTGTAAAATCAAAACTTGAGTTTATTTCAGAGCCTACATTGCTGAATGCAGGATGTTCATGACATGCCTAGGAGGCATCTTAAAAAGTGACTCCTTGAAACATCTTTATTCTTTCCATATTTTTATCTCACTATTTTTTCCTGAGTAATTTTGAAAAACTTCTTTTCTCATCCCCCTCCCCAAGATCCTAAGAGGTGAATTCTGTTGGAAAAATTAACATACAACTTTGGAGAGCTACGCAAAATTAGACCAGTGATTGTGTACAATCTGTGTTTTGAATTTAGGATATGGATCCCCGCTTAATTGCATGGAAGGGAGGTGCTGTTTTAGCCTGTCTTGATACAACTCAGGAGCTGTGGATATATCAGCGAGAATGGCAGCGGTTTGGTGTCAGAATGTTAAGAGAGCGAGCTGCATTTGTATGGTAATGAATGGATATGGTTACAGTAGAACCTGCCTAACTGAAGATTCCTTTCTCCATATGCCCCTTTTTTCCAATGCAGATGTGTTGATCTTCTGCTGATAGATATTTTTGTATTTTATTAAAATTAGCTTCAACTGATATTTTTTCCAAGTGGTGCAAGAAGCACACATTACTTTAGCATTGCTGTTCTTCCCCTTTTGAATTGTCTGCACTCAAGTCTGTGTACAGAGTATCTCAGTCATCTCCAAATTTACTATATCTGTATTATACAAGTTATGTTTATGAGAATTGCACCGTGTGGGAATTTAAGGAATAAAATATTGATGTCCAGATGTTAAACCAAGATTCATGCCACATACACATACACAGAAGCAATAGCTGAAGAGTGCAGGTTGTGGGTTTCATACCTTACTCTGATTCCTATTCTAATATTACTAGGAGATGGAATTGTTATTACATAGCAGTTATGTAATTGTTATATAGATCATCATGAGAGAAGTGAAATGGAGACCCAAAACTACAGTTGTTGTTAGTATTCTGCTTATATAATAAATGATGATATTCAGTTAAAAGACTTAAAAATTTGAAGTGGAGTATTTTTTCTTCCCTCTTCTCAACATCAGAAGCTCTTGTTAGTTTCTTATTATCCATGGTAGTTATCTACTTTTCTGCCTATTAAAAAAAAAAAAAATCCAATATAATACACCCAGAAGAACTAGATGCATTTTTGTACAGCCAGCACCAACCTTGATCCCATGGTACAGGTACACAGACTTTTTCTCCCAACAACCAGTCCTTAGCTCCAGAAATGCTATTTGCTGGGGATTTTCTTCTGTAATGATGTCGTGATTATTGACCAGCACATGATTGTACAGGACCTTTTGCAATAATTCTCCTTTTCTCCCACATGGCTACCATAACATCAGTTGTTCAGCAGAATCAGAGTCGTTCACCTCATCAGGTGTTGTCAGCCCTCATGCTGCCAGAAAAAGAAAGGACAGTATGATGAAAACACACTTCTGGATATATCGCCAGTACTTTCAACATGTGGTTGTAGCTGCGCCTTTTCAAAAAATTGCCTAAAAGAATCTGTTTAGCAAAAAAGACCCCATACACTCCCTTAAAATATTAGTATTTCTACAAACAATGTGAACAATTTGAACGGCATTCTAAAGTGACAGGGGAATAGAGAGGGGACTGATTCTGTGTCTCTTACTTTTTCCTAGGAAAAAATTAGATAACTTTGTATAAGAGTATGAAAAGCAAAACTAATGAACCGAAATCAGAATTTAAAGCTTTGATTCCCATCTTCATGATGAAATAGATCCAACTTAGACACCTTACCTGCACTTACCTGTCTCCAGGTAAGTTTAGCAGAAAGAGTGTTCAGTAGCTAGAGCAACTTAAGGTCATCTACAGTGAGGGAGCAGCCTTACATTACAGACTTAATATGTTAGTCATTCTGCAAAACTAAAACCGTGAGAAAATGTGCTAAGCAAAGAAAAATTAAACACCAAAATGCTCACATGATCCCAGCTGATGTTTGCTAAAGAGGAAAGCTCTAACTAAAAATGGTCCACACTCTAAATGATTCACTGATTTTACAAGTGTTTAAGAGATTAAATATTTACTCTTCATTTAGGGGAAATAAAAAACATTGAAGGAAAAAGGCCAGGCCTGCCTGGTCTGGTAGAATGGTAGAGACTACAGAGCAAAACAACTGGGCCAAGAAACACTATTTCAGGGAGCTTAGCCCTACCCCATTCCTGTGGCCTGCACACCCATTAATGGTTCGGCTGTGTTAGGTTGACTAGAGCCCATCTTCCAGTTTAATTTCATCTGAGAGAATCAAGGCTGCACTCCTCAACCACCCTGCAACGTGAACCAAATCACAGTGAGGCCAGTGGGCAATGCCCTTCAAAAGTGCAATACTAATTTAAACTAAATGTAACCACATCTGCAGTTGCCTAAAGAAACTTGAGAGTTTCTATTACAATGACACCTAAAAGATAGTATCTTACATATAATCTTATCTAACGAAATGCTTGCAGCAAAACTCAAAGAGGAATTAGAGAAATACTGAAGTTAAAAACAGTGAGAGTTCTTACCTTGGTTTGTGATGACGCAGCTCCTGCAGCAGTTACACTGTTACACAGTTACACAGTCAGCATGAGTAGAGCAGCAAGGAGAAAACACGCAAGTCTTCCAGCTGAATAAATTGTGAGGATCTCTGACAGAGAAAGAACAATCACACTAAAATAAGTCTTGCACACCTGAAAAAGCTGTCTTCAGTTAGTGGATTACTGAAATGAGCATTTCAAATGTCTGCATATGGAAGAGAAATCGTGCTAAAAGGTAATGAAAAATGGTCAGTAATCACACTGCACACTACAGAGCTGTTGACTAATTTATTTACTTTTCTTCCCTACTTTGAAAGAAACAAGACATACCGGTCTGAATCTGCTCCCTCCAAGTTCTTCCCATGTTTCTGGAAGGTACCTCCATCATCAGTTGTTCTCTCCTTTTGTTTAGAGTTTTACCATGAGCAATAGTTAACAAAATAAATAATTCCTGAACTGCAGCGTTACTGTATTAAGCATGAACCTTGAAAATCTAAGCGATGAAAGGTAAAATGCACCAAGGGCAGTGTACTTGAAGTCATCTAAGACCAAAGTCATCTGCTTCTTAACAGGATATCGATATTCAAATATTTGTATTCCAAAGCACTGCTTTTCCAAGATTTTTGCAAGCGTACGGGGAGAATCTGCTGAATGTATATGATACATAACACATAGAAACCACTGAGCAGCTTCTGCTTAGTTTGCATGGAATATTGACTCAGGAATGCTAAATATTCAACTAGCCACTGGCTTTCATCTGCACACCACTTGTTAGGTTTTCTGTAGGCTCTCTCTTATATCGCTGATTTTGATTCTCACATTGATGAAATTAGGTGTTGATTCCACTGAAGTAAACCAAGTTATTCCAGTGTGGGAGAAAAAAAAAAAAAAGGACAAGACATAACAAAAATCCACACCATTTCCAAAATTGAGAAATAAGCATTCATATCTTTCACATGGCAGCCCACTGGTTGAATAAAGCAGTTTTACAGCTAAATATTGTGCTAACTCCAAATCCTCTATCTTCCACTGCAACAGTGTAATTAAAAATCCTTCAGAATTCTGTAATCTAACCTAATTACAGAATCTAATTCTATAATTCTAAATCTAATTAAAGCAGGAACATTAATGGCTTCCTAGATAATTAGTAGTGCTGCTTGTTCACAATGTAAACCTAAGCAAGTTTATTAGCACGTTCTAGATGTACCTTTCTGTGTCTGAGTGTCCCCCTCTAATAGTTAGAACTAATGCCAGCGGGGCAGCAGCTAGCACTGCTTGCGAAAATCACCCGTCTCTATTAGAATGCATGTCTTGAATTGCACAGTGATTGGCAGTGACACTTGTTTTTACATGCAGCTATTCCTACAAATATTTAGCAAAAATGTGAAACATCAACTTCTGTTCTCAATTTAAATGCAAATTCAAGGACACAAACATACTCTTGGGGGGCAAAGTTATCCATAATGCATTTAATGATATGTGCCAACATGAAATTTTGAATGTCTCTTTAAAAGGAGATTACATTAGAAAATGAAGGTAAGAACACTATTGTATTTTATGTCTACATGTACTTTTCATCATAAGGGATTTTTAAGGGGTCTAAATAAATAGGCAGTATAACCACTTCTGAGATTTAACAGATGACAAAACCAACTATTAACTGTACTTTGTGAGAGTGATTATTATCCATTTTGTGACAACAGAAAAAAAAATGATATTAACTGCATTGAAATAAAAGGATGCTATTTAATTTGAAGTTTACACAATCACTGCAAAAGTATTTGAGCAGTTTACTAAAAACAGCTTAGGGAACATATTCATTAACATTTAAAGCCCAAGTACAAATGCAGAATTGAGGTAAAGGCATTGAGCAACTTTCTCAAAGGGAGACTTGATCGAGCCTGAAGAGCTCAAATGTATATAGAAACAAACCCCGAGCTCAAGTTTTCCACTGTACCCCTTTTGAGCCACTGACTAGTAGGAACCTATGAATGACCAGTAACGTAGGTCCATACTATACATGATCAGTGTGTCAAGTGGCAAGATTCAAATAATTAGGCAGAGAAGCTTAAATTTTTTATGATCAGGTCAACAGCACATTAACCACATATAGGCTTTGCATGTACACACATATATGTAATATTTAATTGTAACTTTCATCATTATACTTATTCCAATCACACAAGGCCATATGCCACATAGAAATTCCTTACAGAACGCCTTATTAAAAATTGATTTATTTTTCCTCTACTGTCAACATGACTGAAGAGAGATGAGTGCCTTTTTGTTGTATGCTTGCAAGTAGGATTGACTCAACAAGATGGAAGCCCTATCTCCACGCTAGTTTGGAAGATCCAAACAGGGCAGCTCTAGAAAATGCCAATTGAAGGGAATAATGAAGACCTTGTTAAAATAAAACAAACCAACCAAAAACCTCTGAAAAGATCCAGATTATAACAATGGAACAAAGTGACAGAAAAAATCAGATGATAGTTCTCTGAGCTAAGGACAGAATGGGTGATCCTGAGCAGCCAAGGGTAAGGCAGCTTCACTGAGTTGTACAGCCAAAAAACCCCTGCAATCCTGCACACCTGCAGGAGGAGCCCTTGCGATGAAGTGGGAAACTCCTCCATTTTTTTCATGTTCGAGTGAACACAGCCAGAATTTTGTGCTACAGGAATGGGCTTAACTGCTGAAACTACTCTGCTGCTTCATAAACCTTCTTGAAGCTACCATCTCATTAAAAGAGAAGTCACTAAGAATCAGAAAGAAGGAATACTGAGGAGCTGTGGGCAAACTCCTAGAGTCCCAGCAGACAATTCCTTCATGAGGGAATGGCTATTAGGGCAGCTGATTCTAATAACTATTTCTAACCACCCTAACCATAACTGCTGGATACTTTTAATTATATGGCTGGTAGGCTGTAGAGTGAAACTAAGAGTTTAAACTTTCAAGGTGTTTTGAACACTGTAACTGATTTTTAATACTTAAATATGATCTACTGTGCCACAATACACAGTTCATTTCAAAGGCTTTTTTAATCCCTGCTGTTATCAAGGTGCTTCAAAAAATACTCAAACATGACAATCTCTACAGTTTGCAAACAAGCATTTATTGAAAAGACGTAAGAAAACACCACACATAGAAAGAATGCATTGCACTTCTAGAATAGTCCTTGTTTTCTTTCCAGTTAGACCTTATAACCTCAATACAGCAAACATCATATTCAAGTAGAAAAATTAAGACTGAAGGGGTGAAAAAGACTACCACAAAAATGTTTAAGTTCATTTCTACTAAGAGTGAACTGAGGAATTTTCATCTTCATTTGAACAGCCAGGCATCAACAGGCACAACTTTGTGGACTTCAGTTTTCCTACATGAAGTTTTTCCTTGCAGATAAGAAGAAAAGTTTCAATAAGAAGAAATACTAGAAAAAAGTGGCAGGATTTTTAATTACCATTTTCTTTCCGTGAAAAGGTAAGAATAAACATTATTATGATGACTTTCAACAGTGGCTCATGATTGTTTTTGACAGATTCTGAATTAATCTCTAGAAAGCATTTACTCACATTGACCTTCCACTAGCTAGGCTTAAAAACACAGCAACTGAAAAGCATCAGCCTCAATTCTAACGCTTCGTTGAGGGCTTACATATGACTCCTGCTTTGCACATTTAAACAGTGACAGATGGTCATGACACTTGGTGCTTTGCTAAACAGAACTGGAATATTTAAAAATCAATTCTATTTTATAGTCCTCTCAAGTTACTCATGTTCTTGTAGAAGCTGGAGTAGAGATTAGTGTAAGTTGTTAGTGTTAGCTGCAAGAATACTTACAATGTATTCTTGTAAGAATACATTGTAATAGACAATGTAGCAAAACTGAAACAGGTTAGATGACAGAAAATCCTCAAGTGTCACTAAACCTGGGGTATCCATATAGATAATACAGCAAACTCACTTTGAATTTGTTTCTTCTCTACTTCAGTCAGAGCTTTTGTAGTTTGTAGCTTCAAAAAAAGATAATGGAGTGCTCTTAAGTTTCTGAAACTGAAGATATTCCTGATTTCTGCTAATCCATTTTAAAGAATTAAGACCACAGAGCTTTAGAATGTGGACCCACCCATAACTCTTCATCAGTGGTTTTGGTTCTTTTCTGATTTTCTGTATTGTTTTATTCCTGAGAAATGTGTACTCACTTTTTCTTTTACTTACTCACTTTTTCCTGTTGTGACTGTATTTACAGTGTCTCTAATAATTAACTTTCTTTTTTCCCCTAGGGCATGACACCAACGACTTATGCCTTTTACGTGATAATTCATTTTTCCTTTTGTCTTTGAATTATAATCTCAAGCATAGATGTTTTTTGAGCTTTTTTCCTAGTAAAACATTAAAAATTTCAGTGTAGGACATCTTGCCATCAACCTTTAAAGAAGTTTAGGACAAAGTATGCATCAGTGACTGCCCAAACAAGATGATAAATCTGTAGGGAAGAAGCTCAATCATGAGACAAAGTTGTATTATACATCTCCTCCTTCAGAATTATTTGTGAAGGATGATGATGATTTTAATAATTAAATGATGATTTTAATAATTAAACTGAAAAGACCTTTTAGAAAATAATTTTTCTGCCCATCAGATAGTAGAGTCCAGAGCTGACAGGTCATTTTTATGTGAACTTAACATTATAGTCATTAGTACCTTTGATATTCCTATAATTGACCTACCCAAGCATTAATATATAAACAAATTATGGCCTGACACACAACCTTAAGGGCTCTGCTTTCACAAAGCCACAATTTAAACATACTGTGATACAAACAACATAGATAGTAAAAATTCACTAATCTTCGTGCTAATTTATGTATTGTTCTATTGTCTTTCCAGGAGTTTTAATGTAGCATGAATCAACTGTAGTAATGTATATAGCAGAATCGATCCTGCTCTTGCACTTCTAACAGAAAAACAAAAACACCAGTTGCCATAAAATTATAATCATCAGCTCTGGAGACTGGTGCTTGGGAGTTTGTTCTATGTGAGGGTCAGGGTTGCATACAAGTAATTCAGACTACATTTTTAGGTCTTGCTTCAGCCACATCTTATGGGCAGAACTCACTGAAATTGAAGAAATCAGCAAATTAACTTTTTTCTTTTTTTCCACCGTAGGAAAAGAAAAATAATTATTGATTCTTATTAGTGTCATCAGAGTGCTTAAAAGCTCTAGCAAGGAATGAAGACTATGACTCCACTGCAGCAGGTGCTATACAGCCAGAAATCAAAACCTCACTGTTCACTCAAAAGAAAAGAAATTGAATAGTTCTTAAATGTGTGTATTTGATTAATATTTATATACTTTTTACTTTCTTACACATATTGAACACATTTTCTATAGCCTTATTTGCTTACTGAATTAAAGTATTGAAGGTGTATGAAAATATTCAAATACTGCAAACCCCCATCAACTTGATTTCAAGTATTCTTAATCACTACAAAGATTACAAACACTTATGTCAACTATGCATTTAGTTCCACAGGGGACAATTAGTCTTTTCTAATAATGAATAATTATTCAGAAGTTCACAGTTTGGTGCCTCAGTATGAATAATCAACCACCCAGAGATTGTCCACTATTCTCTGCTTATCTAAGAGCAAAAGCATTAACAAGCAGTTATCCCAGAGAATTATTAGTCATCCAATACATTCCAAGCAGAGAGATAAGGAAGGACTTGGGAAAATTATCAACACCTGTGAGCAATAGTGAAGATACTGTAGCAGAGACTATTGCCACTACAAAATGTCAGGAGAGAGTGCAAGTTATGACAATCTTGATTAGTCTTCATTATATCATCCTTATTCTACCATGAGTATTCTGAATGGGACAAGACTCTTGGGTTCATTCTCCAAAAGCCCTCAAGAGCAGTTGATACCTACCTTGGAGAAGTCTAGCCACCCTGATAGAGAATAAGTAAATTCATCTTGTTCGGACAAGATAAAAGGAAATCATGTGACACTATGCCCTTGAAACAGCAACAAAAGTAGACCAAAATACCAAAATGTTTGAATGAGCAAGTTTTGAGAAACATAGTCATGGACAACAGCCAGAGAACAACAGGGCATGCACAAAACCAGAGTTCATCTAGCGAACACAGTGAGGAAGACTACTGAAGACCACCAGAGGACCCCCAACAACCGCCTAAGAGACTGTGTGCACATGTGTATAAACCATTTACATAGAATAATGAATTCTAAGAAAATTATGAAATGTTAATGGTTTCTTGGAAAACTAATGCGTATTTATGTTTTACTCTAATAAAGAACCTCCATAGTTAAACTGCCATGCACACATGAGGCGAAGCAACCCCCTGTATGTCCAGCGCTGCAATAATAGATGCCTGCTTTCTAAAACCCCAAACTGAGTCTTAGAGAGTTCTTTGACCAGCTTTCACAGTAACACAATAGCATTGACTTTTTGCGTAAACCCAATCCTTGGCCATTTCCCAATAAATGTTATGGGATCTTCTCCTCATCACTATCTTTGAATGCAGTTTAGCCTACAATGAACTTGCACGGGAGCAGGACACACTGAAGATACTTAGAGCAAAAAGCCAGCAGAAAAGTTGTATGGAAGTGGCAACGACCCTGTGGTATTCTTAGTATTCTTTGCTAGCCAGTGGGATACTGATAAAAACTATTGTTGAATGCACGCTTACCAATGATGACTGCTACAAACAGCTAATGGTCATTGCTGAGGTAACGAGTTAGGTAACACACACTGGGGTGGTGGGGCAATTCATTTTACTATTAGCTCACTTCCAAACTAACCTGTTTTGGAAATACGCATCACACAGTTCAGGGTTGCCATTAAAGCGTTGAATTGCCAATTCCAGCTCAGCTCACAAGCACAGTCCTTGAACACTGTGTCCACACACGAACACAGCACACACCAGCTCGCGGAACCCCTCCTCATAGAACCTTTCCAGCTGCTCCCCCCTTCACCTCCACCACCTTACATCTCCCAGCACTGCCGTTGGAAAACGCCTGTTGCAGCCGAGGCGACCTAGTTTAAGGAAAACTGCTGCTTTTTGTCTACTCCACTGATGGGCTAGCTGAAAAAGTGAAAACCCTCCCGGGAATGGTCGGGAGGCAGCCTCAGCTGCCCTACTTCCCCCACTCCGGCCTCTCTTGGAGACAGTGCGGGAAGCTCGCTCGCAGCCCTGTTTCGGCGTAAGGGAGCGGCGGGGTGCGGGAGGCGGCGGCCTTCGGCCCGCTGTCGCTGTGGCCAGTTTCGAAATGGCACGAAGTCGCTCTGACACAACTTTGACAGAAGCCAAAGGGTGCATTCCCTTGGGAAGTTCCACCCGCTCCCCCGCCGAAGCCAGCCCCGAGAGCGGGGGCACCGGCGCTGCAGCCCGTCCCCGGTTCAGCGCACTCCCGCCTGGAGCCCCATCGCTTAGCAGGGACCACCCCCCTGCTCCGCGCTGGGGGCTGCTTGCGCAGGACGAGCGATTGAGCGGGGCCGCAGCCGGCGGGCAGAGGAGGCTCTTAGAGGCGTTTCCGGGAGCCGTCAGGAGGAAGGGCCCGGGAGACGGGAGCGAAGCTGCGGGTGCCGACACTCGGCAGTGCGGCTCTCGCTGCTCCACCGCAGGTGGCCGCGCCGCACACCCACTCGGGGCTCTGAGAGAGGCACAGGCCTCCCCGTCCTGCGGAGGGGACGGGGATAGGCTAGCGATCGCCCTTCTTGGAAGGCCCGCTCTGGCCCCCAGCCTTTGTGTGGTGCAAGAGCTGCTTCGGGCTCCCCGAGGAGAAATTCACAGCAGCCTGATGCCCTCGGCCGGCAGATATGCTTGTTCCTTAAGGAGGAAACGGTGAGGTAAGTAGGCTTGGACAGTTCAGCCCCTAAAATGAACCTAACAAGCTTTCTGTAACTGAATGAACTTCCTTACTAACAGAACTGGAATGGAAAGTTAATCCAAAACACTCCCACAGCAGGTGAATTTAACTTATGTACACAGTCTGCAGTGGGGCAAGAAATTGAATCAAGGTAAAAGCTGATGTTACCCGAGGGGCTATTCCTCCTGCGTCTTACACAGACAGGTCTGACAGGATTTGGCAGCGCAGTGCTGTAAAGGGTAAACGTCCAGTCCAGCGATGGTCTCACTCCTCTGCTACACCATGTATTGCCCACACTATTAGACAGCTCTGGGACAGGGTCGCATTCTATGTCTGCAAGAGAGGGTATTTGTGTAACTTTTCTAGATTAGCCACCTCATCCACCTACAGAACCATTTCATTACTGTTCAGTTTTTTCAATATATTCCTCCCTATGTGTGCAGGATATCTACCCTCCTCTCTTGCTTGTAGACTATAAGTCTAACAGCAAGGTCCCTAGGCTGAATGCTATAACTTTTGCTTAGCTTTGTTAGAGAGGGCAAGCCAATTCAGTCCAACACCCCCCCCAAAAAAACAAACAAACAAAAAACCCCAGGTAACACATAATTGACCTTCCACATCTTCACTGTCCCTTACCCAAGTCTATTTTCACAAAGCAGCATCTGTAGAGTTGCAGAGTTGCAATGGTAGGTACACATGGGTTGCCTCAAGGTTTATTTCTTACTCAAACCTGATACTGCATTCTGAAATATCTTAACAATGATGCACAGAGCCCCAAACACTTCATTTCACAACTTCACTGTCCAATTCTAGCTACCTGCTGCTCATTATTAAACTTTAGGAACAGAATTTTCCTGCTGAGATGTTACTGATCTCTTCCCTCTTGTATGCCACTGTCTACAGGTTTTGTTTAATAGTAATATTTGTAAATGCATACTTTAAAAAAATGAGCTCCCCATTTTGAAGCCACAGTGCAATACAGTGAACATATTTTATGTTGCTCTATATGCATTTCTGCAGGTCTATTCACTGATGCCTGAGTAGCATCTTACTAAGTATTCATTAAGAGGTCATAAGTGAGAATCCCAATGAAGACATGCAGTAATATCCAGTAAGGTCCTAAAACCAACTTTTCGCTGGTGGTAAGTACAAAGCATTCCAGTAGAACCATGTTGTGTAAACCTGCTTATTTCTACATATTCTGTTTCGTCATAGCCACTAAGATATTTAAGAGAGGTGACCTTTAAACTGTAGTTGTAAATTCTCTCTGGAAAAAAAAAAAAAGGACAGATAAAACTCTAAGGAAAAGTTGAATGCGAAGATGCATTTATTTTTTGGCTGATGGTCTCTTGTTCTGCAGAATTCCACAAGACTGTCTTCTGTAGAAGAAGATGAACTGTGCTAAACTCATGCATGCTCAACAAACTACATGGATTATTCTAGAAAGCAGTATTATCATGTTCTAATTTCAGGACTTCATGATCTCAGTCCTTGATACCAGCCCCTTTAATACATGGTTGAATTCTTCTATGAGTTTGAAAGCTTGAAAGTGACTCTTAACAAATCAGCTTTGCAAAGGGTGTAGACTTCTGTATTAGGATTCTGGCATAAGCCAAGACACAAACACTTCATCCTGTAACACCAGCACTGTCTCTGGAGTGTCACTTGACATAGCATTTCTGGGAGCTCAGTACTACCGATGCTGCAGCAAGCTATAGAACTACAGCCTCCAGTACTACCAAAGTCAGTCCCTGACTGGACATGATTCTAGGTGTTCTGCAGGATCTACCCTTTTTACAACCAAGAGCCAGGTAGATTGTAGGTTTAACGGCCGTCATTCTGGTTAAGGGGCACAGTAATACTTAATAGCATTATAGATACCGTATCAAAATAGAACAGACAGTACTTAAGTGTTGAATATCTGTAACATCAAAATCTGAGGTTATACTTCCTTGGGAGTAATGTTGATCACTTTACCTTACTATGGTGAATCTCCACCAATAAAAAAAAGAAAAAAAAAAAGCACCAACAAAGCTCACATTATAGGGACAAAGTATCTTTCCCAGGTTATCAAGGCCCAGACCCATATTCTACCAAACCCAGCAATAAAGTCCTATGACCCACCAGTTGCACAAGAACTTCAGACTTTGTACTCTCTTCACCACACACACATAAACAGAGAGGGCTTTTTTTTTATCCTCTCCTGCTGCATCACAGGAAATTGCTGAGCCCTCTCTTCCAAGAAAAGGTTCTTTAATAGTCTCCACCTGTAGAAAGACAACCCCTCACCTTCAGCTGGGATAAATTTTGAATTAACCAGGTGAGAATGACTTTGAGGGTTTGTACAGCCTATTAAAAGTTTTCCTAAAAAGAGTAAGAGATGTGTGCTTCTTATCCTTTTCCCAAGAGCAAAAAATAATACTTTTGCATATGAGATTGTACATCAAATTGTAAATAAATATTGTTGTACATGGAAGACTTTTAAATTTTATCAGCAGCCTGCATCCAGAATTTGGCCTTAAGGGCTCATGTGTGCTCTCACAGACTTTGTACTGTAGTGTTGCACCCTAGAAAATGAGTACAGTTCTGTTCCACCTTTTATAAGAAAAGCTGATTATTTCAACGATCCATTAAGGCATATTTTAGTGGGGAAAAAAGAGCCCTCAGACAACAAGTCCACATGCATTTTTTAAACATAACACAAAATATACCACAAAATAGTGGATAACTGTGAAACTTATCCAATATACAAATATATTTTCATACATTGGATTCATACTCTAATCGAATATATGAAAATCAATGTAAGAACTTAATTAATTTCTGAAAAATTAGTTTTCACAGATATAATACAGTATTCAGGTTTTTGCAGAAAAAAGCTTGCTTATGTCTTCTGGATGGGTAGTGCATTACAATATTACAGCCTCTGGATAGGTTGCTGTCTCTAGAATCCACAGCAACAGCTTAGACAGAAGCCATGGGCCAGGAAGAAATACTATTTAGAGACCAAGGATATCCATTTTCCTGGATAATTGTTTATACCAAGAGGAGTGGTTTCAAGGGGAGAAAGGAAGAGAAACATGCTCCATTCCTGACGGTATTCAAGGCCAGGTTGGACAGAGCCCTGGATGACATAGATTAGAGCGAGGTGTCCCTGCCCATGGCAGGGGGGTTGGAACTAGATGATCTTAAGGTCCTTTCTAACCCTAACTATTCTATCATTCTATGATTCTATACTTCAGAATGCCCAGCAGCATCAGTATCTATGACACTCAGGCTGTGAAGATCTTTCATTTAGTCCCAGTACATGAACCTGTGCAACAGGGAGCTAAACCTGAGTTGCTTACAAGGCTCGCAGGTTTTTCTGAAGGTAAAAAAAAAAAAGCCATTACAACCTTGGGTAAGGATCTGGTGGTGTTAAGATTGTGATGGTACTTGGAGCACTCCTGCAGGATGCGGTTTTAGTAGTAAGTTAGAAAGTCACAGATGAACAGATTTTGCCTTTGCCTATGTTAGGAGACACACTTCAAAACCCAGCGATCCCTCAGGAGTAGCTGAAACCCAGTTTCACCGTTACACATTTGTTTTGCAGAGACGTTGTCTTAGATATGGTCTGGCAGAAGGTACAGTGGTCAGACCCAGAACTTCCATGTTGTGAATTGGCTAAGCAATATCGCTGAATGTCACAAACTTATGGAGAAGTTTGTGAAATTGTTGTTTTTCTTAAATTCTTACCTACTATAGGCAGATGAAGAGAGACTACAGGGTAAGCAAAGGTTTCCATCCTGTCTGGTTTTAGCAAATGCTTGATGTTGTACTTCATGTTTCTATCTATCTCAGGAACCAGAAGCAAATCAAAATCAGACTGCATACAATACAAAATAGTATGACACTTGATTGATGCAGAGACTGCACTGAAAGAATAATAAGACAGTAAGTTCCAGAGTAAATGTTTATTGGTTTACGGGCATTGTTGTTAACCTTTTGGGTAGAGAGAATAGGTAAAGTACATCGTTTTAACTGTAAAATGACTGGCACCATGGCAGGGGGGCTGGAACTAGATGATCCAGCCCTAACTAGTCTATGATTCTATGATTTTAGAGATCATGCACTATATGAACACTTACATCTTAATTAAGATTTTTGTTTGTTTGCTTTTCTAGGGTAAAAATTAGAAATTCTGCAGGAGTGATACTACCAGTAAAGATGTCATACTTAATGAAAGGAGTTAAACGTTGCAGTCCTGCGAATCAGATGCACAAAGTAACAGGAATTCTGTTAAAGAACATACTGGGCATCAACAAACAACAATTCAAAATTTCACGTGCAGCTTCTCAGATTAGTTCTGAAAAGGCAAACTCTTATAATTATGTGATTGTTGGAGCTGGATCAGCAGGGTGTGTATTAGCCAACAGATTGACAGAAGACTCTCTCAGTACTGTACTACTTTTGGAAGCAGGCCCTAAAGATACCCTTCTAGGTAGTAAAAGACTGATGTGGAAGATTCATATGCCTGCTGCATTAACATACAACCTCTGTGATGAGAAATACAACTGGTATTACCACACAACATCACAAAAACATCTGGATAACCGAATTCTGTACTGGCCCCGTGGGAGAGTATGGGGTGGCTCCTCTTCTCTCAATGCAATGGTATACATTCGTGGGCATGCAGAAGATTATAACAGATGGAGCAGGGAAGGGGCTATCGGATGGGACTATGAGCATTGCTTACCTTATTTTAAGAAGGCACAGTCACATGAACTGGGGCCAGATCAGTACAGAGGTGGAAATGGACCCCTGCATGTGTCAAGAGGGAAAACAAACCATCCTCTTCATCACGCATTCCTGGAGGCAACCCAGCAAGCTGGGTATCCCTTCACAGATGATATGAATGGCTATCAACAAGAAGGATTTGGCTGGATGGACATGACTGTGCACCAAGGTAAATCATAAAAGTGTCCTTAATTTGTGTTCCTGACTCACCAGTGGTACCTCAGAAAGCATTTTGGAATATGAACATATAAGCTGCATGAACGCTATTTGGTTGGTTAGATTACCGAACAGCTGTGACACTCTATATTTACACTCCATTCATTTCACAGCAGCTTGCTATTAGTCTAGTGTGCATTTCAGTGAAACTTGCACTGCCATGCAAGTCTTGATTCATAGTTAAGTTTGGGAAGCAGAACAGGTTTTCAGAATTTTTGATGAATAAAGAACATGACTGTTTTGTTGTTGAATATAAATATATATTGTAGGTCAAAGATGGAGCACAGCTAGTGCTTACCTTCGCCCAGCCATATCACGCCCAAATCTGTCAGTTGCAGAGAAGACACTAGTAACAAAAATCTTGTTTCAAGGAACAAAATCCATTGGTGTTGAGTATGTGAAAAATGGGCGAAGGAAAAAGGTAAGAAATTTTTATTTTCCACTACAAAATGCATGAGTCAAAGCAAAATCAATTTTTTTAAAACAAAATTTTACTAGAAGTGGCACTTTAACATGCAAAATGTCTACTGTTCAGATGCTGTGTTGTCTTTTCCAGTACAACAGTAGATGATACTTCAGCTGAATCAAGTTAGAGATTAACATCTCCATTATATTTCCAACTCTTGGTACTGAGGGAGCAAGTAATAACTTGATGTTACGCAACAGTATTATGTAATGTTTCTGTTTGGAACCTATGATGCAATCATGTACTGTCTCAGTGTACTGAATCGGGTGCTGAAATGCTGATGTTTCTGAAAAACAATTCTGAAAATGCTGTTGTGACATAGGAAAATCTGTAAAAGCTGGGTAATGAAATGGATGACTCAAGGGGAAACAGTGAGTCGTTCACTTTATTTTGCCGTTACATATTGAGTTCTGGGATAGTAATGACGAAACACAATGATGAAATGTGCCTTATGGTTGTTTGTGGAATGAACATTTTTCAGTATCAGTCCAACTTCCACTGAACATGACGTCATGTGGAAGGAAGCTTCACTTGCCATTACAACTTAACTCCATGAATAAACAGTTCATTTTATGCAGCTTTCAATCCACTGACTTTCATAAGACCTAAAATATTCCCATTTCCCTTAACACTTTACTATTACAGCTGATTATGGAGTGGTTTGAGTTCAGCAAGGCTTACAAGACTCAACAGACCAGTGTTCTGTGAGTGAACACGTGCTAAAATTTAAAATGCAATTTAAATAAACTGTTTTGTCATTTTTTAATGCACAGAACAAATCTGTTCTTTTCTAAGTGGATTGTAATGATAATAATTTTGACAATGTAAAACAAAACTTGAAGAGAATTTAATTCTTTTAATGAGCTATTAAATGTCTGTGAAAACTGTCTCTACTTGCTGTTGCTGTGGCAGTATCAAGTTGAATTCTGTTGGAGAAAGTGTTGGAAAGCTGATTAAATGTGATCAAAGACCTTCTGAATACTGGATGACTTTAACCACAAAATTCTTTAATTGTTATGAATTTTCATATATATTAATACATGTATGAATTATACATAGTGAAAAATATATATTAAGAGTACACCTTCAAAGGATTTCCCTCCCCCCCAGCACCAAACTTGCAGGGTTTCTTTGCTTTTAGTTTCTGGAAAATTTTATACCTGCAGGATGGAAGAGTTAAGAATTTTATTAAGTTAAGAACATCTCAATGAAACACTTGATTATATTAAAGTGTTCTTGGTTTTACAGTCTATTTTAGGTAGGATCTCTTACATCAGTCATCAATAAAGTTAAAAGATCATTAAAACCAGATTCAAGCACAATTCAAAACCTGTTCATCAAGCCAGCAACTTAGTTGTTACTTCAGTAGATACTGAGAGCTCCCAGGACTCCCATAAACCCTCTGACAAAAGTAGGGAAGGTAGGCTGAACATTCCTGCAGTTTCTGAGTTCAGATTCAAGCAGAAAAGTGTATTTAAAGGGGACAAATGTTTGTAATGTATCATAGACTAAATAACTCATACAAAAATATTTCAAAGTCAGTTTTTCCTCTTTGCAAGTTAGCTTTAAGCACACTGAAATACTGTATGTGGAATAGGAATAACCACAGTGCTGGCTTTGCAGTAAGTGTAGACCAAACAAGCATCATTTGAACACTACCTGGAACAAACTGGCATCAGTTCTGGGTGTACCTAAGAAAATACAAATGAGTTATATTTGTATAATATGCAAACTATGTATCTAGGTATGGATTCAGCACTTACAGATATGCCATGTATTAGTTTTAACAAACAAATGATTGCCCAGAGCAAAACAGTAACAAACAAAAAACATTAGCACTGGCTATCTGCCAGCAGTTTTAGGTAAACAGTGTGAATAAAAATTTACCAAAATTCATCTTCTTACTATATTTTGATCTTATTACTAGCAACAGTCTCACTCACCATCATTTCATATAGCTGAGGTGTCATTCAAAAAGGACAGGATTACTACAATTTAATATGCATTCCATGATAATCTGTTAACATTCACCATACTCCAGGAAAAAATAGCACATTTTAATGTTGCTTTGGAAGCTAAATATCTCATCTAAAATAAAACCAAGGAGCTACTCATGATAGTACCTTACATTCTATGAAATTAGAGAACGAAAATGAGCAATACCAGATATGTTTGCTTGAACTGTTGTGGGTTTTGCTTGCTAATGAGAAGTTCAGAGCACAGTTTTGTGCCTCATCTAATTTTTTCCTCACTGTGGCCATGCTGATAGAAATAACAGAAACAAGTTACGGTGTTATTTTTGCAAATGTGTGTTGCTTTAAAATACTGGACTAGCTTAGGTATTATTAGAATTTGCATAAATTGTAAATGTTGCTTACTTTTTGTTTCTTCTGTGGTGCAGTTATTCTGTCTTAAGTTCAGACGAATCTCAAATCCTTTTTTCTGACATGCAACCATTTCTATTCAGAAACTTGGGGTGGATATAAAGGACATCTTACATTTAACAGGCAACAGAAGTGTGATGAGGGAGGATGGAGTACATCTAATGTGTGTGTGTGTGTGTGTGTGTGTGTTCATGAGCCACCTCATTAGAATAGAAGGAGATAGATTGAACGACACTGATTTCACCCACATTTATCCTCTTTCAAGGAGTAGAGAGAAAAGCAGGAGGGCACCAGTATTTTCTTACTCCATGCAGTTTTCCCTTTTAACAGTGAAAAACACTAAGTGGTATAGTTCTGATCCTAAATGTAAAAGATGTGGCAACAGGGAAGAGGTAGCAAAACAGAATTATATATATGCCTGCAGTCAGAGTTCTCCCAATAGTGCTTTAGTGTTTGAGGGGCTTCTGAGGACTACAGTCTACAGACTAGAAAGCTATGAAGCCAAGCATTAGTCTTGGTTGAATTAAGAAAATAAGCTTTTCATAATTTCTGAGCTAGCATGTCTCTGAATTCAAGATCTTCTGTAAGAGTTTCAGTTTTAATTTACAAATTGTTACTGAAATTGGAAGACATGCTTAGCTGACTGATCCAAGTGTCACAGGTATTTTCTTCCTAGCAAGCAGCAGAGGAGTCTATTGGCAGCCACAGTACTGGCTGAGCTGAATGTCTGTGTGCCATACATACAGTTTGAAGGGAATATAGAAATGATCAAAGTGAAAGCTTGATCATTTCTCTCTGCAGAAACTCCTAGCAGGATAAGAATACGTTTAAAATGAGGAGAATATCAGGGAAGGGTGTCTAATCTGGATCAGAATAGCACATTTGAAACTCTTGACGGTTGCATTCAGATCAGGCTTAATAATGACTTTTGTGCGCATTTCATTTTAGGCTTTTGCCAGTAAAGAAGTTATTTTAAGTGGAGGTGCCATAAATACTCCACAGCTGCTTATGCTGTCTGGGATTGGCAATGCAGATGATCTAAAAAAACTGGGGATCCCTGTTGTTTGCCACCTTCCTGGTAATTTCTTTTCTTTTAAGCTTACATCTTCCTATGAATGCAATTCAAAGATCATTGGATGAAATGAATCCATAAAATTAAGTTGTCTTTCTGTCAAGTTGTGTGGACTGAAAAGTACGTGTTACAAATCAGTGGAAACATGCATTGATTTTAGAATGGAGCAATAAACTCCTACACTTCCTTCACTACATTTGATAGTGAAAAATGCCTTTCTGAAAAATGCCACTGAATGCTTGTTAAATAAAGCAACATACTTATAATTTAGAATTTCAAAATAATTTTGATCCACAACAGATTGTATAAACTCCCACTGTCATATATATTCAAAGATAGAAGGAATAACATGAAATTTTCCTTAAAACTAGAAAAGCATGTACTGTATTTAGAAGTCATCTGGCAATTTTAGAACAAGTGATGTGTCTGACATTTAACTTTCTATTTTCATTCTAGTTATGCTATGTAAAATGTTATTCTGACATGAGCAAAAGGCTGATACGGTTTTAGTTATCACTGTGCTTCTGAGTTTAGTTTAGTTCCCATTTATGTTATTTTCTGGTTGCAAATGCTATGTATAATTGTTCCATGTGAAATAAATAACTTCCCATCCCTCCTTTTTTTTCCCTTCTTCCCAGGAGTAGGCCAGAACCTTCAAGATCATTTAGAAGTGTACATCCAGCAAAAGTGCACCAAGCCTATTACACTATATAATGCACAAAAGCCAGTTAACATGGTGAGAATTGGTCTAGAATGGCTTTGGAAGTTTACAGGTATGCATGCAGTCATTCTACCATTGATTGATTTAGAATTATTACAGTCTTTTATCCATTAATTCCAAAGTCTGGGAGCCTTCATATATAATTTTTTTATGTTCTGGGAAATAACTGGAGCCTGCTTGCTATTTCTTTTTTTCTAAATCAGAATATTTCAAATAGTTATAGTATCTGAATTATGATGTTAGTGTTTCACAATTTATACTGGGTATATGTGGCTTTTTACCATGCAAGTAAATATTGAGTGCTAATTTACAGTTTTAAATGATACAAAAATAACATAACATGAGGTGCATTGCAGACTCTTAATCTTTCCCCTTCAGGGCAGGTGCTGTGGATGGCTCTGCCTGTTACCTATGACTGATGGAATAACTATACTGCGTGTCATGGAGCATGCAGGGCAGTAGTGTCAGGATGCTGCAGTCAGTTCCCTTCACATCTGTTAGGATCCTGGGATCAAACCTGCCTCTGGACTTAGATGCTAGGCCTGCTATTTAAAGTGAGATAACTGCAATATCCCACTCTCAAATAAGTGGAATTTCCAAGGTTATGCATATTTACATGTATCTAGTGATTGAAAAGAAGATGAAAGTGATGCAAGTTGCTTAAACTACAAGCTGTTCAAAATGGATGTGTTCTTTGCAATTGTCACTGTATATACAAACTATTCATAGTAGTGAAACCAAGGGTTAAAAAGTGGATTTCTTGCTTTTCTGATGTCTTTTAATGGCATATTCTCTCTCATTTACACTCTCCAGGTGAGGCAGCGAGTGCCCACTTAGAATCTGGTGGGTTTATCCGAAGTGAACCAGGGGTTCCTCACCCTGACATTCAGTTACACTTTCTCCCTTCTCAGGTGATTGATCATGGTCGGGTTGCTTCCACAATGGAAGCTTATCAGGTGAGTTTTAAAGAACATCTTCTGGTAATGTTTCATAGTGATTAGCAAGAAGGCTAATGCTTTATTATCAATATTGATAATTTGGTTATATAATGAAGAATATTTTGTTCAGTATAACACAAAAGAGCTGGCTTAACTTCCAACATGGGGAAAAAAACATGAGCTTGTTATTTGATATTGCCATCAAAATTTTTATCTCTGGAAAGGTAGGCAAGTATTGAACTGCTGTTTAAGTATTTGCAGTAGTGAAGCACCATAGTGTGGCTGATTAAGAACACCTTCGCGCTAGATGCTGTACAAAAACTAAAATGAGGTGTTCCGTCTTCCACTGCAGTTTAGACAGAGGTTTAAGTGAGAATGTATAAGGCCACCGACAGATTCACTGGCACAAATCCAAGACCCATTTTAGAGTATGGTCTTGATCCAAAAGTATGTGCTAATGCTGGGGAACTGTTCCTGAATATGATTTTTTCTTCTTGCTAATCTCTTCAGTGATGATAGGTCTTCTTGTTGATTGTATTAGAATGCTCTGCTATTAATAAATGGGAATAGCTGTATTTCAAATTAAAAGAACAGTTGTGAGTTGATGACAGGTATATTTCCTTCCCTTATGAAATATCATATTTACTGCAAATTTATATAAAAAGGAAAAATGTTCAATGGCATTTTCCATTAGCTCCCTTTAATGCTTACATTTGCTTAATTTGTAAAGACTGTCCAAATTGAAAAAACAAACCTCATACTGAATTTGGGAATAAGTCTGGTGGGATTGTGTCATGAGTATAGTATGGGTGTTGCAGGTCCATGTGGGACCCATGAGAAGCACGAGTGTGGGCTGGCTAAAGCTGAGAAGTGCAGACCCAAATGACCATCCCATCATTGAGCCTAACTACCTGTCAACAGGTAAACACAGCCTTTCCTTGCTCTGATGCCAACTCACTTCCTGCCTGTTTCAGTAGCAGATTTCCATATCTGCTCAACACAAGAAGTGCTGGTTGGTGCATTGTTATTTATTTCTTATTTATAAAAAGCAACTAGTATCGAGAGGCCATTGTGCAAAGCACTGTATAAACCAAAAAGAATTACCTGTTGGGGATGCAGTCAGGCTTCTTACGCTTGCTGCATCATACTGTTCATTTTATCCACTCCTGTTTGTGAAGGAATGGATCTGAGACTAGTGTCCTTGGCTAGACAGTGGATAGAGTGAAATAAAGAGCAATTCTTTGTAACTCACCTATTTCCTTTTGGGACTGTGCAGCGTAAGTGACGGTTTTGTTCACAATGAATGCATATCTGTGACTTTGAAAAACATCCTACTTTATTATGGCTTTCAGCAGTGAGAGACTTTAGCTCTAGCCTTTTCTCTTTGGTGCTATTTTTTTCTGTCATGCACTCTGTATGTGTACTTACAGTTTTCTTATTTTCTCTCCATACAGAAAGAGACATTTGGGAATTCCGTCAATGTGTCAAGTTGACCAGAGAGATCTTTGCTCAGAAAGCTTTTGAAAAATTTCAGGGCCCTGAAATTCAACCAGGAAACCATGTTCAGTCTGACAAAGAAATAGATGCTTTCATAAGGCAGAAGGCAGAGAGTGCTTATCATCCTTCCTGCACCTGTAAAATGGGTCACCTTTCAGACAGCACTGCTGTAGTTGATCCCCAAACAAAAGTAATTGGTGTTGAAAACTTAAGAGTAGTAGATGCTTCAATAATGCCTAGTGTTGTAACTGGAAATTTGAATGCCCCAACTATTATGATAGCTGAGAAAGCTGCAGATATAATTAAGGGTCTCCCATCGCTTCAGGAGAAAAATGTTCCTGTATATAAGCCCAAGACCTTGGAAACACAGAGATAAAAAAGTGTTCTCACCCCCTAGATCTTTTGCTACTTTAGCTTTCATCAGTACGTTGGTGTCTCATACTGAACATGCCAACAAAATAAATACCATGCAAACCAACATATTCTATTAAAATAGCCATTAGTTTGAACTATTCTCTTCTCTAGCTATTGTTTTGGGTTTTTTTTTAATCAGGTGGCTTAAGCAGCTTATTTCATTTAACAGGGATGGGGCATCCACAACTTCTCTGGGCAACCTGTGCCAGTGCCTCACCACCCTCACAGTTAAGAACTTCTTCCTAATGTCTCATCTAAATTTCATCTCTGTCAGTTTAAAACCACTCCCCCTTGTCCTGTCACTACATGTCCTTGCAAAAAGTCCCTCTCCAGCTTTCTTGTAGGCACCTTTCAGGTACTGGAAGGCTGCTCTAAGATCTCCCTGGAGCCTCTCTTCTCAGTGGTGAGCAACCCCAGCTCTCTCAGCTTGCCTTCATAGGAGAGGTGTTCCAGCCCTCTGAGCATTTTTGTGGCTTCCTCTGGACCTTTTGTGGTACAACTGAAATATTTTGTTGAAGAGAAGCTATTTCTAAATGACAGGACAGTTGCGCACACAAACCAAAACTACTGTGCAATTTCACGAGGAATAGAAAAGATTAATGCATGCTGTTACAGTATGCCTTGTTATTTAAAGGAAGGACTTTAACTTCCCAGGATTTAACCCAGGATAACAGCTAGTCAGTAATCCCCACATCCTGCAAAGAAAGGTTAAGTAAATGTAAGCATTTATGCGATTTCATATTCACAGGCCAAACTAGTTCATATCAGAATTAACAGGAGAGAGAGGAATCTGCATGTGTTCAGAATCTGTCAAATCCGGAGTTTTTATGAAAGGAATGCACAGTTTACAAATCCTCACTGAAAAACAGACTTCAAACTTAGGAGTCTGAATTAGATAGTATTCAGAAAGAAGACATACAGGAGTTATCAGAAGCTTACTTTCCTGAAAAACATAGAACAGGAGCTGATATTTATATGTTTTGTTATATAGAGAGAATTTGTATATTATCTTCAGATGTGTAAAGCAAGACATACGATTGATGTTTTCTATATCAAACTTTCAGGTACTCATTTAAAACAACATATAAAGGCAAACAACTAAAGAAACTGAGCTCAATGAATGAAATTGAATCAATTGAATTGTTTGGATTTATTAAGTATTCTAAAAAAACTTTTGACTAAACAGCTGTCAGATTTTAAAAACAAAAGCTTCTGTGGCCTAAGATTGATCAGGACTTGAGGTAAACAGAATAAACTTTTTTTTTCAGGAAAAAAAATTGAATTGTACAACATCTGAGCAGATTATAAAAAAGGCTGCTGACTCAGGTGTTGGCTAGAAGGACAACTGCAGATGTTTAAGGCAGATACTTCTACCTGGTGCTGGGTTGGAAGCCCTGCTGCTGAGGGAAAGGACTTCATTCATTAGAGCATCTGCATAAAGACAAAATTTGTGAGGATGGAAGATGATAACAGTGAACTATGCTACAAAAGGAGACAGGTAAATCCTTTCTATGTATGTATGTGATGCATTCTTTTGGAATGAGGGGAAGAGCAAGAATATTTTAAGTTATAGGTGATTGAATAACTGTTAATGAGACAATTCATCTCATACCGCTGTGCATTTGAGGAAAACGTGTACTGTGAATGGTGTACCTGTTTATGGTAAACAGTTTTTATTCAGCACCTGTGCTTTTGAGATTTTCACTTAGAGGTATTCAGTAGGTATCTTAGTGTCATTTGAATACAAAGTATTAGGATACTCAGTAATATATACTGGTTAGACTTACCACAGTCTTGTGCAGCTGAGAGGAGACACAATTTGGAAAGATAGAATATTGAAGTTCCTGCTTTTGCAGATGTACAACTTGAGTTTCCATTCTAGGCATGCAGGATGGGAATTGTTACTATGCAACTGCAGAGAATTAACTAGCCAGTTGGATAACTTACCTCTGAACACACACACACACACACACACACACACACACACACACACACACACACACAGAGGTATCCCCTGCCATTATGACAAACTCTAAAAAGATGAGGACATAGCAACCTTAGATACATGTCAAACTGCATGTGTGTCTGTGTTCAGGTACACATTGCCCCATCGTGAAATCAGATGATCAGGCATTACTTCTGAAACATCACCATCTTTTCTTGGACTTCTAAACATACATAGACACCATGCAGATTCCTTCCCTTCTAAACACTTGAATATTTTCATTGCTATGAACTGCAGTTGCTTTATTTATTTAGGTCTCACTGCTATAGAATGTTGAGGCTTCACATTACATTCCTTTGATGCAGTGCTAAAGAAATAGCTCACATATTTGAAAGCTTTGGTGCCCTGGGGAAAGCTATAGATTGCATCATGCTACCATTAGTTTCTCCTACATTGTACCTGGTTGCTGATAGCAAATTCCTGTTAAAATTGTTTTTACTTCTAGCAGAGTCAAGTCTGCTAAGGGATACTTAGAACAGGTACAAGATATTCTAATGTGCTCTGTGGAGCACTGGCATTCTGCTAGCTAAAATTAACCATCTTTTACACCATACTGGACTGCAGAACACAGGCTCGTAATTCCAGAGTTTTACTTATTTAACAAAATAATACAGTATGCAATTGAATATTATTCCCAGTTCTACCCAGATATTTTTTATGTAAATGCAGAGATAATACTACATAATGTATAGAAAACCAGTTAACTGTAAAAGCTGTTTGATGTAAGAATTTGGAAGTTACAAGACCTGCCAGCATGGTCTGAACCAGCAACAGACTTGCAAGTGACCACATCAGCGTTTCCATGGTAATAGCTTGCTGTAGATGCTTCAGACACAGTTGGAGGTCTCTGGCTGGAGACAATGAGATTAAGAAAGAAAAGTGACCAAAGTGTTTCTTTTGTACACATATTTCGGATCAAGGTGCTTTTAAAAAGCAGCAGAAAATAGCAGCATTTGTAAAACTGCATTACATTTAATTCATGTAATGCCACTCAAGGTTTTGTACACCAGAACTTTTGATGCTTCTGCAGCTGCAGATCCTTTCCAAGTGCCTTATTTCAATTAGGCTACAACCAAATGAGGCAGCTATGTAAACACTGGAGAACTGGAAAGGAAGCTTGGAATGTGCATTTGCTATAAAATAAACATACAAAACATACTTTGAGGACTAGTAAAAGCATTTATGCATTTTTAAAAATTATAGTTAAAACATGAAGTTATTGCAGAGAGAACCCGAATGTATCTTATTATGATGTTATAGTTTTTAGTCTCTATTCTTCTGTCATCTGAGCTCTAAAAATGAGACACTGTTCAAACAGGAATACATTTTACATATTAACTTGTTCAGTGAATTTGCTTCACTGTAAAAGACTTAGCAATGTTGAATGCTTTACTAACGTTTTCTGTCATTATATACATATATAAACAAATCTGGAAACTCATGAAATACACTTTAATTGTTGAGACAATATCTATTTTTTGTATTGAGTAATTATTATGATTAGCAGTATTTTAAGGATGACAATTACCATGTAATTGTGAATAATATTAAGTTTTTCCATATACTTCAGTAATAAAATTGCACAAGTATTCTACGTATCCATGTAGATGTATGTTTTCCCTTACACCTTTTAATTATATAGAACATGGTTTGTAACTCAGTTTCTTTCATTATTTGTTTTTTTTTTTTTTTAAGGACTATTTGCTCATAAAATAGCATATCTGCCCTAAAGAGTCTCTCATCAGACTACTGAAAAATGAGGACGAACCTTACTGGCAAGAAAATACAGTGAAGTCGGCATAATGTTTTGTGTCTCGTCAGAAAAATGATTGTCATTCAGCACAATTTGCCAGATTTGATGTGCTATCAGAAGTCCATAAAGTTAAATAACCTAGTTTGGGATTTTTTTCCTCCTCATTTTTTAGTGTTCAAATTCAGTTGCCTTAAAAGGCGGTTTTCAGAATTGGGTACACCACGGTAGGTGGAAGTGAAAACTACTTATTTCAGAGTGACACCAGATCCAGAAGGCTCTATTTTGGTCTCTTAAAGTTTGTTCCTGGAAGGTGGGAAAGTGTAACAGGGTGACTTACTACTGCATAACCTACCTAAGTGTTTGCTGGCAGACAGCATGAAAGATTTGTTTTGACATTTTAGGGGATTTTGGTCAGATTTTCCTCATTGTTTCCACAGATCTGTAACTAAGGAAATAATAATTACCTAGATAATAGGGGAGTAATAGTACTCTTTTTTGTAGGAATACTGTAATCACTTCATATCTGTGTGGTTAACAGCAACCATTCATAAAAGACTGGCACACTATGATAATGTCGACTGACAACTATATCCCACACATTCTCTTCCATTCTCCACACAGTGCAAACAGAATTTTACCTTTGGAGCTTCTCAGTGAAAATCTATTAGTAAAAGGAGTCCCAAGTATAATAAAATTATTACACAGTTTTATTTTGAAGAACATTTTGCATTTGTTTTAATACAAAATGATGTAGGTCAAGAAATAATTTACAAACCTTTAAATTCTTATCCTGGCATTTGAAATAAGAATGATTTCAGAGGAAGTCTGTAAGTTATTAATAGGAAACTGTCATTATGTACAAAACATTTATTGACATGTTTTAAACATCACATTTGTAAAAATGTGAACTGGATTGCTATCTAGCATGTGAACTACAGGTAAAACCTGATAAGATAACTTGTTAGAACAAGTCTTTGTTATCCAGTGCTAACAAAATAGACAGTAGCTTTCAGTGTTTTTTGATTTTCCTCCAAGGACATTTCAGCCTCAAAGTCATTTCAGGGTTTTACTGCATTGTGAACAATATCTAAGCCCTCTCTTGTTTGCATAAAAATAAATCTTTGAAACAGGACACATAGAACAACAGAAAGATAGAGGCAATAGTGTACTACTTATATCAAGGTTTTTGGTTCTGTGAAGAATCATTTTATTATATTTCTTCTCTTTCCAAGCAGAGTAAGTACTACTGAAGTTAAGCATTTTCATTTATCTGTGAAATAAATTTCTGCCTAAGATGCTTCCTGTCAAAGTAGGGTATGTGGGTAACATACTTTGTCAAAACGAATTGTCTCATGACCAGTAATATCCTGGCATGAACTTCCCAATTTTTTAATGATTTTAATACTTATTTTTACCATGAAATTAATAAAAAATAAAATTAGAGTTTGTTTTTCCATCAAAATATTAAAATAACTCAAATATTTTACCTTTCCAAGTATAAGATTGTAAATAGTCAACTATGCATCCCTTAAACAGAGAGATTCATTTGACTCAATTAGGTAATAAAAAAAAATCTCTTCTGTTGCCAAGTTCAAACTTGACACCTTATCCCAAGAAGAGATTTACACTGAGAGAGGTGGCTCTATTTAAATATTTATGCTATAGATTTATATATTTCAAGTAAAAATACTTCTATCTAGAATTCTGTGGGGAGTTACAATAATTAGGGTCCATAAATATTGCTGCAGTTCAATTACGGTACAATAATTACAAAATATAGAACATCTCTTTACAAATACAAATCGTTGTATATTACAATTCATTTACAATAATTTCTACTATATAATTTTTAGCAAACTATCTTATCTAATTCTACTATAACCTGGTTGCAAGTGCATTAGTAAGAATGCATTTATTCCAGTATATTTTGCCCTTAACATGATAGTCATAAAACAGACTATCTGAATGATATTTCCTATGTAAACTGGTGTTACATATGACAGATTACTTTTTATATAACTTCTTTTTCCAACAATCTCTAACAGGTAGAGCACGACAAACTTTATTTTAGAAGAGCATTAAGGAAAAAAATCAGGAGGCATGTTTGAAAACAACATTAGAATGGATATGCAGTGGGTAGCTGATATGCTATTCAGTACTGAGGTAATGACATTACTGGTTGTCATCACCCATCTCTTGTTGCTATTTCCCACACAATTTTGTGCCAAACTTACACAGAACGTTTTCATTGACAAAACCCTGCTCTACTAGGAAGGACAGCAGCACAAGGTTGAAAGACAGGCAAGATATTACACCTCAGAATCCCACTCTAGCCCTCGAAAAACCTGATTGTCACAGTCTGCTTGGTTTATAAATAACCTTATTCTTACAGAGGAACTGAAGATCCTGTGGGAGGAGACAACGTACTGCAGCTCTGATCACATTTCGGCAACCTGGAGATAAATTTATTGGTTATGGCTTCCTTGAGGTGTGACATCACTTGTACAAAACTTGATTGGTTATTCACTCCAGCTAGTGCCTAGAATCTTAAAACTATGAGGCACTTTTTCTATTATTAGAATCATTTTCCTTGCTAAATACTATAAGCTTGTAATGCATATCATTTCATCAGCTAAGTCTTCCTCATATCGTCCCGTTTCTGGTTCTTCATCACTGTAGCCAGTACCAAAATCTTGAAGTTCATAATCTTGTCTGCTTAAAATAGGAAACATATCCCCATTGGTCCCATTGCTAATATTTCCATTGAGAAGATTACTTGCTGCACTTTCCATCTCATCAATAGTCATATCACATGCATCAGCAATCTCGTGTTTTGTAGCTGAAACAAAGTTAGGATCCTTTGCATATCTTCCTAGGCCTTCAGATATAAGTACCTGGCAGATGGAGGGAAGAGAATGAGATATATAGTGGAATTATAGACGAACAGACAGGTCATTGCAATGTTTCGCATTTGTGAAAAATACTAGAAACCCCCTGCTGAATCACTACAGCAACCCACAGCAAAACTGTATGTATAAGAACAATCAAATCTAATCAACAATCAAATGGCTCCAAATCACACTGTATCAGTTGTGTGATAGTGCAACCAATAGTGCAATACATCTGATGTTTTTCTTCAGAAATTTGTGAGTAGTCTTTGATAAACATGAATCATCAGGCGGATATACTGAAGACAACAGTTAATATATCCCAGATGGTGTAATTAGAACAACTGCCTGAAACACAGATTTCTATATATTCTTGGTACTTTAGAGTACATGCAAGAAAGATGCTGAATCCCCTTTAGCAAATAAAATCTAATGAAGTGTATTCCTTAGGTCATCACAATGGAAAGGAAGTGATAGATGGAAGCAAGAACAGTAACACTGGTTCGGAAATTCTATATAACTGTTTATCTTCAAATCCTTTTTATTATAAAAGAGAATTCTTAGCATTCTTTAGTATACCTACAATCAATCCTTGTAGTTGTTATTCACCTCTCTGCATCTAGTGCACTGATTCATTCAGATTATTCCAAAACTGGCAATGTATTTCTTTCGAAACAACAGGGAGAACAGACATGCATCATCTCTTTCCTGTCAGCCACTGCAGGACACTTCATAACGATGCTTATCTAGAAAATTTGAATTTCAAACCCCTTTGAAATCTCTCCAGTGCTCTGACACACTGAAGTTAAGGTCTGGATTCAGTAGAAATCATTTACTGCATGACAACTGTGAATAAGTTCCCCTACCTAAGAACAGTTTTGCTCTTTGAAACTGAAAATACTACATTTCAGAGAGGTAATGCGAACTGAGTTACATGCTTTTTAATTTTAACACAAAAACTGGACACACAAACACTCTCAGCTACTTCAGAGGTTTCTGTGATACTTACCGCTTCTACCAAACTGTCCGCACTCCTCTGTTTGTCACTGTGTTTATGCCTCAAGTCATTAGGTACAGTTAAATTGGCTGGTGTAAATGTTCGGTAGGAAATCTCAGGGTCATCTGTGTACCAAGAGCTCCTATGCAAGGAAGGCAGGCTACCATTCATATGCTCTGTAGATTCAGCCCTATCGACCTGGATTAGGGGTGTATAATATGGAGAACGGTCCCTGTTGGGAGGGGTTGCAGGTGGGGTAGCCCAGGAACGCGTTGAACGACTTGGTGAATGTTTATGAGCTTTGCTGGAATCCAGACCTGCAACAGCCATGACCTGATAAGGGGAAGAATTTTAGAAGTTAGTGATTTCAAATGCTTGGTCATACTTTTTTCAGCAGTTATTTCAAACCAAGGTAAATAAGAGTCTGTGTTTACCTGCTGTTGCATTAAGTGAAGTGGTAAAGCAGTGCGATGGTGGAAATTAGGAGAGAGTGGTATGTCATCTTGACTACTTTGCCGGCGGAGGCATTCGAAGTTAAAGGAAGATCGTCTATTTGCTACAGGGAAACCATAATTCATTAGGAAAATTAAATACTTTTCCTCAAAGTCTATTATTTCCAGAATTCCTGTGTGAGTCAATCACCACACAAACAAAAACATATCCCCCAGTAAGAAATAAGTTGCGCTAACAGAAGCAAGCAGCTGGTTATCAGATAAAAGATAGATTCGCATATGAGCAGATGCAGTCCCGGGTAGAAACTGTATGCACAGTCTCACATGACAGAATGGGAAGCAGCTGTTTCACAGCACAAACTTGTGTTGTGCAGCAGACTGGTTCAGACACTTTAGAGTTTTGCTGTAAACTGCTGTGAACAGCTACAAAGCAGACTTTCTTCTTTCTTCCCCATGGTTTTAAACTCTTCTTTCTAATGAACCAGACTTCCCAAAGGAAATACCAAATCCCCAGTTGCTTGGAGGCAATGTGCAATATGGAAAATCATACCCAAGTTGACTCATGTCAGACGTTTATTCCATTACTTATGACAACAACAAGCCATGGTCTGTCCTGTTATGTATTCATGTAAATTAAAGAACGGGAAAAGTAGAAATCTAAACTGATCACGGTGTTTGGCTGATTTAGAAATGTCTCAGCTGGTCTTGGTAAAAGCTGGTGAAACAATGAGAAGCAGCACATAGGCATCATTCACAGTATCACAGTTTCACAGTATGTTAGTCCAATCCCCCTGCCGGAGCAGGAATACCTACATAAGGTTATACAGGAATGTGTCCAGGCGGGTTTTGAATGTCTCCAGAGAAGGAGACTCCACAACCTCCCTGGGCAGCCTGTTCCAGTGTTCCGTCACCCTCACTGAGAAGAAGTTTCTTCTCAAGTTTAAGTGGAACCTCTTGTGTTCCAGTTTGTACCCATTACCCCTTGTCCTATCATTGTTTGCCATTGAGAGGAGCCTGGCTCCATCCTCGTGACACTCACCCTTTATATATTTATATACACTAATAAGGTCACCCCTCAGTCTCCTCTTCTCCAAACTATAGAGACCCAGCTCCCTCAGCCTTTCCTCATAAGGGAGATGCTCCACTCCCTTAATCATCTTAGTTGCCCTGCGCTGGACTCTCTCCAGCAGGTCCCTGTCCTTCTTGAACTGAGGGGCCCAGAACTGGACACAATATTCCAGATGCGGTCTCACCAGGACAGAGTGGAGGGGGAGGAGGACCTCTCTCGACCTACTGACCACCCCCCTTCTAATACACCCCAGGATGCCATTGTCCTTCTTGGCCACAAGGGCACAGTGTTGGCTCATGGTCATCCTGCCGTCCACTAGGACTCCCAGGTCCCTCTCCCCTACACTACTCTCTAACAGGTCGTTCCCCAACCTATACTGGAACCTGGGATTGTTCCTGCCCAGATGCAGGACTCTGCACTTTCCCTTGTTATATTTCATCAAGTTTCTCCCTGCCCAACTCTCCAGCCTGTCCAGGTCTCGCTGGATGGCAGCACAGCCTTCTGGCGTGTCAGCCATTCCTCCCAGCTTAGTGCCATCAGCAAACTTGCTGATAGTACAGTCAATTCCCTCATCTAAATCATTGATGAATATATTAAATAATACTGGTCCCAGTACTGACCCTTGAGGCACTCCACTAGATACTGGCCTCCAACTGGACTCCGCCCCATAGACTACAACTCTCTGGCTTCTCTCCTTCAGCCAGTTTGCAGTCCACCTCACTACCTGATCATCCAGGCCACACTTCCTCAGTTTAGCTATGAGGATGCTGTGGGAGACTGTGTCAAACGCTTTGCTGAAGTCAAGGTAGACCACATCCACCGCTCTGCCATCATCCATCCACCGTGTTATTTCCTCATAAAAGGCTATGAGGTTGGTCAAGCATGACTTCCCCTTGGTAAAGCCATGTTGACTGCCCCTCATAACCCTCTTATCCTTGACATGCCTTAAGATGGCATCAAGGATAAGGTGTTCCATCAGTTTCCCAGGGATGGAGGTGAGGCTGACCGGTCTATAGTTACCCGGGTCCTCCGTCTTCCTCTATGTTAGCTTCAGCATAAAGAACGCCTGGACACTGAACAGCAATTGGAACCCAGGTATATCCTCACAGCTGCAAGCATCACACTGGAAAACTGGAAGGAGCCTGGCTGTACGAAGCAGTGATACAAAATTGGGCTCTTTTGGAACTGACAGAAACTATTCTCAGTTTCTGTTTTTTGAACCCCAAGAATTTTGTGTACACAATTGAAGAGTTAAGGGATTCCTCATAGTTATCACCAGACACTTAGTGCTGGATACTGACAATAAAGGGTCCTCAAAGAGCCATTACATTAAAACAGGCACCTTCAGTTTGCATTCAGTTTGGACCACTGAATGCAAACTTTCTGTCTCTCTCCATTGCTTCTATGGCAAATCCAAATACAGGAATGGAAGCCTTACTCCTGATCCTAACAGATGCAAAATGTCCCAGTGCCAAAATGAATAAAAAGCAAACAAAAAAGTCCCCTCATTCAAAACAAGACACTTTGCACATGCTTCTCCCCACAAAAGAGTCTGAAAGAACATGGCAATTATTCTCAGTTCACTTCTGAAAGTTGCTCAAATGCTGTGTATAATGAGTTTGGTATAAAAACCTCTAGAAAGCTTGACACAGAGCTCAATACACTAACTACAGTACCCAGCCAAGGTACCATATGTTATATTAACTTGGACTGAATACAGATGCTAGCAGAAACTGTTCAGTGCAATGTTAAAAGTTTTTGGGTTTTGCTTTTTTGCCTGTTTTTCTTTCTGCACATGAGAACACCAAGGCTTCCTCCCCAGGCCAAACAGTCCATTCACTAGTTACAAATAATAGGTTTGAGCTTCTTCTAAAATCTGCTGAGATACCAAGCCCCTAAAATTTCTTAGCTGTGTTCCTGAATATTGAATAAATGGTTATGACAGAAGGTATGATTGTGCTCTCCTGACTTTATGCTGGTGTAAGTCAAAGGACTTCCTACATTACCCATATGCAACTTAGATCAGAACTAGGTCCTCTTATCCTAGGCCATCAAATACCCTCCTACCTAGTACATTTATTTAGTCTCTTGTACATGAGATAGAAAGTGTAGGCTTCTTCTAAAGAAATGTCTACTTAATACTGTCACTAGAACTTTATCAGAAAAGCTAAATGAGTCCCAAAGTCTGCAGTCACAGGAAGCTGCCAACCCTTCCCTTTCAACACTTCCAAGGGAAGGCCCCAGAGGATTTTTATGAAAGTATGTTCTCCTGCAACGCATGGAATGGATATATACAGTATCCATCTAGCTCTTTGGCTTAAAATTCCTCTGCTATCAGAAAAGCCTGTAGAAAGAGTCTCCTTTCACAGCCTCCCCTTTGATGTCTTTTCCTTTTCTGCTACTAAAAGAGAACTAACAGCTTTCTGTACATTTCACTATCATTCATCTCAATTGAGTTCTTTACTCTCTGTAGTGCAAAACTCACATTCTTTCTGCTTTCTCCATCTGTGCCCCTTAAGGTCAGAAAGCCAAAGAGTAGAGAACAGGAGTCATCTCCTAAGGAGATGAGTGCCAAATGTGAGGATGGAGCACTGACAGGGTTGCTGAAGAATGTTTCTTTTATTATATAATGATACACTTCATTGTGGCCTTTTACTCCAGTTTTCTGTAGCTTTAAATAGTCTGAGACTGTACCTCAGATGTTGTATAATGATCCCACTACACTTTCTCTGAAACACACTTTAAAAATCTATACCCGCATTTTCTTTAGAGTGTCTGAGAAAAAAAAAGGCCTGCCCTTTTCCTACTCACAGGGTCCTTACAGTCGTACTTCCACAGAAAAATGGACTGTGACTGGCTGCTAGTATTAGCAGAATGAAAGGACTCTGTTTTCACTAGAAAGCAAATCCACCATACAGCAGCCAAAATGTGGAGACTTTTCTAGAAATGCCCTTGAATTGTCTGGTTTGGATGCCATTGGTTAGATGGCATCATCCAAAGACATGTGTAACAGATCCAGCTGTGCCAGCCATGCTATGCATAAGGTTCTCTTAGGGACACTATTGGGCTGCATGTTGCTGAGAGCTGAGTGTTTTTTCTTGTGCACCAGCAAGAAAGAGGTTTGGGAAGAGGTTTATTTTACACTTCACAACCCCAAGTGCTTCCTGTCTGTTAAGTGTCAGAGCTCAGACACCAAATTCCAAGAGCTTTGAGTATGTGCCTAACTTCAACAGAGGATTATCGCAGCTAATCTCTGCAGTATGGCCTGGAACATACAAAGCCAAAATTACAAGATAAGAAGAAGGAGAGCTTTCAAAAATGCAGACAAAACAACATTGTGCTTGAGATAAGAAGAAACCAAGGGAAAGATCCAAGGAGAATGCATGAAAATTAAAGAAACAGGTAAAAAAAATCAGTTGACAACATTAATTCAATCTATAAATTGAAATATTTTCTTCCCCAGAAGAAACACAGGATATTAAGCATTGTTCTTGAGATGGCAGAATGAAGTACCAGTGGGAATGTGAAATAAGACGATTAGCTCAGGGTAAGGCTCTTTTTCCACAGGGGCTTGAGAAACTCACATCAAAAGCTAAAGGCAGCTTAAAAGTTAGGAAAAAAAAACCAAACCAAAACCAACCAAAGCATCATTAAACTCACACTTGGTAAAGATGGAAATGGCAGTGATCACAATGCCATTAGGCAGTGTGACTGGTAAAGGAACAGGGAAGTGTCAGCAGGTGGGTCACTGGAGGAGAGTGGCTCTGATTGGGGCAGAGCTGCAGATCTGCAGGTGTGACTAACAGCCACATAGGCTAAAATCCTCTGGTCAAAGTTTCAAAGCAAACCACTGACATCTTCTACTGTGCTCTGTCTTCATTTATCAAATCAAGATAAAACTGGCAATCAAATTGGTTATTTTTGTATTATTGGAGGTGTGAGGCAAGAGATATTAGAAAGACTGACTTGTAAGTGAGGATCCATTGATTCTCTGACGAGCCTCTCAGGATGAACAGATATTGCTGCCACAACAGTAATCAAGAAATGCCATGTTTGAAATCCAAGTTAAAAAGAAGCCTTTTTAAACTGGAACGTGTCTGAATGCATTAAAACAGTTCCATATTTGCAAACAAATTGTTCTTAATGTACTTACATGTTGGTGTTGGAGGTAGCAGCCGCCTCCTCGGAGATCTTTTTGTGTCATAACAGATCTGTGAATCATCTTCCTCAAAAAACCCATGTGGGTGATGATAACCTTTTGGTCTCTCAAAATCTGAGTCATGGCAGTGATACCTACAGTGGTAATCATATATATGCCTGCATTTAAAATACAATAAAACCCATGTTATTTCAGTGAGTTCTTGTAAATTGCGCTATTAGATTTCTTCTAGAAGATTTTCAATGCTATGGTTTCTCCAGCAAGATAACCAAACACTACATTACTCAAACATTACACGACTCAAGTTTAAAATCCAGTTTCTGCATGCAAACTGATTTTGAGATAGCGAGCACAATCTTTTGTAATAGTATAGTTACATAGTAAGTTCTCAGGTGAAAATTTTTTCAGATTCTATTTTTTGTGAAGTTATTCTTGCCAGTACAGGCTCAAATGTAGGGCCTCAGCTGTACAGTGCTGAAAAAAAGTACAAAATAAAAATACCCTTTCCTTACTCCTGCCATGCCCTCTTGTGAACTCTGGGTACCATGTGGGAGCACAGAAACTCAGAGAATGGATTTAAGCCTTTTACTTTCTAGTTAATTATCTTATTGAAAAATCAAACCTTGGGAGGGTGTTATCTGACTGTATCAAAAATCAATACAATCAGTTTGACAATATAAAAAACTTAGTGACCTGAGAGTTCTGTAGAATTTAGCTTTCATGGAAATCTTAGTTTTTATGCAAACCAACAAAACACAGATCAGGCTGCTGATCTTGCCAGAATTCAGATGGCAAAGAAAGACAGTATAAGAGGAGGAAGAGAATAAAGCATGTCTGGCATTTGTGCATATGCACTTACGTATCTAAGATAAAATGGAAATAAATTCCTCTCTTTCTGAGCTGGACTTCAAAGTAAAAAAAAGACTGATAGAAGTAGAGGATATTTTTGAGAAGTTACTGAATAATTCAGCAGAAGAGAAACACAGCTTTTGTAAGGAAGATGAACACAATCTACTCAACATCTAAATGCACCTGTCTTTCTACATCATATGGAAAGGTGAATATTATGGAATGAAAAAAAAATTATAAGATACTTGGGAAAAAGGTACTCTTTTTTATATAAGGGAAAAAGGTACTTTTTTTTTTTTTTTTTTTTTTTAAATAACAGAAAGCCTTTCAGTATTACCAAATAGAGGTCCTGTTCCATGACAGGTTGGTACTCAGAAAACATCGGAACCATCTCACATTTTGAAGACTGAATCAGGAATATCAGGACTTCCTCCCAAAGAGCGCTAAAACATTGCCTGAAAAACTCGACACCTATTATTTACGTACAGAAGGGGTCCCAGTGCAAAGTTAGGACCTGCCCTATTGCTGAAGCCATGGGTACAGTGCTCAAATCAAACTAATCTGCTAATGCTCCAAACCAAACTAATTTGGGAGCCACTGTTCTAAAGTTAGAAAAACCCACCCCAGTCCATTTCTGAAGAAACTATATGAAATAAAGTTGCAGAGAAAAGCTTTAATTTATCAAAAAGCTTTTGCTTCTTAAATCTGAAATTAAGATATCAAATGCAAAGACCACAGGAGTTAAATACACAGGATGAGGCAAGAGTTGTTAAAAACCATTACTGGACCCTACTGTACAGAAATACTGTAATTAATTAGAGTATCACAGTATCACAGTATCACAGTATGTTAGAGATTGGAAGGGACCTCAAAAGATCATCTAGTCCAATCCCCCTGCCAGAGCAGGAACACCTAGATAAGGTTACACAGGAATGTGTCCAGGCGGGTTTTGAATGTCTCCAGAGAAGGAGACTCCACAACCTCCCTGGGCAGCCTGTTCCAGTGTTCTGTCACCCTCACTGAGAAGAAGTTTCTTCTCAAGTTTAAGTGGAACCTCTTGTGTTCCAGTTTATACCCATTACCCCTTGTCTTATCATTGTTAGCCATTGAGAAGAGCCTGGCTCCATCCTCATGACACTCCCCCTTTATATATTTATATACACTAATAAGGTCCCCCCGCAGTCTCCTCTTCTCCAAACTATAGAGACCCAGCTCCCTCAGCCTTTCCTCATAAGGGAGATGCTCCACTCCCTTAATCATCTTAGTTGCCCTGCGCTGGACTCTCTCCAGCAGTTCCCTGTCCTTCTTGAACTGAGGGGCCCAGAACTGGACACAATATTCCAGATGCGGTCTCACCAGCGCAGAGTAGAGGGGAAGGAGGACCTCTCTCGACCTCCTGACCACCCCCCTTCTAATACACCCCAGGATGCCATTGGCCTTCTTGGCCACAAGGGCACAGTGTTGGCTCATGGTCATCCTGCCATCCACTAGGACCCCCAGGTCCCTCTCCCCTACACTGCTCTCTAACAGGTCGTTCCCCAACCTATACTGGAACCTGGGGTTGTTCCTGCCCAGATGCAGGACTCTGCACTTTCCCTTGTTATATTTCATCAAGTTTCTCCCTGCCCAACTCTCCAGCCTGTCCAGGTCTCGCTGGATGGCAGCACAGCCTTCTGGCGTGTCAGCCACTCCTCCCAGCTTAGTGTCATCAGCAAACTTGCTGACAGTACACTCAATTCCCTCATCTAAATCATTGATGAATATATTAAATAATACTGGTCCCAGTACTGACCCTTGAGGCACTCCACTAGATACTGGCCTCCAACTGGACTCCGCCCCATAGACTACAACTCTCTGGCTTCTGTCCTTCAGCCAGTTTGCAGTCCATCTCACTACCTGATCATCCAGGCCACACTTCCTCAGTTTAGCTGTGAGGATGCTGTGGGAAACTGTGTCAAATGCTTTGCAGAAGTCAAGGTAGACCACATCCACCGCTCTGCCATCATCCATCCACAATGTTATTTCCTCATAAAAGTCTAGGAGGTTGGTGAAGCATGACTTCCCCTTGGTAAAGCCATGTTGACTGCCCCTCATAACCCTCTTATCCTTGACATGCCTTAAGATGGCATCAAGGATAAGGTGTTCCATCACTTTCCCAGGGATGGAGGTGAGGCTGACCGGTCTATAGTTACCCGGGTCCTCCTTCTTGCCCTTTTTGAAGACTGGAGTGACATTTGCTTTCCTCCAGTCCTCAGGCACCTCTCCCGTTTCCCAAGACTTGGTAAAGATGATGGAGAGTGGTCTAGCAATGACTTCCGCCAGTTCCCTCAGCACCCGCGGGTGCATCCCATCTGGACCCATGGATTTATGGATGTCCAGATTGCTCAACTGGTCCCTAACCCATTCCTCATGGACTAAGGCAAACTGCTCCAGTGACCTGACTTCATCTGAGGTCTCAGGAGTACAGTGCTCTTCAGGACAGCCTCCGGCAGAGTAGACTGAGACAAAGGCGGCATTCAATAACTCTGCCATCTCAGTATCTTCTGTCACCAGGGCACCCATCCCATTCACCAGTGGGCCAACCTTGCCTCTGGTGTTAGTTTTATCAGCTATGTATTTGAAAAAGCTCTTTCTGTTGTCCTTGACCCCTCTGGCCAGATTTAATTCTAAGGAGGCCTTAGCCATCCTAGCTGCCTTCCTACATCCTCTAGCAGCAGCCTTATATTCCTCCCGAATGGCCAGCCCCTCCTTCCATGACCTATAAACTCTGCTCTTCCACTTGAGCATACCCAGCAGTTCCTTATTCAGCCACGCAGGTCTCCTGGCCCTCTTCCTTGACTTCCTACGTGTCGGGATGCTCAGCTCTTGAGCTTGGAATAAGCAATCCTTGAATGCCAACCAACTATCTTGGGCCCCTTTACCTTCAAGCAGCCTTGCCCATGGGATTTCCCCTAGCAATTATTCCAAGTTTTGGCCAGAGAAAACAGAAATGAGTTTGAAAACTGAGAGGAACCAGGTTACAAAACTAGAACTCTGTAGTTACAGCAAGGAGCTTCAGATTAATACAAATTTGGCCATTATGCAGAAATACATATTCGTCAGAAATGTTAGCTGTTGACTAAAATTCACTTGATAGCATATCCATAAAGGTTATGAATAAAACTTAAAAACATCTGTTCCAAAGATATGAAGGACAGGACAACTATGACTGTGTGTTTGTACTAAGGAGACAAAAAATGGTCCCAAGAGCAGGATTATTAGTAAAGAGGTGAAATGAGAATTTTCAAAAGGAAGTCGTCCAATTCTTTATTGGTCCAGCTAGTACTACTTTCTGATCTCAGTCCAGAGATCATCAATTTCACCTTTCTTTTTACCTTATAGGAAAATTCATTTCTAAAGATTCCTCTATCTGAGCTTGATCCATCTTTAATTTTATGTGGAATTTTATTTCAGAATGAAACACTTCTTTGGTTATGCACTAGTTTATACTCAGTTAAAGGAACTTTGTGCTTTCCTTTGGCTTTGGTGAATAAGTTTTGATGGAGTCAGCATATGATATCAAATACAAAAGATCTTTAGTCCACATACTATTTCCCTTCACCATTGCACTTGCCTGCAGTTGTGGAGTATTATGGGGAATAAGCAGGAGGAGTTAGAAACCTGTGTTCGGTCAGTAGATTATGATCTGGTGGCAATTACAGAGACATGGTGGGACAGCTCACATGACTGGAACGTGGTCATAGATGGCTATGTCCTTTTCAGGAAAGACAGGCCAGCCAGGCAAGGTGGTGGGGTTGCTCTTTACGTGAGAGAGCAACTACAATGTACTGAGTACTGTCCTGGCACAGACGAGGAGCAGGTTGAGAGTCTATGGGTGAGAATTAAGGGGCAGGCTGGCAGGGGTGATACTGTTGTGGGTGTCTGTTACAGGCCACCAGATCAGGGTGAGGAAGTTGATGAGGCCTCCTACAGGCAGCTGAGAGCGGCCTCACAGTCACAGGCCGTGGTCGTCGTGGGGGATTTTAACTTTCCTGATGTTTGCTGGAAAGACTATGCAGCAACCCAGCCACAGTCCAGGAGGTTCCTCCAGTGCATTGATGATAACTTTCTGATGCAAATGGTGGAGGAACCGACAGGAGAGGAGTGCTGCTGGATCTCATCCTCATTAACAAGGAGGGTCTAGTTGAAGCAGTAAAGGTTGAGGGCTGCCTCAGTTGTAGCGACCATGAAATGGTGGAGTTCAGGATCTCATGCGGCAGGAACAGAATAGCAAGCAGAATTGCAACCCTGAACTTCAGCAGGGCAAACTTTGGCCTTTTCAAGCAATTGCTAGGGGAAATCCCATGGGCAAGGCTGCTTGTAGCTAGGGGCCCTAGATAGTTGGCTAGCATTCAAGGACTGCTTCTACCAAGCTCAAGATCAGAGCATCTCAACACTTAGGAAGTCAAGAAAGGGAGTCAGGAGACCTGCATGGTTAGACAAGGAACTGCTGGGTAACCTCAAATGGAAGAGGAGAGTTTACAGGTCATGGAAGGAGGGGCTGGCCACTTGGGAAGAATATAAGGCTGCTGCTAGAGGATGTAGGAAGGCAACTAGGAAACCTAAGGCCACCTTAGAATTAAACCTGGCGAAAAGGGTCAAGGACAACAGAAAGAGCTTTTTCAAATATATGGCAGATAAAACCAACACCAGAGGTAACGTAGGCCCACTGATGAATGGGGTGGGTGCCCTGGTGACAGAAGATACAGAGATGGCAGAGTTGCTGAATGCCTTCTTTGTCTCTGTCTACTCTGCTGGAGGCTGTCCTGAGGAGCCCTGTACCCCTGAGGACCCAGAGGAAGTCGGGAAATTGGAGGAGTTTGCCTTAGTTGATGAGGACTGGGTTAGGGAGCAATTAGGCAATCTGGGCATCCATAAATCCATGGGTCCAGATGGGATGCACCCCTGGGTACTGAGGGAGGTGGCTGAAGTCATTGCTGGACCACTCTCCATCATCTTTGCCAAGTCTTGGGAAACGGGAGAGGTGCCTGAGGACTGGAGGAAAGCAAATGTCACTCCAGTCTTCAAAAAGGGCAAGAAGGAGGACCCGGGTAACTATAGACCGGTCAGCCTCACCTCCATCCCTGGGAAACTGATGGAACACCTTATCCTTGGTGCCATCTCAAGGCATATCAAGGATAAGAGGGTCATTAGGGGCAGTCAACATGGCTTCACCAAGGGGAAGTCGTGTTTGACCAACCTCATAGCCTTTTATGAAGACTTAACAAGGTGGTTGGATTATGGCAGAGCAGTGGATGTGGTCTACCTTGACTTCAGTAAAGCGTTTGACACAGTTTCCCACAGCATCCTCACAGCTAAACTGAGGAAGTGTGGCCTGGATGGTCGGGTGGTGAGGTGGACTGTGAACTGGCTGAAAGACAGAGGCCAGAGAGTTGTGGTCAATGGGGTGGAGTCTAGTTGGAGGCCAGTATCTAGTGGAGTGCCTCAAGGGTCAGTGCTGGGGCCAGTATTATTCAATATCTTCATCAATGATTTAGATGAGGGAATTGAGTGTACTGTCAGCAAGTTTGCTGATGGCACTAAGCTGGGAGGAGTGGCTGACACGCCAGAAGGCTGTGCTGCCATCCAGCGAGACCTGGACAGGCTGGAGAGTTGGGCAGGGAGAAACTTGATGAAATATAACAAGGGAAAGTGTAGAGTCCTGCATCTGGGCAGGAACAATCCCAGGTTCCAGTACAGGTTGGGGAACGACCTGTTAGAGAGCAGTGTAGGGGAAAGGGACCTGGGGGTCCTAGTGGAGGGCAGAATGACCACGAGCCAGCACTGTGCCCTTGTGGCCAAGAAGGCCAATGGCATCCTGGGGTGTATTAGGAGGGGGGTGGTCAGTAGGTCAAGAGAGGTCCTCCTTCCCCTCTACTCTGCCTTGGTGAGGCCACATCTGGAATATTGTGTCCAGTTCTGGGCCCCTCAGTTCAAGAAGGACAGGGAACTGCTGGAGAGAGTCCAACGCAGGGCGACAAAGATGATTAAGGGAGTGGAGCATCTCCCTTATGAGGAAAGGCTGAGGGAGCTGGGTCTCTATAGTTTGGAGGAGACTGCGGGGTGACCTCATTAATGTTTTTAAATATATAAAGGGTGAGTGTCACGAGGATGGAGCCAGGCTCTTCTCGGTGACAACCAATGGTAAGACAAGGGGTAGTGGGCTCAAACTGGAACACAAGAGGTTCCACCTAAATTTGAGAAGAAACTTCTTCTCAGTGAGGGTGACGGAACACTGGAATAGGCTGCCCAGTGAGGTTGTGGAGTCTCCTTCTCTGGAGACATTCAAAACCCGCCTGGACACATTCCTGTGTAACCTTATCTAGGTGTTCCTGCTCCGGCAGGGGGATTGGACTAGATGATCTTTTGAGGTCCCTTCCAATTCCTAATATTCTGTGATTCTGTGATTAACTTCATTAGAGAATTTTCAGTGTAAGTGCTTAGTGAAGCCTTTACAGATACATACATAATTTGTTAAAATATTTTTCCCAGTTTAACAAATATCCTCACCTGTTTCGTGACAACATACTGTCTTCCTCATAATATTCTTCTCCACTAAAATACTCCTGCTCTCCCAAATAATGATCATCATTGCAATAATCTTGAACTGCACGCTCTTCACGGCAAATAGTAGGTCGACGCCCATCACCAGAGTCAGATCTGTAAGCAGCAAACAAATACTTTTTTTATATTTTATCTATATAAATTATATATTGTATATTTTATAGACAGTTCTTTATAGACAGTGCTTCCAAGAAAAAAAAGAAAGAAAAAAAAAAGACAAGTATTAACAACTCTTGCCAGAATTATGTCGAACTACAGTTCAGAACATGTCTATTTCATGTTTCCTGAAGATGACCTCCCTTTATTTCCTTATGGTACAAATAAGAAAATAATTAATAGGCGGATGCTCAATGAAGTAAAATACATTTAAGACATTTTACATAATATAAACTCAGAGTACTTTGCAAAACACTGCATCTCTCAAATGCCTGAAGTTTGCCAAACAGCTAAAATACTAAGGGGCACTTGCTGAGATATTCCAAGAAAAGTCTGAAATGCACACACAGATCTAGGCATTAAAAACTAGCACTGAATGCACAGTCAGCAATGCACTACAAATGACACAATACACCCTATTTTTAAAATTGTCTTAGAAAATATTCTGACATAAAGAAAGTTGAAGACCATGTAGTGATAGGACAAGGGGGGATAGCATTATACTGAAAGAGGGTAGATTTAGATCAGACATTAGGAATAAATTCTTTGCTGTGAGGATGGTGAGGCACTGGCACAGGTTGCCCAGAGAAGCTGTGGCTGCTCCATCCCTGGCAGTGTTCAAGGCCAGGCTGGATGGTGGTTGGAGCAACCTGGTCTAGTGGAAGGTGTCCCTGCCTGTGGCAGGGGGGTTGGAACTGGATGAGCTTTAAAGTTCCTTCTGACCTAAACCATTCTATGATTCTGTGATTAGACCAGGAAAGATTTTGGGTCCCCTAAAAATTGAACTGCACACATTAATATCAAAACTAAAGCCAGTGTTTTTCCAGTCTACACAAGTCAATTTTAAATAAGGACTGCCATTAGGTGTGATTTTTTTTGCCTGTTGAAAACTGCATAAACCTGTCTGGACTTTAAAAGGGCTGGAATAATTTTGACCTTTACCAGAAGTTTATCCTTTTAGAACAGGCAATGGAAAATTTGACTTTGAAATTGTCACTTAAGTTATTTAGCATATGCATTGTCATAGTTGATTTTGAAAATTGTACAGAACGAAGAAAAGGAAAGGAAGAAAAGGAAGGAAGAAAAGGAGAAAATTATACTTTGTCCTTTTCAATTGCAGTGGAAATATACCAACTCACCTAATATATGTTTCATAGTAACGGGTTCTATCCAGGTAAACCATGAAAATAAGGAGAAAGATATTTTAAAATCAGGTAGTTTAGAGAAATTCATTGATGATTACAACATCTGTGCTGTAACTAACAATTGCACTTTCAAGAAAACTACTACTTTCAAACCTTATTAAAGTTATGTACATTTCCCATACATCAGAGCTATATTTTAAACACATTTCATGTATCAGTAGGCAACAGAAATGAAGCTAAATATACAAATTAGTTTCCTGCAGTATAAGTTTTCTTATAGTGGTTTTTTAATACATTAATTTATTTAAAAGGAAATATATAAGTTTACCTCCTACTGCTTGGCCTTCTGTGTTTCTCATGATCAGTTCTGGAGTATGAATGGTAACCATTTTCAGATCTATGCTCATGATTTCCAAAACTTGCGTGTTTTCCATGAACAATTTTGGACACATTGGCATTATTGAGATTGGCATTTGTTGAGTTTGGAACTTGCTTTCCTACTGAGTTGTGATTGTGATGATTGTGGTATACAGAATTTCCTGCCTGATAATACATATTTTTCTCTGTATCACTTGCAGATGGAATTGAAGGCCGCTGGACATGTAAAGGACGGTGTGTGGTGTTGATCTGTTGAAACGAATCTCGTCTGTCACTGCTAATATGGTTTATGTGGTTGCCAAAGAGGGCGCCATTCCTCTGTTTTAGGGGAAGAGAAAGAAAAAATTATGTCAGATACCTGAACAGAACATACTTCTCTCTCCTACATGCATAAAAAAGTAGCAATTCAAATAATCCATGATTTTTCTTTCTAATTTCACAATGCTTCAGATGGGATCTCCTCAAGTGATACAGATGTGATTGTGATAATGACAATGTTTGTATTTCAGAATCAAATCAACTCTGTGCTGTGATTATTATTCTTTTTCCATACAACTAGATGTGACATCCAGCTTTCTCCACATCTAGGAGAAACCTAGATTCTCGTATATGAACATGCACCTAGTTCCTCAGAAAGCGACATTTCTGCTGAATTTCTGAGAACACTTTGGTGGAATTCTCTCCTATTCTCCCAGAGCATTGGTTTGCAACAGGTGTCCCTCAGACAGGATGGAGTGCCATGCAAGAGCTTGCAAGCATATCTCAGGTAGATAACATTCAGCTTCAGTGCTCCCCTTCTTTCTTTTTGCATAGGTACAAAAAAGAGAGTAACTATCAGCCCTGGAAGTGTAATGGATGGTGAAAGGGAGAATGCAGTGCTAAATCATGACTATGGCATGCAGCTCTCTTTCACATCTGACCCAGATTATGTATCCTCCCTGTCTAGCCGGGTGTGATCTTGGATGACAGCAGTCTGTCTTGAAGCTCAGTCTAGGGAAGACAGGAGGTAATGATGGTTGGCGGAGAAATGCATCTACCGGTGGCAGCTGTGGCACTGTCTCCAGTGTCTCCACTGTCTTCAGTGCCACATCCTCCTTTTTTTTGCAAAGAACAAAAGCAAGCTACAGGGCTTCTGACATAATTACTGCCAAAGCAAGCTTTTACATCTGCTTCTTCTGAAATGCTTGTGGAAAATTAAGTTTTCTTGCTGGCTGACAAATGGTTTGCAGAACACTCCTGATTATAATACCAACTCTATGTGCTCACCATTAGACTGAGTATCTACAGCTTAAGAGAGGAAAACAGACTTTTTTTTTTTTCTGATTGATTCTTATCGATATCCCTCACAGGAAATTGGAAATTGCATTTATATTTCATTGGCTTCTGTGTGATTCCAGACATTCATTTTAAAATACTCAGCTCCATCTATCGTGGCTTGCCTGCACAGAGTTTAATTCTCTTCTTCCTGTCTACCACTGCAGAAGTTAGGAAACTTCCAGATTAAACCTTGCCGCTACCGAAATTTGAGATGACAAGGTTCATGCCTTTTCTTAGGATTTGCTTAACAAAAAAATAAGAATTAATGAGACCGAATTAGGGGCAGGTGAATTACCCTGCAGAAACTGCTTTCTAAATTTATGAGATGCAAATGTCCTTGTAATACCATTTGTATAGGCATATAGAAAATATATTCATTTATTAAATATTTATATTGTGCTAATTCAAGGGAATTTTTAATTACTGTTATTGTTATTGTTACTTCATATTCAGGGATAAGCTCATACTTTAATCTCATATTATATGACAAAACAATTCACATAGCTGTGTTTTGACATTACTTTATAAACATCTTCCTCCTCCTCTGGATTGTTTTCCTCTGGTTCATCATCTTGCAAGTCACAGGATATAGCTCGGCGAATTTCAGGGCCAATATCATGAAGTGTCCTTAGTCCTGCCTAAATCAATGACAATATCATAATACATTAGGTAGGCAAATTCTTTTAATTCTTTAATTACAGGTGTGCAAATTTATTTTAAGGGACAGTTTACAAGTTTTTGTATCCTGACATCCACCAAGGATGCATCCTACTATAAATCTGCTTTACTGCTATTAGTAAGAGGCTTCCATTCCAGTACAACCATGTTGATATGACCATGTTTTTATTACCACGGTGTATATCCTGACTAAAAGACCACTGATGTTTATGGAGCCCTATAGAAATAAAATTCATCTTATAGTAAAGTGTAAGCAATCAGCAAGAACTATAATAAAATGCATTTCAATGAGATGTACATTTAATGCAAAAACATGTTTGCAGCCTGCATCCACAAAGGAAACACAGGATCTTTGCTATAGCAACAGCAGTTCTAGCAGAGCTCAGATGGGAAAGAAAGCAGTGAAATAATTCCAGCTCATCTGCACTGCACTGTGATATGCAGATATTCAATTTAAAGCTTTAGTTTAGGACAGGAAACCATCATGCTACAGTAAGATGGTCCTCAGCTTGTATCGGTTTATATTCCTCTTAAGCCCTTTACAACAAGCAACCATTAGGAAAAGGGATAATGCTGAAACTGCCAAGGACAGACCTGCAGGTTAGAAATTAAACAGATGTCATGCTCTGGGCCAAGAATTCACTGCTTTTGTAGAGGCCTTGCTTCAAAAAAGGAGATGTTTTTCCTGTTTTAATTCTGTCTGGCTGTCATGGTCTGAAACAAAAAGTAGTCTTGTGCTTCCCAACTCTTTTTTTTTTTTTTCAATCTCCTCAGGTTCAGAAGAAATCAAAGATTTGTTTGTTCACACTTTACACCTCTAAAACTCATGCACAGCACTTGGCTCAATTCATCGATGATCTCAAAGCCTGATTTTAACTTTCTCTTCTTTTTTACATTTTTTGATGCACATGTTGGGGCTGTTTCAGCCCATCAGAGCTGTACTTTTATGGCATGACACTGACATTGAGTGTTACGGACCCTGAGGTGGCATCAATCTTTGTGGAGAATTTTATGTTTCAGAGCTCCAAACACAGCTGAAGGACATTGGAAGGCACCAAACATGGCTTGGTCCCATTCATGCCATCTATTGCATGCATTCCCTGGAGTATATCACAGCATCATGGTCAGGTTCCAGCTCAGCATGGAAATAGCTGGTTTGCTGGGGAACAAAATGGTGTTTTATGCAGTGTGAGCAAACAGAACCTGGAAAGGGATGAACCTTCTAACAGTGAAGATTTGCTATAGGCTTCTCTTCAGGTTTCCCTCAGACCAGTATTTCACTTCCTGAAAATGGAATTGACTAATCATATTAAAACCATGTATTTGGTAACTGTATTTTCTTCCTCCAGGATAAACTTAGAGAGTTATACAATAATTGAACAAGGCTTTAAAAATCATTTAATAGTGAGTCAACATGCATTTCATGAATACATTGTGCTTTCTCACACTTCTTATAAGTGTGTAGTCAAGACTTTAGCAAGGTTAATGTCATAATTTTGTAAGGCGCTAAAGGGAAGTAAAATTAACACTTAAAGGTACAAAATTCAAAGTATAAGACCAATGGCTTCTATATATTTTGCAGAAGATTACTATTATATTCGGTTAGCCAATCATTAGCAAGAATAGTCACTTGCATTTCACACTCACTACCTTCTTATTTATTAGCAAAGAAAGCTAAAAAGATCAAAACCCCCAAAGCTACATTGAGACTTGAACATCAAAATAAACTGAAGTTAGTATGAACAGAATACAAGGTAAGAACAACCAAAATAAGAAAATAAGCATGCAGAAAAAAATAGGTGAATAGACCTACGCTATAGCAGTGAACATAAGAAACATAGTAGTCAAGTCTTGATTCCCCAGTGTTATTAATCTTCACAGAGCCCATCTTCTAACACTGGAGCTGAGTGCACTGCTCTACAACTACACAAAAGCTCTGTGCTTTCGGTCAAACCCAGACTCCCTTCAAGCTAAGCCTTTCTGGGAACACAACACTCTCAGATAGCAGTATTATAAATTTTAACCCCTACAAAAACTACTAGCTTATATTCTTGTCTGCCAAAGTCCCACAAAGATATGCCCAAAATGTGAGAAAAGCCATGTGTTTGGAAGCAGCATATTGAACAGAAATTCAATTTTGATTACATCTCAAACTGCCTTCTGTTTCTCTACTTGGTGAATTACTCCTTTACTCAAGAGAATGCAGGCAGCTTTTATCATCTCATCTCCCTTTAGCAATACTCATTTTCATGTAACAGACGTCTTGCAATGACAGTCAACAGCGGAAGACTAAAACCTAGGTCACTCTATGTAAAAGCATATGCTAGTTAAACTAAACCCATCAGCTTTATTCACTCACAGCCAGTAGTGAATCCGCAGGTTCTACAAGCAACATCTGTCTGGAGAATTAAAATATTCCTTAGTTTATTTGCTGTAACAGAACTACCTGAAACAATTTTGTGAACTCTGTCATTAAATGATTACTCCCATGTACAGTCTCATTTTACCTGGTATAACCTAACAGTATTCTAAGTAATGGAAGAACAATTTTTATGACAGAAGAGCGCCACATAGTAAGACAAATTCTCACACTGAGCTCTTACTGATAGACAATCCTTCGTTAGATCAGTCAGCTACCACTGAAGGAAATCGCAGCTAAAACCTCTTTACTTTCCCCAAATGGAACAACTAGTAGGCAGTAAAGACCAACATAAAAACTTTCATAACATTTCCCTTGGTTGGTAAAGATTACTGGAAGGCTCACACGATCTCTAGTCTCTCTTCTATCTTTAATTTTTTATGGCAGATTCTTAACTCCTGGAGATCTCATCGTGTCCAGAGAACTCTCACTTTTCCTGAAACAAAGCTTCAAGATTATTTTATGCCATTTCAGCAGTAAAAAAACACCTGTAAAATTTCTCCCTAAAGAAGTGGAAATATGATTAACTACTGATTTATTTCCTATTTTTTGAGCACCAAAATACAATTCGCATCATTTCAAGACAAAGGGGCCAGTTCTGCCATTATCTAGATATCTAATATCCATCTCAGCTAACCAGACTGAGACCCTGTCTGGTTCACAAGGGTGTTAGATCAGTCAGGTGGACCACTTTCTAATAAAATGTCTTTAATAATACCAGTATGTTTTAGAACACGAAACTGTTCAGTTCTGTTCTCTAACATTCCAACACAGAGTATTAGTACTTGCTATACACAAATGTCTTTTCTGAATATACCTCTAAATGGGAAAAATACACATTTTTTCTCACAGGGGTGCAAGTCCTTATGTGCATTTACCTTTTAGCAAATTTTGTTTTCAACAAAAACACTGAAGATGAAAGGGTCTATAACAGAACAGACAAAACATGCAAGAGATATTTAGGCACAAGTTCTATAGGGACAACATTGATCAGAACTACATCACTGAATTATTCATGCTACTCTGCAAGAGGACATCTGTTGTTTCTGCTCAGGTTTTTCTACTTTGTTGTTGTTTCTTTGAAGTAGAGGAAGAAGAGAGAGTAACCCTACACTGTGTTTGACTGCCTCTAATTCTATTCTAGAGATTTGACTACAAGTTTGCAAAAGAAATTTTTTCTTACTCAGGCACTTTTTCTCCAAGATCTAATTTTTGATGCCTTCCTTGCTTATTCTTTTACTTGTAGGCATGAGATAAATGCAATGTTATCGGTCCAACGGTTAGTTAGTAAACCAGCGACACACAGAGCGCCAAAAAACATAATTACATAATAAAGCCAAGAGTGTCTTTAAATAGACTTTCCCGTAAATGCACAAGATGACTTCAAACTGACGTGATAATTCTGTGCAGCTGTGCTTTATGAGGCATAATAGCACCTGCAATGTTTTCAAGATGGCATGAGGCACTAATACACCAGTGCCAGGTCCTAAATAGCATCTCAAGAGACAATTAATGATGCCCCTGTCTCTGACACAGCATTGAGACGACACACATGTGCTTTCAAATGCTGAAATAACAGAATGGTAGAAGTCCATCCACAGCCCTAAAATGTCACACGACTTGTAACTGTATTTCTGAATTGGTCATTTAGAGAGAGATGAACTTAACAGTGCTTGAAAAACACCTCACACCAAAACATTTTAAAGTTAAGCTAAACATTAAAACATTAAACAGTTAAATATTTAAAAAAGACTACTCTTAACAAATGTCAAATTTTAAACAAATTTTCCATGTCTATGGTATGCATAAAACAGTAACACCATTTTAGATATATGTCTTATATAAAGAAATTTGCGTATAATGCAAGACTCCAGTCACGACTTTTAGAAAAACATTGAGTACTTATAAATATAGGAACTACAAAAAGATAAATTCCTCTATACCTATACTCAGCCCACATCCATTTTGAGCTATACTGCAACCTACATATAGATGCAGTTTAAGCTTAGTTTAAGAAGCGCAAACACAGTATCTGTATTTGATTAGTAAGAATCATTATCACATACACTATTTATAGTCATGTAAAATATACAATGCTTCCGCTTTTAGAGCATTTTTAGGGATACCAAAAAATCAAAGAGACACTTGCAAAGCTTCACTACACACATTTTAGAAAAATTATGTATATTTATGTCTAATGCTATATAAACTCACTAGATCTGAAATAAAGCATAAAAATGAATTTTAAATATTCAGCTTTTCAGAGCTTCAGAATACTATGACTCTAAAAATGTTCATATAAACCATTACATTTGTAGATAATGAACACATTTTTACTACCTGCTTATTCCATAGCAAAGAAAGAAAGAAAAAAACCTCAAAGCTACACTTGAACATCAGAATAAACTGAGGTTAGTACGAACAGAATACAAGGTAAGAACAACCAAAATAAGAAAATAAGCATGCAGAAAAATAGTTTAATAGACCTACACTATAGCAGTGAATATAAGAGACGTAGTAGTCAAGTCTTGATTCCCCAGTGTTATTAATCTTCACAGAGCCCATCTTCTAACACTGGAGCTGAGTGCACTGCTCTACAACTACACAAAAGCTCTGTGCTTTCGGTCAAACCCAGACTCCCTTCAAGTTAGCCTTTCTGGGAACACAACATGAACATGGGAGCACAATTAAATTGAACTTGAGCAACATATTAACCCCTCAGCTGATGCCTACTAGAGAGGGTTTTGTCTTTTGCTGTTTACTGCAGGGTCAATATGACTCAAGAAATTTGCAGAGGAAGAAAGCATAATTAGCTTAATCTGAAACATGTTCTCAAAATCAAGTTCAGCTCAATAAATCAGTGCTTTTGTGTACTTCTAATGTGAAGAGAAATATCATTTAACTTTTATTTGTATTTATTAACAAAGAGAGTTAAATGTAAATAAATTTGGAATATAAAAGCAAGCTTTATATAGTTTACAGTAAGTGTTTTCCCTAGGAAAAATAGTGTAAAATTCATTCACTCTAAGTACTATATGAAAGTAATTAAACTTGTTCATGCTTCACTTAACATTTATCTTACCATCAATGTGACTACTGTTTTGATCAATATAAATTTCCATCCCTACAAAAAGACATCCTCTAAACTACTGCATCACACGAAATTTTGTTCTGATTTTATCCAGAAAAATATATTTGTTTGCACTGCATAAGGCACTGTGACACCAATGGGTCAGCTGTCATTTCGGAACCACCTGCTTTTCTTCATAAGCAGTGAAAACCCTTGGGTCTGCTAAGACAAACTGCCATAGTTCCAAGTGATGCTGTTATTTTATTTCCGAAGATACTTTTGGTGCCAGTATGCAAGTTTTGACAAACTACTGTTGGTTACGATTTGAAGTGCCCTTTTCTGAGGGAGGAAGAATTTGAAACTTCATGGCAAAACAACTGTACTTGATAGCCTGAACAGATAACTCTTCCCTCTCTCCTCCTCAAGACCCACTTCACTTTCTAGATTGCTTCCTCTTCTCTGACTACATGTACTCAAACAGCAGCCTGTGTTCAGCTAACAGCAATCACTGCATCCCTGAGGAAAACCTGAAATCTACAGAAGTAAAAACACACTGAATGCAAGTATTGTGGAGTAAGAGGAATTCCTGCCTGCTACATGCTCTGGCATTCACAAAGCAAATCTAGTTTTGCAAGGAGCTCTGTTCTAATATGCTGACTCAGCCCAAACTTTTCTTGTTCTTTTCTCAATTACAGAATCAGAAGAAACTGTTTTCTTTACTCCAGCTGGGTCAAGGTTCTGGCCCTCAAATGGTGAGGGAGCTGCCAGTGACATCCTCTTGACACAATATACAAGTTTTGGTCTCATGCAACCAAATTCAGGCAAAAGGATAAGTTTCACAGTTTGATGTGTTAAAATGCCTAAAATCTTAATGACAAAGTAACAAAAAGTATTCTGTACCTATTCAACTGTTAATTCAGAAGTTGCTGATTTTGCAACATCTACACTGTCCCCTGAGGAACAAACACAGCCACTCCTCACACTACCATGCCTGGAAGAATCTGGTCAAATGCTGGACATGGTTGAATGAAATCACTTGCAGAAGTAAATGTCGGGCCACCCACCACTGTCAATTTTCCTTTTCTTTCTCTAGCTCAGCTTGTTACGCTAGCATTACATTGCTGAAGAGCCACCTGCATAGTGAAAGAGGCATTTCTAAGAAATACCTTATCAAATTCAGGACCAAGTATCACTACCTTACAGAGAAAGAGAAATGAAGTTAAAGGGAAATGGAAAGTGAAGTAAAAATAATTTTTGCAACAGGTGTTTTTAAGGCTCTGTTAGTTTTACTATTAATGAAGTCTGCAAAGTCCTTCCTAAAATTCAATGTCTTTCACTTCCCTCTCAACTGTTTCCAATCTTTTTATCTCTTCTATTCCCCATAATTTTCTCTTCTTTCGTGATATGCAAACATAGTTCATACTGTTCTGGCAAACCATGTGTTGACACGTCAATAACAAGAATAGTGATGAATCCTTCTCAGCCTATTGCATCTCTTATGGTGACTTGGAACAGAATCTGTGTCAGAGCAGACAGCAGAGACATTTTTAGGAAAGACGAATGAAACATATCACCCACTTAAAACAGCAAAGATCATTCTGCTAGATCAAAGTATAAATGAGCAAGACCTTTAACAAAGAGTAGCTGACTCAGGTTAACACATTTCTCCCTTTTCAGAAAGGGATTTTCACAACATATTCCTAAATTCTGGCATCAGAATAAAAAGCTATGAGAAACATTGAATATCTTTATAATCAGAAGGAATCTACTCAGCATTAACTGAAATTCAGAAAGTCCCAATCCAACAAAAATGATGCAGTGTATGATGTCTGGAATTATTTGAAGACAGCTTTCCTTTGCCTGTTTCAAAGTTCATAATACAAAGCGTATCACTAGACAGAAGTTTTCACAATATACTCCTTAGATCACATAAACTCAATGGACTGCTTGCTGCAGGCCCACTGAGACACAGGTGTCAAAATCTATTGTTCTGGTTTCCATCTGATAGCTTGTTTTAAGAGACAGACAGATGTATATGACATTAATGTAGTATGCTATTATTACTTCCTATGAAAGAAATTGATGGATGTGAAGCTCAAAATTTGTAAATATTTATTAAAAAATACTGATAGGAAGATATTTCACCAGTGATCATAAGTAGAAAAGAAAAAGAACAATGAAAATTAAGAAGAGAAGTGGCACCATATAAAAAACTGTTAGGTAATGTGTATTAGGAAGTTTTCTAAGAACTGGGTAATAGCATTGTAGGAACACAATAAATTAAACAGTTGAAATAAAACAAAGAGTGGAAATGATAGCTCAGAACTTCATTTATCTGATTTTACATCAGCAACTTTAGTTTGTGATGTATAAACTAGACTTGTTAATAAATTTTATAACCATTGCTACCATGTGAGTAATTCAGAGAGAATGAGATTTTGCACTTACCTTGTTTTAGACAGAATAGCAGGATTATGTGTTACTTTTCTGATGAATAAGTGCCAAAAGTGTTCCAGCTAAATAAAATCCTGGCAGCACTGCACAATCATCAATATTCATCTACCTGCTATTTCAAGTAAGCTCACAAAATGCTTAGTTAAAAATGTAAAAACAAAATCACCTGCAGAGCAATCGTGGTATTCTTCGCAGGATATTTCCCCACCAGTCCTTGTTCTTTGCGTTTCTTGAATTTCCTAAAGTAGTCCTGTATCAGGAAGGTGGCATAGAACTTCCCCACGGTTACCTCATCATCTAAATGAACAGACCAGACAGATCTCTCCCAAGTCAGCACATTTATCAATGGCCTATGCACTCGTATCTTATTTGGAGGGAAAAATGTGATGGGTGCAAGAGGTACCAGGCTTTCAGCTGACAACCATGGAACCTGTAACTAGCTTAAAGGCAATGTTTTAGCAAGCCATTTAGGCTCAGTCAGTTAAGCAAACTCATCCTTAATAAAGAAGAAAAATACAATACTTTAACAAGTCTCATGTAGTTCTAAGTAAGTTTGTGTAAGTTTCTAACAAACCACAAGCATGTTTGTATAGGCACAGAAGCTAAAGGCTGGCTTTAGTTCCCCTGGAATAAATGGATTAAAGTATAAGCTACCATGACTTACATACACTATGTTCATAAGAGAGAACTTATTTAAAAAAAAAAAAAAAAGTCCTGCTTACATCTCTTTTTTTCACTACTGAACCAAATTTTTGTAGTCACTGTATCAACAGCATTGTCCTTTGGCATCTTTATATCCTGCTTTTTTACATGCTGTGCATGTTTTTTATTGGTGTTATGTGCTCACTGTAGTACCTGAGCATCTTCCAGTTTGAATTTTGTGTCCCAGATGTTCGTGTTGGGCTGCATCTTCTGCTATCTTACTGTCATCCAAGAAGACAGATTCTAGACTCTGAGGCAATCCCACAGAGGTCACAATTTCACATATTTTCTATGAGGCTCTTGTTTACTTGAAGATTTGGTGCTTAGCCACCTTCCAGACAGGTGGTGATAATAGTAAATACGAAATGACATTGTGCTTTCCCACATTATTGTATTGTATCGGCTTTGCAATGCTGATAGAATTACGCTAACTTTTAGCAGTTAATTTAGTACAATTTGAAAGATAGGCAAGCAGCAAGTGCAGTAAAACCTCACATTTTTAACAGAGTCACTGTTGTGAACAAATCCAAATTTCAAAGTTTTCAGAGTTCAAAGCAGGTACCTTACGAGGATGTTGAAATCGCCTGGTCCACAGTGTGTGAGAAACGTATGTGCCTATTCTGAGTGCCACCGAACCATTCAGCTGTGCAAGTTTCATCTCTTGATGAGTAGTGCTTGTCAGAAAACTAGGAATAGTTTTCCTTTCAAAAACATTGCTTCTGTTTCCACACACTTTTTTACCCTGGAGGCCCCTGGCATGATGTTAGCTACTTTCCTTTCTGCTGTGTTGTCTAGTCTCTTGATTTTTTTCAGAATTTCAAGACACCTATTTGCAACATGGTTACTAGTTGGCTACACACCTTTGTTAGAAAATATGGATTTCTTTTATGCCATTGTTTTCTCATTTTAACTCACTAATGGAGCTTAAGGACAGACTTGAGTTTGGTTTTTCATTTTCTTTTGTGATAGGGTTTTTTTATATATGAACAAATTCTGTTAAGCAAGCTTCTTCACTAATTGTCAAGCAAATTCTCTAAACAATTGTCATATACTGTGATATCTTACATTACCATTTGACTGAAAGTCTCCTGTGTCTTTGTTTTATCCATAATAATGTCCCAATGTATTTCACTAATTATCATATTTCTAATAGTATTTTAACCTGTAATATGACAGCTTTTGCTAATTTAAATGTAATTAACTTTCTTCTTTTTGTGGCTTGTTTCACATCAATAAAAAGGATGAGGAAATCCAACCCATGTACAACAGTGTTACAATTCATTGCTACCTCTGTGATAAAATCTGCCTCAAAATGAATTCTCTACCATTCAGAACAAGCTCCTCTCATTATAATGCCTGAAATGGGCTGTAGGCTTTAACTTCAGTGAAACTGCACCCAGGATGTGTTTACCCAGTGTGTTATTTGACTTTCAATGTATCAAAGCAAAAATAATGACAATAATTGCTTTAAAATATCTTGGTTGGGAGACCAGTCTGTTGCAGTAAATATATTAGCACATTAAAGAGCCTGCTCTGCCAAACACTGACATCTCTTCAAAGCTCCAAGTCCCCCTCAGTTCCTGCTAGGAAATAGCAGGAACTCCATAGCTCACAAGAACAGCTCACCAGTCTACAGATACCACCTCAGCAGTAAAAAGCTTTTTAATTGACTCCACAAATCTAATTTCTATACTTCTGGTGAATATTTGCTTTGATGTTCATCTGTAATCTCCCTTGGCAGCTCCTCATGAGACCAGTGGTGCTTTGTATTTGGAACATATCACTTATAAAGCATCTAATCTAAACTTGCCTTCCTTAGTTTAGCTGAATCCACTGATTTGCAGTGTAGCCTTGGTCAAACTCCCCAGATAAGCTTTTACCCATCCTTTATACTATTTTCTTTCAATTATTTGAACAGAACTTTTAAGGAAGTCAGATAGCAAATGGCTTCTAGAAAGAACAAGCACATAGAAGTCACAGACTTGATATAACATATACTACTATGGTTGCACTTAGAGCATGTTTCAAGTCAGACTATGACATTGCACGACTACTGACTGTACCTGAGATGACAATATCTGTGAAATCTCAGTAAGCAGAAATGAAGGGCCCTTATTGATTCTTCTGGACCAACTTTTTATAAGCATATTAGACGAATGCACTATCAGATTGCTGAATTGGGCATGCCAAAGTCTGTACGTACAAACAAGATGCATGGGTACTTCACAGGCACAGTCAGTTGTACTGCAGACACGTGCACACAAGAACTGAAGCCTGGCCAAGGGGAGCCATCCTTGACTTTGTTTTTCGAGTAACATATATAGCCAGATAAGGACAGGTATAGGAAAACAGCTAAGCATAACTGACCACAGAATAGACAAATCTGTAATTACAATTAGCAACAGCAAAAGGAATCACTTCAGTAGGAAGATTTTGGAAGAAGGCAAAAAGTTTTATGCAGGATTAAACGGGCTTGCCATGGAGACTGGGGAGTTCAGAGAATACAGGTGAATCTTTAGTGAGATGGATGTACTTCTTTCCCTTTCTAGTCTCCTAAGAATGTTAACTCATTCATACATTTAAGCATTTTACTGACATATGCTTTTGCAAAGCAATTTCATTTTTTCTGTATTGAAAATGTGCTGCTAGCTATGAGCAGTTTAATTAAATTATAGTAATGAGTTAATTAACCAGTACCAAAAACTAACCGTCTACTTCTAGTGCACCTATTTATAATTCAGGAAAAAAAGGGCTATGCTGATTATTTTCATTCTGCTCTGCAAATAATTGTTTTGATTGTGTTCTGGAGGCATGGTCACAAGCAGATGAAGGATCCAGCATTCAGCAATACCAGCAAAAGTAACGCTGGAGTAAAACATCATAAACTAGACTACTCAATACTTTTCAGTGCAAGTAATTTTAACATATTGAATTTGGATGCTTTTTTCATTTATATTGAAGAGAATTTTCTCTCCTAGAAGATCAGCTGTCACTGGTGTTATTCTAAGTAGAATATTCTACTGAATATTAAACATAAATAGGAACTAGTTTCTACTGCACACTAAAGTACTTTATACTCCTGAGGCATATCAATGTAAAATAGCTGCTATTTTCTAGATGCCTTACAATATTTTCAATTTTCAGGTAGGTCATAACAAGGTTTATGGAGAAACAAACCAAACTGAAATAAAAAATTCATGCATCGTCAGGACTTCCCAACACATTCTTATTTATACTGGGTTGTGGAAGCCATACTGTTTTCTATTCATTGAGCAGTGATCCAGGTTTTCAGCCTTCTAGCTACACGGAAAAGCTACATTTGGAGAATAAATATTAGCAATGAATTTTAGTATAGCTGAAAATAAATACACAGCTTATATTCAGCAATGAAATGAAGCTGAAATCAGTGAGTTACTAAGTAAGATTAGTTCTAAGAATGTGATCTTTATAGATTCTTTGTCAGATTGCTTTAGGCAGGCACAGCTTGCTATTCTGAAGCATGCATCTCTATTTCAATAAAAAATGTAGGGGAATAAAGTTGGCAAGAGGCAACACTAATTCCATGCCACCACCCTAAAACAGAATTGCTTCAGAATATTCGGAAAGACTCATAGTTGAAAGGAACAGAGGCTGCAGAAAAAGCTCAAGCACATAGTTACAACAATAACAAAGCAGTTCATCTATGCCATGCAAGCACTTAGGTGTAATGGTAAAAACAACAGAGTAGACCACAAAGAGTTGTTTTAAATGTGCAGTACCGGTTCCCCTTTGAATAGTCAAAATTGCTAGACTTTTGCCTTTGCCGCCACCATGATCTGGCAGCCATCACACCAATAGCAAGTGGCTATTGGCCACTCTTGACTAGTGTCCTCCAGCGACAAAGCTAATGCTGCTTCTTGGGTCAGGCTGAACAACAGGACAGCCAGCATGCTCCTCCTCCCCTACAGACTGGGAGCAACATCTTCAGAAAGGGACCAGCCTCCACCACCATTGGGCCTGTAATCTTGAGTCTGCTTCCAAACCTGAGTCTGATCAGTCTTGAAAGCTGTCATAACACTATAAAAGTACAATAAACTACAAGAGACACCAGGAGATAACAATGGATCTAGTCTATTTTGGGTGTGGGTGACAGTGCAACAGATCCTGCACCTTTAAAACTTGAAAAAGCAAGTAAAACCAGTCACCTAAGCCTACACTACAGCATGTTAATAAAAATGTATATATTGAAAAAGGCTAAATATATATATAAAAATATATATATTTAAAGAGGTATAGGAAATATTTGACATGTCAATTTATAGCTAGTTGAAACACCCAATATACGTGCCTCATAGTTCTTGCAAATGTATTGGTGTCATTAGAATTTCGATATCTCTTTACACAGGCCATTATTCATATCTCAGTCATACTGGCATAAATCTGAACCATTCCCATTATCTGTTGATTATGGAACTGTTCCGTTTTAAACTAGTGTAACTGAGATAATTTAGCCTCTTGCTTTGTTAATTTAGCAAAAAAATATTTTTGAAGGCAATTAATTTTTTTGTTTTCTCCAAGAATTATTCAACACATACAAGGATATAAGCTAGAACGTAGTGCACATTGTCAAGCTTAATTAGTACAAAACATGTGATTTTGCTCAATGCATTAAAATCAAACTAAGTTTAGTTTATTTTGCTGAATGATTTGAAATCAAGTCTAGATTTAGATCTAATAAGGCATTTTTTTTCCAAGCCAGAAATGAAGTTTAACATTTTCCTCTCTTTCTTTTTGATCTAAGAACCTGAATGTGCACAAGTTCATGGGACCTGATGGAATACATCCGCAGGTCCTGAAGGAGATGTTGAATGAAGTTGCTAAGCCACTGCCCATCAGATTTGAAAAATCATGGCAGTCAGGTGAAATTCCTGATGACTGGAAAAAGGGAAATATAACCCCCATTTTCAAGAAGGGGAAAATGGATGACCCGGGGAATTATAGACCAGTCAGTCTCACCTCTGTGCCTGGCAAAATCTTGGAGCAGATTCTCCTGGAAGGCATGCTAAGGCACATGAAAACCAACAAGGTGCTTGGTGACAGCCAGCATGGCTTCACTAAAGGGAAATCCTGCCTGACCAATTTGGTGGCCTTCTATGATGGGGCTACAGAACTGATGGACAGAGGTAGAGCAGCTGATGTCATCTACCTGGACTTGTGCAAAGCATTCGACACTGTCCTGCATGGCATCCTTGCCTCTAAATTGGAGAGACATCAATTTGATAGATGGACCACTCAGTGGATAAAGAACTGGTTGGATGGCCGCACGCAAAGAGTTGTGGTCAACGGCTCGATGGCCGGCTGGAGACCGGTAATGAGTGGTGTCCCTCAGGGATGGGTGTTGGGACCGGTCTTGTTCAACATCTTTGTCGGTGACATGGACAGTGGGATTGAGGGCGCCCTCAGCAAGTTTGCCAATGACACCAAGCTGTGTGGTTCGGTTGATACGCTGGAGGGAAGGGATGCCATCCAGAGGGACCTCGACACGCTTGTGAGGTGGGCTGATGCCAACCTTATGAAGTTTAACCATGCCAAGTGCAAGGTCCTACACCTGGGTCAGAGCAATCCCAGGCACAGCTACAGGTTGGGCAGAGAAGAGATTCAGAGCAGCCCTGCAGAGAAGGACTTGGGGGTGTTGGTTGATGAGAAAATGAACATGAGCTGGCTTCAGTGTGTGCTCGCAGCCCAGAAAGCAACCGTATCCTGGGCTGCATCAAGAGGAGTGTGACCAGCAGGTCGAAGGAGGTGATCCTGCCCCTCTACTCTGCTCTCGTGAGACCTCACTTGGAGTATTGTGTGCAGTTCTGGTGTCCTCAACATAAAAAGGACATGGAACTGTTGGAACAAGTCCAGAGGAGGCCACGAGGATGATCAGGGGAGTGGAGCACCTCCCGTATGAAGATAGGCTGAGAAAGTTGGGGTTGTCCAGCCTGGAGAAGAAAAACTGCTGGAGACCTCATAGCAGCCTTCCAGTATCTGAAGGGGGCCTACAAGGATGCTGGGGAGGGACTCTTTGTTGGGGACTGTGCTGAGAGGACAAGGGGTAATGGGTTAAAACTTAAACAGGGGAAGTTTAGATTGGATATAAGGAAGAAATTCTTTACTGTGAGGGTGGTGAGGCACTGGAATGGGTTGCCCAGGGAGGCTGTGAATGCTCCATCCCTGGCGGTGTTCAAGGCCAGGTGGGACAGAGCCTTGGGTGACATGGTTTAGTGTGAAGTGTCCCTGCCCATGGCAGGGGGGTTGGAACTAGATGATCTTAAGGTCCTTTTCAACACTAACTATTCTATGATTCTAAGGAAGTTGTATTTATCTGTCCTGTATGTGTTATCTATTTTTTTATTATTGTTTGTTGTCTTTTGATGTCACTATAATTGCAAAGTTCAGTAATTCTATTTCTTTGGTTCCTAACAATCTAGAAAGACCAACATGCACAGAGAATAACATATTGCAATATTTATCAGACTGACCGCCAGCTGGAGGGACCACTTGGTCAAGTAATTTCATGCTTGTTTTCTTCCATATTTTCTTTATAACTGCTCTAAGTTCTTCATTTGCTTGCTCTAGGTTACCTGTAGCAATGAAATAGAAAAATGGAGGATGGCAATCATGTGAATCACATTCTGCAATGCTGCAACAAATGATCCTTTGGGTATCAATTAGCTGTATACAAAAAAAGACTATTGCAGCAAGCCTAAGCTACATGAAGTAGCAAATAACAATACTACAATAACCAAAGATAAGAAAGGGTGTAAGACTGAGCTCCTGGGGCTTTCAAATCCATCTCTGGAGCACTGCAGAGGTCAAGCGTAATTTATAGATCTTGGCTCTGCTCTGTCACTGCTTAATGCCTCCTCCTTAAATTGTGTAGAAAGTGGTGACTTGCTCTTTACAAGCCACTTCTTTCCTGATCCAAAGCTGAGCCTTTATTTATTTAATCACAGTTATTACTCAGTTGTACAGGCTTGAATGTTCAGGCAATTGACTACTGAGCAGTTTTTAATCTCTTGCAGTGCTCACCTAAACCATGGTGATGCCTGAGAGGGCTTAATGTAATCAACTTGTTATTGGCAGTGGAGCTCAGATTCTGCTGAGAATAGCAGAAGACACAGAACAGAAAGTAGTAAAATAGGGTAAAAAACTGAAAAAATGTATGAAATTAGAAAGGAAGTTCTTTGAAATATACCACTAGTTTTTAAAGCTTTTCCCCTTTGATGCAAATGACAGAAATCCGTTCAACCCAGTTAGACCGGGCCTCAATCAAACAGGAAGTTGCTTTCAAGTGTGCAAAAATTGTATTTACACTAATGTGGGATCCAAGGTACCACATTAAGAGTAGTAAGGAAGGAGCATCTTGGTTGGGCAGAAAGGGGAACTCATTCATTCCCTGCAGTAGAACTCCTCTTACGCCACTGCTACATGTTTTTATCTGGCCAGATTAAAACATCTAATAATTTCTGAGATTTCTTGGGATCTGGCCTCATTATCCCCTTCCTTTCATTTTTTAGCAAATCATTCCTAGCAACATAAATACAGTTTTGGGCCATAGCCCAAAAGCAAACCACGTTCAGTGACACTAAGCCAGCCCTCCTCATGCCAAAAAAATGAATACAGTAAATTGTAACTTTTCCTCATTGAACCATCTGACAAGTACAAGAAAGTCTTTACAGCTAAGAACCTTACCTTCTGTTTTTATCTTTAGAGCAGTCCTAACCAAAGCAAATAAAGTAGCATTGAACATGACGGTTCCGTCACTGTTTAGTGGCATATTCATGGCTACTAATCTCTGTGAATGAGAAAAGGAAAACAAATATTGATGTGGCTTTATTTGAAAAAAAACTTCCTATAATGTTAATTTCTGAAAAGCTGATGTATTCAAAGAATAATATCCAACGATATTATATAAGTTTTCCAAAATCTCAGTCTTCCATCCTAGCTGTGTATAATAATCATGCCATATTGCTCCTTTCTGATATTAATCACATACTTGCTCATATAAAAGCTAAAACTGTCCAGTAGTTTTCATGAGCTATTCATTGAGTTAATTTGCAAACGCTGAAGTTTAATCCTTGACTACAACTGTAAGCCACACTGTGCAAGTATTAAGGACAAATGGAGTTATTTAAGAGCATGCACTTCAGTCACAGTCATGTTCCAGGTTTCCCATGGGCTTTACCAGCCTCATGCTCTTTGAAGAACCACAGCACCAAGTCTGTCTAAGGTGGTTAATTTCTCCGGTAACTCTTCAGTGATGCCATGCATCTCTTACACTACCTACACTGAATTAGTGTGAAAGGGACTCTCCTCTTTGTATTAGTCCATCTGTGCATTAGTGATCACCTTTAAGAGCAGTATTGCTGAGACACTGTCTGTCAAAAGGACACTATTTAATCCATCAAAATCTTTTTCTAATGTCTGACTTGCTGAATTGGGTTGCTTTTTTTTCTATTCTAGTTTAAAAGAATTACTCAATTGGATAATTTATGCTAACACATAGACAGATAAAGGTTTGCTATAAGTATGTCTTGTGGCATTCCATTTGAACTCAACGCTTTATACATCAACTTAACCTATTTAGAAAACAGATATTAAAGAAATCCAAACTACGGTGCTGTTGCAATAATCCTTTATTAGAAGACTTGATCTTTTTCCTACTGAAATTGTTAAAACCACAATATCCATACTCTGAAGTCCTCAAACAACACTATAATTACTCATCTCCTTTGTGCTGCTTTTCAACTTTTGTATTAAAATGCAGTTAACCCTCATCTAACTCACACATCGTGCCTGACAAATTCTATGTAATTTTAAATTCCCTTGAATTTTCAGTCTTCTCACTTGCTGCTACGTTTTGTACTGCACAGCCTTAGTTTATTAACTTGCAGTCCCCATCCTTCAATCTCATTTCTATTTCATGTGCAGCAAACATCTCATGAATACAGCAGTGTAAAAGTACCGTATCAAAACTTATTTGTCAATTAAAGGAGAAAAACACCCTCTTCTCCCTGGGACTGAAAAGAAATCAGATGTCTCTGGGTTGAAGTAGTCTTGTATGTGGCACTGGCTCACCAGAAATGCTGGGATGAAGTAATTCATATGTGTAACAATAATAGACTCATGATAGATTTACAAACCAACCCCTTTCATTTTGGTGCTTTGTGAAGAATTTTACACTGGTTGTAATGACTCAAGTGTGAGCACTGAAAGAAATTACATTAATTTTGCTGGTTTAAGTTAAGCCTGAAAAACATCAGGAAAACTTAAGAGTGAAGGAAACCTTATGAACAGAAGGGATTACTGTGCCTGACACATATTGGGTAGAACTGAGTGAATGAATGAACTGTAAGAGAAATCCACAAAGAAAATAGGGTAAAACCTACCTTGCAAGCCACTCGGTGAGGGCATAATTTGCCAAAACCAAGTGGTGGCTGAATGCGTCTCAGTAACGTAACCACATCAAGATGCTTTATCCTTCCCCTAGAACCAACACACACTAGTTACTAAACATACATCCGTTCCCCAAAAATATATTGTGCTCTGCTTTTATTGGTTTTACCAGGTGAATCTTATCAGAGAAATATCTAACTTACTTTGCTTCAGGGTCATATTCTGACCATATCCTTTTGAACTCATCCAAATGATGGGGACCCAGAATAGACCAGTCACGTGTCAAATAATCAAAATTATCCATAATGACAGCCACAAATAAGTTTATAATCTAAAAAAGTAATTAAGAAAAATCTGCCTTAATTATTTTGAAATGTTAAAAAATATTCAATAAATAAAACAATTTTATAAGGTAGCAGGTTAAGAGTTCAAACAAATAAATTAATCTCATAAATGACGATCTTATTTTTTTTTTTTTTGCAAATGTTATCAAATACCTCAGAAAACACTTGCTAGGCATTTAACTGACTAACTGGAAATCTATCAAGTAATGATATGACAAGAGTGTGATTCTATCTTAGAGTACCTAGATTGTAACATGGTTTTGTTTCTCTTGTTTGAATTGGCAGATCCCACTACATCAAATTAAAGAATGGATCCAATACATGTATTCAACACAGCATAGATCTCAGGAAACAGCTTTTGTATCAATAGGATTCAGTGTCACAACAATAAGACTTCTGCGTATGTTTTGATAACACAGAAGATGGCACAGAACAGCACAATGTGTGTGTTTACATCAGTTCACAAAACTGTTTGACCCCTCTCCTTTTGCAAGGAGAACAGTACTGTGAACAGAACAAATCAAGCAGCTTTGACCAGACACCTGCAAAGAGGAAAAACGTATTTCAAAGATTATTTTAGAGAAAATAAGTCATTGTGCCATGGATTATGGAGAAGGTTATTGTTCACATTTCATGTGCCACAGTTTGAGCACACTTGTAGAGACACAAATCCAAATTCTGCTAATTTAAATAATACAAGTAGCATTATTAGTAAGTCAAAGGAATTGCAGCTTTGTTATTAATGAATATTTAATAATAGTATTGAGAAATGCCTGAAATAATAGCTGACTGTTAACTTAGCTTTCAAACGTGCAATCAATCACTCCTGCATAATGTAGTCAGAAGAACATCTTGCACATGGGAATTTAGAATCATAGAATGAATAGAGTTGGAAGGGACCTTCAAAGGTTTTCTAGTCCAGCCCCCCTGTAGTGAGCAGGGACATCCTCAACCATATCAGGTTGCTCAGAGCCCCATCCAGCCTGACCTTCGATGTTTCTTGGGATGGGGAATCTACAGCCTCTCTGGGCAACCTGTTCCAGTGTTTTACCACCTTTACCTTAAAAATTGGTATAAGATACAGGATTTAGAATTGTGTTTGGAAAGAAAGAACCTTGCAAACATATTTTAAATATGGGATTTTCAATTGTTCTCTGGACCTGCTAATCTTTCAGCTCAAAAGAAAGTCAAAATACCAAAGCTCTTTATTGTTAACAAGTTGACTCACCAAAAATGCACAAAGCATGTAAAAACTGATAAAATAAATAATGGCAAAATTGCTTCCACATGTGTATTCTTCCCCTGGATTATAATCAGATTCTGGATCACAGCGTTTTCCAGGCAAACATGCCAGCATGATTTCCTGCCAGGCTTCTCCAGTTGCACACCTTGACAAGGTCACAAAGATAAATTAAGATTAAAATGGATTAAAGATGTACTAATTTGTTAAATTCTGACAAAATGCTTGGAGCTGCACAAGCACAAATCTGAAGACAAATTGTGAACCTTTCAGAGCAGGAAGTAATTTTAAAAATACAGAGCATGTTTCAGACAAGAACAGATCTGACACTGCAGGCATGTTTTATAAGGTAAACTAATGCACCATAAAGGCTGGTATGTAAAAATTTGAACCCAAACTGTGATTTACAAGTTAAGTACTTGTTGCAGTGGAGCTACTGTGTACAAATGAGGTGTTGTGTATGAAAACCTATCATAAAAGTTGGGAGTATCTATTTGTAAAAGATGAATGGCCTTTTCCTCAGGATGGCTGAAGAAATGTTTGTCTCTAACTTCTGCTACTGCATTTTTTGCATAGCATACAGGGTAATGCTTGTATACAGACCCATGAATTCAAATATTGGTAAGATGGCTACATATTTATGACATTTTTGCTTGTGTTCATCACCTAGTTTGAAAGGCAAAAGTCTTTACATGCCTCAAGTGATTCAGACCTCATTGGATGATGCCCTTTGTTTTAGATAAGGAATGCCCTGCCCATTTTGCCAGCTGGGTTAGCACAACGCATAGGAGCCAAGCAGAGTTACAGAATCACAGGCAAGAGTGCTCTCAACACTGTTACCTTTAGAGGCATCCCTGTTCCATGTCATTCTGTCTCCTTTCTTCAGGACATTTTGAAGCATGCCTGGCAAATGTTTACCCTCTCACACAGGCTCTCTAGTGACAGAGATTGCATAATCCCCCTACATCAAGATTTACCTGCCTCTGATGTCAGAAAATTCTGCCTACTGTTTTTTTCTGCAAGTTACACCCTCTACTTCTTGTCTTCAGCAAAAGTATGTAGTTTATTTCCTTATCTTTGCAATAACCCTTTGCTTTTCAAACTGTCATGATAGTTGTGCTTCTAGAGTACAGGAAGGGCACAGCCTTTTTCACTGTTTCCAACACCTACACAGTGATATGAGGGCTGACTACGTTTAGGCTCTACCTAAAGACAATTACTCCACAAAAGAGATGTTTCACAATAGCTGTAATAAGTTGAGGTGTGTATCACCCAGTTAGAACCCTGCTGTGCCAATGACAACTCAGCATGCAGCCATAGAGAGTATGTGCTTGTTATGCTAAAATGCTTCTCACTTGCAAATACATTTTGAACAAACACATGGTACAAAAGATACAGGCATTTTTCATAGATCAATTAAATTGGATGCATTAAGAAAGAGCTAAGGTATACTCACCTGAAAAGAAGCAGCACCGCTTGGGGGAAAGTCTGAAAATTGTTGTTTCTGTTTATTTGATTGTTGTCCCTCATGGCCACTTTTCCAAATACCTACAATAACACAGGATTTGGACTTTCATCCTAGTGACCTGTACTGTCAGAAGCTGTAGGCCTTGCAGTCTAAACTTTCTTAAGTACATAATAAAAACACTTTCACGAATACACTTTCTTACTCCCTTTAGATTTTTCCTGATAATTAAGTAAATGCAGTAAATTTATCACACATACGAGATAATTCTTCATCATTTTGGCATCAATAAACCATTATAATACTAATACATATTCCTGTGTTTCAGGTGAGAAAATATCATTTGTTTTAAACTAGCACCTAAAGTCTTTTATTGATATTAAAGCCCTACTGTGCTAAATATTGTACGTTCTAGTAGTAAGAAATAATTGCTGTTCTGAAAATCTTGAATCTAGAGAAAGAGATGCAAAGATGGGGTGAGGTGTCCCCTTCCACGGCAGGGGGTTTGGAACTAGATGATCTTAAGATCCTTTCCAACCCTAACTATTCTATGATTCTATGAAACCAAAGCCCAGAGAGTCCGAGTATCCTGTCTCAGCCAGAGATGGAAATGAGTTCAATTCTCATTTCAGCAAACCAAGATCCTATGGGCTCACACTAAGCTCTTCTCCTGCATCCTTTTGGATTTTCTGGCTACCAAAATCATAGCCAAACAGAGATTTTACATTACTGTGAAAGCTCTGCCTTATATATAGCACCACTATCAAAGGAAAGTTTCAATAAGCACCTTAGCAAACAAGTCTCAGAGTAGCCCACACTGTACTTTTATTTAATGATAAAAAAATTCTATCATTACCTGCATTCCAATGACAGCATAGATGAAGAACAGCATGGCTATCAGAAGAGCAACGTAAGGCAGAGCCTAGAAACGGAACAGGTGCATTGCCTTTTAATAATTTCACACCATAATTTCAATTTCTATTTACACAAACAATTTTTCTGTACAATATAGGCTTTTCCAAGGTTTTTCTTCCTATGCAAGTGATTAAAATGTTACAACCTGTCACTCTTAACATTCTGCTGCATACAATAAGCACAAACTTCATTATATTTTAAATTATTTCTGCCAGTAATCCAGGGCGAAGAACCATCTTTAGCAGCTTTTAATTTTATTCTCATTATTGGTTCTGACAACACAAAGATACTTCCTTCTATACAGTTACAGAGTTCCATTAACTTCACATTCATCTGTGTTTTCAGAAGCAAGGATTCAAATGTCTATTTGTCACACTTCTGAAATCAGTTTTATATTAAAAAATAGATTAAATTCTTCCTTTGTAGTTACCTAATAAAATGTGTGGAAGTGAGAGACCTGTGTGTGTCAAACCCATCCTACTCCTTTTAGATATGCCAAATATTTTTTAAGAAGTACTGTAGAAATCTCATGGGAGCAAATAACATTAAATGACCAAGACAGACCCTTAGACTCACTGAAGTGACCGGTGAAGTTTATTTGGACATTATTATGCAAATATATTTAAATATCTCATTATTGGTAGCAGAATTTTACAATTTTCTTTGCACTCTACAGGGTATTGCTTCATAAAATTTGGTGTATTAATGGATGCAATTATAAAATAAATTTAAATAAATTTTGCTAACCTGAAATGATTTAATAAATGTCCACAGTAAAGTTCTGATTCCTTCTCCTCTGCTAAGCAGCTTCACCAACCTCATCACACGAAAGAGACGGAAAAAAGTGATGGAGATTCTAGCGCTGTCTTCAGAGTTCTGAAGAGCATCATGGAGAAGTCAAACCAGATACAAACTCAAACATGCAACAATTCCAGAATAACAACACCAAATGCAACAGTGGAAGAGGTAAGATTTGAAAATGTATCTTGAGAGCCTTTTCACCTTAATAAGCATGATATGAAAGGAAAAATTACATGCTAAAAACACAAGACCTGTAGAAATGCTTCACACATCACATGCATTTCCAAGTTTTCTGGTTTGTTAATGAGGATCGTATTGGATTTTTTTGTAGTAGACTTCAATAGTACACTGACAATGAATGCAAACTACTGCATAATGCCTTTGTAGTAAGACAGTTATGAAAAATACAGAAAAAAAATTGGTGGAAAATAGACATGGTAAAAAGAATAAACTCAAGTAGAGGTAAAACCACTGGGGCCAGTTTACTATCTTACCCCAGACTCATCAGTTGTGACTGTTTCAGTTGGCTTTGGCTTTAAGAAATTAAGAACATTAAATATTAAGATCAAATAAAAGATTAAAAAAATCAGCTTAACTATAAACAGAAAGAAGGACATTTCTCATTTCTAAATATAAATTATTATATTTCAACTCAATATACTACCTGAACAAAACATTAATATGCTTATTAAAATCCTCCCTTTAGCATTTCATGTTGGCTGACTCATACTAAAACACTGTTGGCTGACTCATACTAAAATCTGCTAGTATAAAATACGTTTAAAAGACTCAGTGGAAAGTAAATGCAAAATAAAATATCTTCCTCTTTGTAAACCAAACAAAATTAGCCATCAATCTCTACAGGTTGTATGAAATTATAGCAGTAAGCCTAAGTAAAACTCAAGAACAAAGCTGTGGGGTCGAACTAGCCTCCCAAGGTCCTTTTTTCTGCTGTGTTCTTTTTTGCTGATTAATTTACTCCATCACTGGAATCTAACTATGTTCAAGTAATTTTGTTTATATCACATCAGGAGCTCCCTTAAAGCAAAGTAATTCACTTGAGATAACTCAGTGATGAACACTGGGTTTTGCAGTGCTTAACAAGAACAGATTTTCACTTTGCCAAAGTGATAGACAAACATTTTTAGCACAAGGACATGAAGACTGACCCTCCCACAGAGGTGCACATGGGAAGGCAATACTTGTACTCTCTCACCATCTACAAAGTACTCATCCAGCTGAGCTGATGTAACAGGATCAGATACAGAGAAAGTGCTTCAGGGTTTGATTGACCCTTTTGCACAGGTGTGTACAATCCTCAGAAGCTACAGGGAGAAGAAAGGCACACACCGGCCTCTTGTTCACAGAGCCAAACTCTCTGCAAAGAAACTCACTTCTCTCTTTACAAAGTCTGTCTGCCTCTGGAGAAACTGTCTTCGTATCTTAAATGGTGAGGGACTTAGCAAACCAGCCAGCAAAGCTTAAAGGACCACCTGTCTATGCTTGCTTGTCTACTGATGGATTCACAGCAGCTTCTTCCAAAACTGAGCAGAAGCATCTTTAAAAACATTTATACCACTAGAACAAATTGGAGTTTGATATTGGATCCAAGTGATGGGTCTTACTCTCTTGCCTAAATATCCTCCTTTTAAAGAGGCACTTTTCAACAGCTGTTGGCACATATAGCAGCAATAACCATGATGCTTCCCCAGTGCTGCTTCCAACACACTGTGGATGCATCAGACCCACACTCAATGCCATGCTTCACTGAGTAAAATCTCAAGTATTGCTGTTACCTAAGATGAAACTTTGAGAGGAGGAAGGGAAAAGAGAGAAGTCAATTCTGCTGAAAATACTGGCAGTATATTATACAAACGTACTACAGTAAAAAAAATATAGGTAGTACTTCGTTGAAGTCACATCATTACTGGTATTTATTAAAACACTAATTATTTTGTCTATTACTTTTTGTAAAATCTATATAATATAAAGGTATATATTATATATATTATATATATATAAAAAAATATAAAGGTATCAAATAGGTAAAATTAAGTAAAAATAACTGTTCAGCTACATGCAATCTACATATGTATACATTGCTGCCCTGCCAGGATACCAGTACTTTCTGAAATAAAGAGTTTTAAACCTAAGGGATTGCTATTAAATTGAAGCAATAATATTAACCAAACCCCAGGTCTCCTCATTAGATGTCAGTAAGCAGAGTATTTATAAAATCAGCTGTAACATCTAACCTTTGTAAGCACTTACATAAAATATGTAAGAAATATGCTGCTAATGAAAGATTGTTGGTGCATTAGAAATACCCTGTATTTTTCAACTATTTGAAATAAAACCATTAAGATAGAGATTAAGGAGAAATTCATAATCACAAATATCATGAATGCCAAAATATCACAAAACATGAAAACAAGCTTACAAAGCTGTCTACCTATCATCAGCCACAAACCGCTACTAGCATGCACAGATCCACACTTCTGTGGACTTTCTAGTACAAAAAAATTCTTGTTTTCACTAAAGCTTTTAAAGAAAAAGGGTTTCATGATACCTTCTGCAGACAAACCCTGAAATTTCAGATTAACCTCTGGTGACTAACTCATGCTGCGCTTGATACTGTCTTAAGCAGCGAGCAAATTACTTAATTAGCATTCAATATTTTGTATCATCAACAATTAAAATTAAGCATTTGACCGATATAGAACAGATTAAAGTATCATCACAAACTGACACTACCACTAGCTTTTACAGGAAAAGGACTGAGCTCCAAATAAGCTAGGAACAATATTAGGATAGCAATATGTAATGGGGAAGGTAAGAACAATAAAAGGATACTTTAGGCCTACAGATTTTTATTTAACTGCTCTCTAAAGAAACTAATGATGTGCATGCATTATAATTTGGTTATGAAAAAGCCCTCGCAAAAAAATTTTTTTCTATGTATACCTATCTTAGTAATTGCTTAATTCTCACTTTTGAAAATGCAGCCAGAGATCAGATTACCAACACCATGTGAACAGCTCTGCTGCAGGTGCTTGGAATGATGAGGGCACAATCCCTCAAGTCTAGGGGTTTTTTCTCTGAAGGGCACTGGATGTATTTGTGTAGGCATATTTGTGAATGCAGGGAACTGTGTAATGCACACTCCTCTCTTCAATCGCTCTTTCTCAGCTGCTTTGCACTAAGCAGTCCTGTTTGCCTGTTTCTGATGGCTGATCTGCTGCTGCTGGGAGGCATTATGATGTCATATGCAAGGGATTATGAATTACAGACACTGGAAAGAGCAGGCCAGGAATGAAAAAATCCTGTTCACAGAAGTCAATTGTACAAAAATACCAAGGTGCAGATAGATGCTAGAAACAATAAAACGAACTCCTGATAGCAGAGGATTTTTTTTCTACTGGAGCTGAAAATATTCAGATTCTGCCCATCACTAGCCAAGTGTTTTGGGTACTGGCATTTGAAAGTTGGTATGTTTAACATTTTGCCCTCTCTAGCATTTCAATCTGATAAGACAGCAGCTTCGTTTATATTATTAATATGACTTATAATGAAGCTAGTATAGTGATATACCACAAAGAAAACATGGCTTAGTCAGAAAAATGACTGCTACTGTTGAACCCAGGACAATTACCCAGACATTTATAAAGGAAATGCTGATCTATGAGACAAAGTTTATGTTTATGTGTGTCCTTCCAACATGAAGATCTGGGAAACTAAGACTAAGATAACATAATTTTCAGTAACAATAACAGACAAACAGTAACAGAGAAATGTCTGCTTCCTACAGATAAGGAAAAAATAAACTACTCAAACACATCATCTTATTTGCAACTTCAGTAATATTACTTGAGCTGTACACATATAGTAGGTGGCACATAATATATATGTAGAGAAAGTATTAGAATAGACTGCAGACTGAGGGAGAGGGCAGGCTGAGCAGCAGAGTGTCTCTTTGGATGATGGCTGCTGACAAGAATGCAAATGAAAATATTTCCTGCAGTCAGGCAATCTACCAAACCTCCTCCTTCCCCTCACCTTCCACCAGTCATTCCGACACTACTCATGTCCCAGCTGCTTTTGGTCCTCATGATGACTTTTTTTTGTTCCCCCCCTTGGGACCACATGATTCTCAAGATGACAGATGTGCTTCTGGGATCCTTGCTAGAAGGCTGGCAATGGGCACAGCTAGAATGAGTGAACAGCTTCTGCTGTCACTGCTTGGCTGACAGATGCACTGCAACAAGGTAAATGAGGACCGAGACTGGCTTAATTATTCTACCTTTTCTCTCAGCCATGTGCCAGCTATGCTGAGAGCCTAGTTCAGCAAAGCACTCCAGAACTATGCAATTTTAAGCCAATTCTTAGATACTCCAAATAGGTGGTAACATATGACTTTTCTTTTTTTCTTAATCAAAGTTCAACACAGCAGCTTTCTTCCCCAAACACTCTCAACCCTCAGAAAAGATTAACCAATGATGAACTTATATTTCTGACTCACTGATTAAAATGCTTGCGATCTGCTACCAATTTTGGTCAAATATTTATTGCTGCATATGAAAACTTCAGCACAATTCCTGAACAGTAACTCCTCACCACGCTCTTCGTATTGCAACGGAAGTTCAAAATAAACATCCTAACTGAAAAAAGCTTCAATGTCAAAACTGTGAAGAGTGTGGAATAGATTGCATCATGCATTGGAAGCAAACTGTAGCTCTGTGTTTAAGAAAAAATAAACATGGTGAAAATCAGTGAGTATTAGTATTCAGTGTTGGTCAAACGCTTCTTTTTTACAGATTGTGCCAAAGGGTATGAGTGGATGCCAAAACAAATGAACACATAATGATGATTATGAATATAGAAGTAAACATCTGAATGACAAATACATATGATGACATAACATATATGGGAAAGCATTCAGGTTGCCAAAACATCTTCAGAAATGTGCAGCATGTATCTGTACACATGTAGGTGATTTGTCCACAGAATAATTACTGAAATTCAAATGTCCTAGTAAGTGATTTTCTTCAGTCTTATCAGTGTTCTCTCTAGTCCCCTGCTCAACATGAATCAAATGTCCATATACATAATTTAGTAAAAATTTTGAATCAATGTGAAGAACCCCAGAGTAGATAATAAAGTATCTTTTCTCCTGTAAAAGATGTATTTAAAACTCCTAAGTTCATAACTAACATGTTGATAGTATAGGGGGTTATTATAACTAACAATAACAATAAATGTGTCCAATAAAGTAAATAATTAGTACTATCACCTTCATGAAATCAGCTCAGAAATGTACTATTTCCAAATTAGATATTGCAACACAGTAGATTTCATATTGCAATAAGCGTTCATACTAAGAAAGCAAAGCCAAATGAGAATGTATTTTTCTGACCTATCATTAAGCCTAGAGATACATTTGCAAAAGTCTACAAAATGTATTAACAGTATTCAAAAATATCAATTACTAGCAACAAAACGTAAGTTCTAACATACGATACTGCTGAATAGAGGGGGATTCAAACTGAATTGCTTTGGTTCAATATTGTAGTCCAGAATCTCTTACAGGAGGTAGATAAGAGGCTTTTAAACCACTCCCGGGCACAAGCAAGATTAGCTGTGTCACCAGCTCCTGGGTGAGTGAACTACTTGAAAATAAGCACCAGGACTCCCACTGCATACTCCACTAGCAGTCTAGCAATCAAAAAGAGTGTCCCATGGTTCACAAGTCAACATTTGGCACTGCATAGTGCTGAAATGGTAATAACAGCACTCCTTCTTGCCAAATGACAGAACATTCAGTTGTGGTTTTGTGAGAGATTTTTTTTTTTTAGTGTATGACATTGCTACATTAGTTAAGTGTTGTAAGCATTGGATAAGCCTCATGTGTTTACAGTGGTGATTCAAGACAAATAGGTTTTCCTGAGGGGCTCAGGAGGAAGGTATCAATGCTGTTCCTTTACACCCAATTTCAGCAAAGAACTTGAATTTTACTTAAATTCAAGCATGAATTTAACCCTATGGGGACTGCATTAAACATTTGCAGAATAGAAGAGGAAAGTGAACTCTCCATTATTTTCTTGACATTTTGGCAGCACATGAATGGTAAAAGAAAATTAAATATAAAATGTGAATTAAAACCTTCAAAACTACTACTATAACTATGTGATCATGCCTCTAAGTCATCAAGTGCTGGTCATCCAAATGGTTTCTAAGTTGACAAAGAAGATAATTTCTATACAGTCAGGTCAGATTGAAACATGTCATTTCCATTCAAGAACTTACACACTTAGTCAGAATCTATTTACCTCTCATTTTCTTAAGTTGTATATGTCCATCTCCCAGAATGGACTGACCACATCCTGTGTCTCACAATCACTGCTCTGCATTTTTAATTGAAAAGGAACCATTTTTATGACCAAACAAGATCTTGCGTGTCATGTGAAACTTTTTGAAAACAAAAGGTCACAAAACCAAAAAGTAATTATATAGGTTTTAGTAGTGCTTGTAATTTTTTTATTGCTATACCATATATATATTTACTTATATATACTTGCCTCTAAAAATTTCTAAAAATAAAATGAACATGAAAACCAATTAGGTTCATAAAAGAAGAACTGGTTTAAAAAAGGGATATTAAATGACAGGGTAAACAAAAAAAGCATCATATAAAATAGTGTATTGCCAAAATATATGTTGCTCTGAGGTGATTAATTTCTGGAGTTGGTCACTGATCCAGTCCTTGAGGCTGCTGAGCAGTCCTGTAAATCACTGAATACATTAAACACTGATTGCCACAGGCACCAAAAATATTCAAATCACAAAATTTCCTGGCTTATATGTGAATGGGAGGTTGCTGATCAGAAGAATCAGCCTCAGGGCACCATATACATTATTATAAAATGTTAAAAAATAATAAAAGGAAAACCCAAATAATGAGATGGCATATAATTTCCATAATGTAGTATTGAAATTAAGGTGATGTGTAACTAGAAAGTCCAACCCACTCTCTTGACAAAAATGGGTAAGATACAAACATGCTGCATACTAGAAGAAATTGCTGGCCTTTTGAATTAGCCTAAATGCACACAGAATATCAGAATGATGCTGAGTTGTTTCCACAGCATGAGGCAATTGTATATGAAAACCCTTAAGAATGTTTAGTTCATCTTGAGTACATTATTTTATGTTTTCACATTCTTTCAAGTCTTCTTTTACACTGATCAATTAAGGCGGCTGTACTCGTGCAGTTACTACTGCAACAAGACCTGATGTCGCATTAGTGCTATCAATTTACAGTGTTTCAGATCACCCCTCAAGCAAGGCTGGGCTTCCTCAGTTTAAGAAGTTTCTATAGTGGGAATTTTCACAGGTGCCATTTCAATCATGCTTGAAATCCCATTGAAAACAAAGTCTTTCTAGTATCTTAGCAGAGCGTAGATTTCCCAGGATCACTGTCAGTGTTAGATAAAAGGTATAGGTGGAATGGCACAATTCAGAATGCCAAAAAATATTAAGAAAAAGATTCTAAAATCCTGCATTTGTATTAGAGAAATTTAAACAAATTAATGAAGTAGGAATAATTCAGTACAAGCAAAACAGTAAAGGTAAGAAAAATCTAAGAAATTTCCCTGGATACTGAAGTATTCACTGATTCATGTTGAAAATGGGAAATCAAGCCCAGAAATACACTGAAATTGTAATACATTACTGACTTGCACAAACAAAGCACAAAAAAAGGGGAAGAGACCAGAAACAGACAATACTTAGTACACAAACAGTCTGCTGTGCAGTACAGGAAGACAAAGATGAGCCTTTGTTCTCTAGTGAGTACAGCATGAAAAACTAAGAAATGACAGTGCTAGTTTTTGACTGAAGTGTTTACTTTTCCTGAAGATCACTATATGATCTCCAGAATATTTTCAAAGCAACTGTGTGAATTACTCAAATGACAGTGCTTTTAACAGCTGAAAGCTCAGCAGTGAGCAGTTACAAGCAATGCTGTCAAATTAATACTGTCCATACAGTGTTAAATACAGGGGCATCTTCTATGCTGACAAAAGTACACTTGAGCTATTTTTCAATCTCTGCACAACCAAGTACATTTTGCAATTATTGGGGAAAGTAATTCTAAATGATTGGCCTTTTTACTCTCCTCAAACACTATGCTCCTTTACACTTTACACATTCAGTCTGTGAATGGACAGAGTGGGTATATTGTAAATACTTGAGCTGAAAGTCTAAATCCAAACTCTTCTGGGAAAAAAAAAAAAAGCCCAAACAAAACCAAACACACAACCCCCATCCAACAAATTAGAAGTAGCTTTCAAAAATCTGCTCCATGAAATGTAGTTATACTTTGTCTCGATGGGGCAATGCAGTTCTGTAGTCACTGACTTTCCCCGTCAGCTCATGTTCCTTCAGTTCACAGCTAGAAAAATCCATCACCTGCTGAGAACTGAGCAAAATCAGTCTGAAATCTAATGAATGGGGTAAAGTCCTTCTGCTCCCAATTTATAACATCACTCTTCCACTGTTCTTTACAGTAGTGCAGTCAGTTTGAGATTCTCTTAGTTCAACATAAAATCAGAAAGGAATTTTAGGGTGAATGACCCTTAGAATTATTTCGATTGTGTTTACTTTTTAATATGGCAGTCTAGAATCTGCACTTCTATAAAGGAATTTGAAGTCTTTAACGAGGGCTAACAGACTGTGTGTATGCTTGAAGATCTTCTGCCATCTTAGAAAAAAAAGATAAAAGAATGCATTTGTTTTCTGTATTTGGTTGAAATGCGTTTATAATAGGTATTACTATGCTTACTAGAACCCAAGAAGATTAAAAACTATGTTTCTCAACAACAGCTACTGCCAGTAATTGATGTCTGTGCCAATTTTAACATGCTCTGGAGACCTGTATAGGTACAGTATACAAAGTATTTCCTTTGGCAGTAGCCTTATCCACCCATTTCTGTCCTACCATGGACCATGCTTTTGCCATTACTTTGTGCTCAGCACCTCATTCAATCAACTGTGAAGTCCTCAAACTCTTGAGAATTGTACGTTTGGATTCTTTTATCCCTCATCCTGGAATGTCAGGAACAGAACAGAGTTTTTTTCAAATACAATTTCTATTCCATGTTCCTGGGCAACTTTATTATCATGGTATTCACAGTTCCAAAATCAAGGTACTGTCTAAATGGAACAAAAGGTATCATTCCTGTTATTGTGACTGGAGGAATGTGATCCTAAGAATTGGGTTCTGAACATATTTTGGAAAATAAATTTAGAATGTGTTTTCTCTGAAAAACTGTTTCCATTAAATGGCAATGACAAACAGGATGGATTTGCTTTCCCAAGATATGACAGAGATATTGCAACTTAAATATGCACCACTGAAGAGTATTTATTCAAATTCAGAATTATTTTTAAATACTTATAATTAATTAAAATTAAGTATATTAAATATCCCACTGAAAAGAAACCATTAGGGCCAAAAAAACCCCAGACGTCTAGCTTACTAAAACAAACTTCAGAGAAAAGTGATGCGATTCGCAAGATCATAAACTGTGACTGCTGTAGAACATGCAAGTTAAGTATCTTCAAAGAGCACTGAGCAACTATTTATATCTCCAACTTTCTCTGATTAAATCTGTTCTTTGATACAGGGAAAAGATGTGGATGTTTGTAATCTCCTGCACCATAGGTATTTCTGCATAACTTAGTTCTCATAATGATAAACAGGTAAGATCTTCAGCTGGTGGAATACTCTGACCTCACCTACAGACTTCTGTGTGACCCCTGAGCTGGGATGGATTCAAGCCTCACCTTCTTCAAGTCTCCTTTTTTGAGGTCTCAAGAAGCATTAGAGGGAAGAGGCACTTTCCTCTGAATTTTTATTTTTACTAGCTAAACAAAGAAACATGTAGATATGGGTATCACTGGCATATCTACTACATAACTGACACTTGATTATCTTTCATTTATCATTTTTGTGATACAGCTTTCCTTGTTAAAACCAACAAGTCGGATAGAAAACAGGCAAAAACCACTATTTCATTTCTTGGAAAGGGATCTTTGTGTTGTCCAAACACCTACAGTGTAATAGCCATTGGGCAAAATTTCGGTGTAAAGATGGAGTTTTCCAAGTACTGTCACAAGCTACTGTCCAAGTACTGTCCAAGTTACTTTCCAAGTACTGTCACTGCCTTCTGCTACCTTATTAGATATGAATGCTAGCATTGTTCTAAAAATCAAACCTCCCACAGAAAAAAAATCCTCACTTGTGTAACTGAACCACTGAAACGTCTTAGAGAAACTTGAATTATCTTGGTCAAGCTACCTACAAAAATCACTGGGTAAAACAGTAACAGAAGCTTAATTCCTTTTTTATACATAGAATGTTTTAAATACTTTCTGTACGTATATAGAAAAACAATTCTCATTGTCTCACTATGCTGTGTGCATGTGCAAATATATGAGTATATAGATTTATAATGACAGCTTGCACAAACATCTACATTTACGTTTTGGTCTTTGATTCCAGGATAAACATACTTTCCTAAAACAGGATTTGGGGGGACAAAGTTTACATTTTCTGTATTTCTTGATGACAGCAATTACTTTTTAGTGCATGAACAATTGCTACTTACATTAACTTCTGTTATAGCAATATCAACGACGCTACCAACAACAATTAAGGCATCAAAAGTGTTCCATGCATCAGTGAAATAGTGCTGTTAGGACAAGCATTCAGCAGAAAGACCAAGAGAAAAACACAAACAGAAAAAAAGAGAAGAAAAGGACAGTGTTATAACACAGAAACACTCTAGGCTTCTCTGATGTACCACTATACAATCTAATCTTTCCCTTTCATTGCTAAAAAAAAAAAATGGCAGAAAAAAAAGGCTATTTATTTCCCATATCAACATAATTGACCTGTGACTGGTCTGTACTCAAACTTTAGAAACATCAGATCAAAATCTGTGACTTGTCCAGATGATGAAAATAGTGGGGAGACAGAGAAAGAGAAGTAGGGACTGGGGAAAGTAAGCTGGGGTATACTCACATCAGCTTCACTGAGAACGACGTCTACTATGCTGCCAATAACGATGAGGGAGTCAAACGTATTCCAGGCATCACTAAAATAGCCCTGAACAGAGCAGGCAGGGTGCAAACGTTTGTGATTACACATGAAATGTCAAATATTTGCATACTTCTGTTTAGTTTTGCATAAACAGAAATTAGTTAAACAAAACCTGGTGTCTAATGAGAAAACAAAACAAAACAAACAATATTGCCTACTGAAGGAAAAGCAACATATATGTGCATGTGTGTGTATATATATACTTTATATATATACATGTACAGACACACACACAGACACACACGCGCACACACACACGCAGTACACATGCATAATACACCATCATATAAGCACAATGTTGGCAAGCAAGCCACCATCCAGAATTGGTTTTGGACTTCTAGCAAGGCTGAAAAATTCTAACCTTATTAACCTAAGCAGCATAACAAAATCCCTTTAATTATATTTCTACAAGACCAATCCAATTGAAACCTCCTTAACATTAATGACTGTATGATAGTCCTATGTAAGTGATTGGTAAAAATATTCACTGGGTCAGAGCACATCACTGGTTAATAATGCACAATTAATGCTGAACTGTGCATAAATATTACAGAACTTATTTCATCTTCTAGTCATAAAATAGGTTTAATATAGGATCTCACACTACATTTGCAGGCAGGCCTGATTCTGTAATCAGTGAAGTCAGTGCTCGGAACCATCACAACTTGGAACAGTTTCTTAATGCTTTTAATACAGTCAATCCAATGTCTGAAAATTCATTTTCATAGTGTCCCTTCTGACATTTTATGACTTTAAATATATTCTCGATATGTATGTTACTGGCACATTGGGCTGCAAATTATTATAAAGTGCTATCATGCAATTAGCTGTCTATTGGCATCAAAACTGCACGTTTGAGCAAAAAAGATACATCAGAAGAAATCCTGAAGTAGGTTCCAGAATCAATCTGTCACTGGGAACAAATCAAGATATATTACTCTGTTTAAGGGAACTCTGCAGTGCCAAGATATGTAGATTTTCTGCTATATGTGGATTTTGCCTAGCTATTACTAAATTCAGCATTGCAAAAATTTCTGAACTTCTCCTTTTTGACATTCAAACACATTAATTTATCAGCTAACCATGACTAAGGAATGTGTAATGGCTGATATGCACCTTTGGTACACATACATTCTCCTTTCTTGCTAATCAATTTAAAAGTACTAACTTGTCAGCCACTATTGAAAATAAGTTTAGAAAAATGTTTAAAATTACAAGTGTGCTAATGTAACCTTATGCCTCATTACATTTATTATTACAGTTTCCTATAAGATACTTCTAGCTGAGTAGTTTAAGTTGTTATGTGTGGTGTTAGCACAGAAATGCAAAATCAGCTACAACAGTTTCTAGATTTGGGTAATATTTTTCTCAAGATTTTAAACGGTTAGAATGTTTGGTAACTTCACAGGTTAAAGGTTACACTTGAGTGCACTGCTGTTTGAAAAAAAGAAAAAGCTAATTTCATGTGGAAATTTGCTCTTGGAGACCACGAGAGAGCTGCTACAGAAGACAGCAGCTCTACAGTGTATTCTAGAAGAGTAAGCATTGAGCAGAGTCAGGAAAGCCGCATTACGTTTCTCATGCTACTTTCTCAGCTCTTCTAAAGCATAAATTGCTATAATCATTCCCTCGTTTAAGGAAGGGATTTAAGAGGAAAACAGATCAGAATATGATTATTACCACAGCCCTTTGTGCCGCATGCTTTGGTTCTTTTAGATTAACCAACAATTCCAATCTTGCGGTAAAAGCCAGTGTTCATGGATTTGGCCTCCTGAATGAAAACATCCATTTCTGAGCTTCTGCACAATTCCCTATTGTTCCTTCCTTCCTCATCCTGCTTCATAAGAACAAGCCATTCTCAAAGTTTCTACTAAACAGCATGCTGAACAATACTCAAATTTATAGTCCTAAAGAAATTAGCAGCTGCCAGCTAAAGAAGGGGAGCTACTCTCATAATAATATTCTTCCTGATAATTCATATTCCTGATTTTTCTTATTTAAAAGAAGTTTCCTTATAGATTTTAAAATAGTGGTATTTATATACATACATAGAATAAGAGACTATTGGCAAACAGCAAACTGAAAATCAGCACAACCTGCAGCTGTGCCATCCATCTTCCTCTACAACAGCGACCAGAAAAGGTCCGTCAAATAAAGGGTAGTTTCAGCTACAGAAAAAGTTACTGTACTAGACATGCTACAATATAAAGCACTGAAAAAATAAATTCATATTTTGATTTAATATAGCTAAAATACTTTACACATTTATTTTATGAAACCTTTTCCATCAGTATAGACAAATATTGTTCAAAGTAATATGTAAAGCAAAAGCATACAAATAAACAAAAACTAAGAGAAAATAAAGATGGTTTTGGAAAAGGGAGGAATGGACAAGTCACAGCAAATAAACATCATGCAAAGAAGTTGTTTTCACCACTGCAATGACCCAAGATCAATTCACTTACTAGCCATCTTTCGTTTTTTCTTACAAAAATCTGATGTAAAACGACATGGAAAATCATTAAAAGTTTAAGTAACAGCTAGCTACCACGAAGCTGTACATACGGTAGGTGTTGATGGATTATTTTAGATTTCAGAGCTGTATTTTGTTTTGTATTGTACTAAACCATGCTAAGGAACAGATTTTAGCATATGTGAAGAACAATGTGAAGAAAAAATGCCTGCTCTTTTAACTTACATGATGAAAAATCTGTTAATTAAGAAATACTGAAGGATAAAATCACAGATCCTGGACAGTATGTAGGCATAGAGAATTAACATCAAAATATGTCTCTACAGATCTACCACAGAAATATTTTAGTTCTTTTAGTACTCTGTTAATAAGTTTAGGATCTCATTCTGTAAAGTACTCTGTGTTCCAATCTCCCAGTCAAGAAGTGTGCCAGACACTCAGCGACACTTTTAGTATCTATCACTTATCCAAGTTTTATACATTTCACAGCTGGAAGGCAGTCTGCAGTACCTTGGTTTTAAATAACACAATATCAGAGTAAGATTATCAATAATTTATAGAAGCCTTACATTTGCATGACAGGTGAAACCAAAAGATCACAGTTTTCACAGGATTTTTGTCAGCATATTAAGGGGACACTGTCAAGCAGATGAGATAAAATCTAACGTTTTTCTCCTTTACCTTAAAGAGTGACTAACGGAGCTTTTATGTGATGCTTTAAGCACCTTTGAAATTACTTTTAAATTCACTCAATTAATAAACAAAACTGTCCATTCTGCCAGACTAGACTAAGAATCCCACCAGTGACACAAGCGAGGAAGAAATGAATTATCCTTTCCTCACGGACCCTAAAGCAAAATAGTAAGTTGGGTTTCAGACTGATCTTTGTTCAGATTGATCTTTATTCAGATTATTATTCATATTGATCTATTATTAGATCTTAATATAAGTGAAAGCAATTCATTGTTTAAGCATATATCTAGTTTAAAATTTAGATTACTGAAAGACATTCATGTTCTGATTAAGACTGATAGCTGATTTTCAGTTATTACTGAACTATGTATTGTATGTTGCAAAAAGGTGGGGCCTTTTTAACTGTATCTGACTATTAAAAAAGTTAAAATCTTCAAATAACAGGAACAACCTCAGAGATATTTAACTCCTTTCCCTTCTTGCTAATTAATCTCTGTCAGAAGTCTGATTAGTACCAGAGCCTCTTAACCTTGTACTGCTAATTAAGAAGTCTAAGGTGTTCTGCCATCTAGAAGTGAACAAAGTTCAAGAAACGAGGACCTTTCCCTGGGTGCCCTTCAAACTGTCAGGGTTCAGGCCTAATGATCTCTCACAGTACAAGCATCCAATCAGATAGAAAGCCTGTTGTAACAGAGTTAAAACTCAATTTACATAGTCTTAAGAGACCAGCATTAAGACATTGCATTTGATAACGAGTAGGAATATGGAGCACTGTGATTTATACACTCATGATGAGACCACTGTATTTTGCATTAGCTGCTATTTCTGACTGCAGTCACAAGTGCATGGATAGCCATACAAGGATTCACAATCTTCTTTCAAAGAGCAGACGATAAAATGCAGCAAAGTCTTCTGAAACTTCAGTGGGAAACAAGGATATAGAACAGGAAATACAAATCAGGAAACACAATCAGCATACTCATGACACTGTGGTCCACATATCTGAGCTACCTCCTCCGGGGCCTCATATCGTGTTATTTTTAATGTGAAATCCTTAGCATTTGAATGAGATAGGTGACACAAAAATACAAATAAATTCATTAGAAATGTACAATAGACTGGACAGTGCAGAGCAAGACTATGGGAGAGTGGGTAAGCATTCACCCAGAACTCCATACTTCACATCTCAACACCAGACCTCAAGTGATAATTTGTTTCTGTAGGCAAATACAAGCTAGCTTTAAATCAGGCTCCACAGCAGAGCTTGTGACAAAATACAAACTGAACAAATAGTTTTGAAAAGCTGGAATGCAGTTATACATCTACTCCATGCTGAGCTCTAGGCAGCTATGACTTATGTTCCTGTACGAGAGCTAGCTTGTTTAAAGCTAGAGTAAGATTGCCCACACAACCTAGAGTCATACAGATCACTAAACACCAGGAAAGGGCACAGCTCACAGCGTATTACAGATGCAGATATCCTGATTACTTTAAAAGAAGGGCAGTGGAAATTAAAACCACCAAACTTAGATGGTGAGATCAGTAAAATTCAAATGGCATGTATGGCTTTTTTAAAATCACATGTATAGCAAGTGACCACACTTTACTTATTTATATAAATGTAAGCCCAGAACTGAAACCAAAATTTTTGTCAGTTTTTTATTATCAACTTGTGCACTGTCATAAATTCTTTTTCAGTTAGTAACTATAGTTATCAGTTTCTCTTGCAAATCTACCTTTGAAAATGTGTCAGCATTATTCATTTTGACAGTGTCCCTTTAACAAAAGGAATGAACTACTCACTGTGGAACCCTCTAACAAATATAGTGCATGTATAACTGAAAACAAAACTCTAAAAAAAGCCATTGAAAATGCAAATTATTTATGTGTATGTTTGTAGTACTTGACTATATTTTAGTAGTAAAGAAATACTTTTTCATTTTAGAATAGGAAATATACAGGTCTTTTCTGGAGATTAATTTAGCATAAAGTTATGAGTTTAGTACCATGAATAGCAGAAGCAGCAATGCTTGTAATAGGAAATAGTTTATCTGATTTATAAAGGGACATTTTCACTACCTCTAAATATTCCAGACCTCATCAAACACTTTGTAATATGTTTTTGATATCTGCATTTCATTTCCTGGAGTTACATATATACATATTATCAGACTAACATTTCTACAGATACACGTGGGAAACATAGGATCTTTTTGTTCTTTGAATAATACATAGCTAATGTGAAACATATGTTATACTTGATTCCTGTGATGATGACTGAATTAAAGCATATCTAACACTTACCTTGGGTTTGAATGCAATCAGTTTCAAAACCATTTCAACAGTGAACACTCCTGTGAAAACCATGTTCATAATGTCCATTGCATCATTAAAGAGCTTAGACTGTCCATAGTGCTGTGGATGAAAAATACAATACTTTTAAAAGTAAAGGCTTTAAATTATCACGTGAAAGTAAGCAGCCTAAGACAAAGTTGGCAAAAATTCAACAAAGGAAAAAATTTTCTCATAGTATTTATCATGTACACTTATACAACACTAGCTGAATATCTCTGGGCAAGAATGTAGTGGTTTAAATCTATTCTATTTTGGCATTGACTGGAACAAAATTGTCATTCCTCTACATCTTAAGGTAATTTCTAGAGAGATGGTTTTGAGAGGATAACTGTTCCTCAAAAAAGGAGTATTACACAACAGCAATTTCACAAGTTTTATATTCTAGGTTTTAAAATTGCATAACCTTGTGTCCCACCTGCTTAGAAAGCCTACACAGAATAACATAGAATGTGCAGGAGTAATATTTTTTAAAGGATAGAGTGTATGCAAGTTTACTGAAAAAGATAGAATGCTTCTGTAAACTGAATTTGAACCATTCTTTTTCACATCAATATCTGAAATACTAGGGTAAAGAAAGAAACTTAGAAAATACATAGGGAGAAGAAGGTGGTAAAGAATTTCATGCATAATGTAGAAAAAGTAAAAACATGCAAAAATACACACAAATGTATATATAGGTACAAAGCTAATATATGAAAACATGTTTGCATGAGGTTTGCATTAACACACAAAACTAGAGTTGTTTCACATATTAAGTTTTTAAACCTCCGAAGATACAGACACAGATGATAGAAATATCATAGAATCGTTTGGGAAGCAACCTTTAAAGATAATTTAGTCCAATCCAATCGAATATGGAGTAGCTTATATACAAAATGATCACAGAACAAGTACAGAAACTACACAGAGGTGGAATAATGCTTAAAGGCACTGCATAAAAGAATATACTAAGTAAAAGAATCTAAGGGGTTGAGGAAACATTTGCTAACATTGCTAAATCTGAAAATTAGACTTTTCTTGCACATGGCTGATCTTGGGAATACACACATATAAATTAAATTACACTGCAGGTACAAAATAAAGCTCAAAGAGCTTGATCAGATTACGAAGATCTATAAACACCAAGCTGCTTTAAATAATTTGACTTCAGAAAACTGAAGAACAGATTAGAACATGTCACAGGACAGTACTATGATCAGAGGTGCTTGTTTTTCTTATTTCACTTCATAAAAAAAAATACAGGTTGCTATAAACTAAAGGCATTGTATCACTCATATCATTCCCTGCTATTTATGCCAACAGCTTCAAAAGAGCTTCTGGTTTTCCTACCTGCATAGCCAAGCAAAGTGTGTTCAGCATGATGAGGACAAACATGATGTATTCAAATCCAGTAGAATTCACCACATACCAGAACTTGTACTGGTAAGGATTTTTTGGAATATATCTACGAAGAGGACGTGCCTTCAAGGCATATTCTACACACTGCCGCTGTAAAAGCAAATACATAAAAAATTGACAGAGAGTACCTAACAGTTAATCAACTGTTAGGAGAATTAATACGGCCAAATTGTTAAGTATGTCTTAAAAACCAAGCAGTCTATCTACTTCATGTAGGGTTTTTTTATTAGTTAGTGTTAATAAAGTAAATAAGTAGCCTACCAATCCTCACTTGGTCATTCATAACTGTGTAAGTCATATATATTACTCAGCCACATACAAAGAATCAAATAATGCTCAAGGAAATTCTAAAGTGTTTCACCTTTTTATGCAGTGTATTACTATACAGTATTATACCATAGATTATATATATGTAATATGTATAGTGAACAGCATGACTATTAACAACATGACTATTAATTGATCTATGAGTCATGCATGTCTTCAATCACCACCTTAACTGTAGCATAAAACCCTGGAGTCAACAAAATAATTACTGAGGAAATGTTATTCCCAATAGTTCAGTTAAATTACCCAGAAAAATCACGCCACATGCATAGGAATATCATGGATTCACCTCCTACTCTATTAGTGCCTGAAATCTTCATGTAGGCTGGGCTTTCCACTTGTGCTTTGAAGAATGCTTATAAAAGCTAACTGACAGGGCACAAAAAGCAGAACAAACGCTGGCTAAAGTTTCATGCTTAACTTTGTTTAAATGAAGTATACTACAATCAGACAAGAGCACCTGAAAAAAACATTGCTGCTGACTGATGAGTTTCTCAGTCAAAGGATTAAGCAGTAAAGGGCACAGATTTTATTATTATAATTATTATTATTATTATTTTAATTTGAATCTGAATATCCCTTGTGAATTTCTAAATAAATGAGGAAGGGAAAGTAGAATCTTTTGAACACTTTCAGACTATTCAGAACACAAAATTTATTTTCCTGTTCTTATTGTAAACCCTACCTCTGCCTATGGATAAACTGGCAAGTGTTCTATTCTTCTTAATGTGACACCAACAAATGAGACAGTAAGAGGCTAACAAGCTTAATGTAACACTGTTCACAACAAAAAGACTGATATGTTGGGCTTACGTAAAGAAGAACACACAATGACCTGAATAGCAGTTAATAACATTTATGACTTCAATTTTTTTACCAAGATATGTTTGGTGCCCTCTTCTGACCCAAAGCAGAAAGGAAGCTCTTCATGCATAAATAAAAAAACAATACTTTCAAAAGTTAAGATTCAGTATTTATTTTAACCTGGTTTTTGTCCAGCTCACAGTTCTTATACTCTTGTTCTCCCTGTTCTTGGAATGTAACAATCACAAAACCAACAAATATGTTCATCATAAAGAAAGCAATAATGATGATATAGATGATGAAAAAAATGGAGATCTCCACTCTATAGTTGTATACAGGTCCTACATTCTCGCCATTTGAATCAATGGCTTTGTACAGCAGCCTGAAAAACAAACACAATTGGACCTCTATTAGTATTAAAATGACAAAAGAGAGTAAAATATTCAAACTCAAAGAACAGGTGTCAGAAATGCTGCTGTTTAGGATTACCTTTTTGTAGTTACTAACAGTGCTTGCAAAGCATATGAAACCCAGAAGAATCACACCACACAATGTTCTATGCCTTTTTCCAAAAGAATCCAGGTAATATAACCAGATGATTGTATTTTTTATTTTTAACCCCCACATAAAGCTATCCTCTAAGACTTTTCTCATTTAGGGAAACAGGGACTGCTAGCTTGCTTTTCCTGGGTTTCTCTATGCAGTGTACTGATTTTTTAGTAACGGTTTTACTTGAATGCCTGTAAGTTTCATATTAGTGTTATTAAAAGGGCATTGATGGATAAACCTGGAAGAGGAATACTTCCATTAGAGCTAAATTGGCTACAAGACTGGTGCTTCAGGCAGGGCTTTGGATTCTTTGATAACGGCTGGTTTTATAAGGCTCCAGACCGGACAATGGCACGTGGGAAAGGTTTATCTCACAGAGGCAAATGGATGCTGGGGCATGAATTAGCAGGGCTCATTTGGAGAGCTTTAAACTAGATTCGAAGGGGGATGGGGTTGTAACTGGGCTTGCCCCAGTGGGGCAGCACTCTAGAATTGATGAAGACTGGGAGGTCTCCTATAATTCTAGGGTGAAATCGGTGAGCTCAGCTCTCTCCTTGAAATGCCTGTACACCAATGCGTGCAGCATGGGAAATAAGCAGGAGGAGTTAGAGACCTGTGTTAAGTCAGGAGATTATGATCTGGTGGCAATTACAGAGACATGGTGGGACAGCTCACATGACTGGAATATACTCATGGAGGGCTATGTCCTTTTCAGGAAAGACAGGCCAGCCAGGCGGGGTGGTGAGGTTGCTCCTTATGTGCGAGAGCAGCTGCAATGTACTGAGTTCTGTCCAGGGGCAGAGGACGAGCGAGTTGAGAGTCTGTGGGTGAGAATTAAGAGGCAGGCTGGCAGGGGTGATACTGTTGTGGGTGTCTGTTACAGGCCACCAGATCAGGGTGAGGAAGTTGACGAGGCCTTCTACAGGCAGCTGAGAGCGGCCTCACAGTCACAGGCCGTGGTCGTCGTGGGGGATTTTAACTTCCCTGGTGTTTGCTGGAAGGACTACTCAGCAACCCAGCCACAGTCCAGGAGGTTCCTCCAGTGTATGGATGATAACTTCCTCATGCAAATGGTGCATGAGCCAACCAGGAGAGGAGCGCTGCTGGATCTCATCCTCACTAACAAGGAGGGGCTGGTCGAAGCAGTAAAGGTTGAGGGCTGCCTCGGTTGCAGTGACCACGAGATGGTGGAATTCAGGATCTTGTGTGGTAGGACCAGTACAATAGCAAGTAGAATTGCAACCCTGGACTTCAGCAGGGCAAACTTTGGCCTTTTCAAACAATTGCTGGGGGAAATCCCATGGGCAAGGCTGCTTGAAGGTAAAGGGGCCCAAGATAGTTGGTTGGCATTCAAGAATTGCTTATTCCAAGCTCAAGATCAGAGCATCCCAACACTTAGGAAGTCAAGGAAGAGGGCCAGGAGACCTGCGTGGCTAAATAAGGAACTGCTGGGTATGCTCAAGAGGAAGAGGAGAGTTTACAGGTCATGGAAGGAGAGGCTGGCCACTTGGGAGGAATACAAGGCTGCTGCTAGAGGATGTAGGAAGGCAGCTAGGATGGCTAAGGCCTCCTTAGAATTAAATCTCGCAAGAGGGGTCAAGGACAGCAGAAAGAGCTTTTTCAAATACATGGCTGATAAAACTAACACCAGAGGCAAGGTAGGCCCACTGGTGAATGGGGTGGGTGCCCTGGTGACAGAAGATACAGAGATGGCAGAGTTATTGAATGCCTTCTTTGTCTCTGTCTACTCTGCTGGAGGCAGTCCTGAAGAGCCCTGTACTCCTGAGACCTCAGATGAAGTCAGGTCAGTGGAGCAGTTTGCCTTGGTCGACGAGGAATGGATTAGAGACCAGTTGAGCAATCTGGACATCCATAAATCCATGGGTCCAGATGGGATGCACCCCCGGGTACTGAGGGAACTGGCGGAAGTCATTGCTAGACCACTCTCCATCATCTTGACCAAGTCTTGGGAAATGGGAGAGGTGCCTGAGGACTGGAGGAAAGCAAATGTCACTCCAGTCTTCAAAAAGGGCAAGAAGGAGGACCCAGGTAACTATAGACCAGTCAACCTCACCTCCATCCCTGGGAAACTGATGGAACACCTTATCCTTGGTGCCATCTCAAGGCATATCAAGGATAAGAGGGTTATGAGGGGCAGTCAACATGGCTTTACCAAGGGGAAGTCATGCTTGACCAACCTCATAGCCTTTTATGAAGACATAACACGGTGGATGGATGATGGCAGAGCGGTGGATGTGGTCTACCTTGACTTCAGCAAAGTGTTTGACACAGTCTCCCACAGCATCCTCATAGCTAAACTGAGGAAGTGTGGCCTGGATGATCAGGTAGTGAGGTGGACTGCGAACTGGCTGAAGGACAGAAGCCAGAGAGTTGTAGTCTGTGGGGCGGAGTCTAGTTGGAGGCCAGTATCTAGTGGAGTGCCTCAAGGGTCAGTATTGGGACCAGTATTATTCAATATCTTCATCAATGATTTAGATGAGGGAATTGAGTGTACTGTCAGCAAGTTTGCTGATGGCACTAAGCTGGGAGGAGTGGTTGACACACCAGAAGGCTGTGCTGCCATCCAGCGAGACCTGGACAGGCTGGAGAGTTGGGCAGGGAGAAACTTGATGAAATATAACAAGGGAAAGTGTAGAGTCCTGCATCTGGGCAGGAACATCCCCAGGTTCCAATATAGGTTGGGGAACGACCTGTTAGAGAGCAGTGTAGGGGAGAGGGACCTGGGAGTCCTAGTGGACAGCAGGATGACCATGAGCCAACACTGTGCCCTCGTGGCCAAGAAGGACAATGGCATCCTGGGGTGTATTAGAAGGGGGGTGGTCAGTAGGTCGAGAGAGGTCCTCCTTCCCCTCTACTCTGTCCTGGTGAGACCGCATCTGGAATATTTTGTCCAGTTCTGGGCCCCTCAGTTCAAGAAGGACAGGGACCTGCTGGAGAGAGTCCAGCGCAGGGCAACTAAGATGATTAAGGGAGTGGAGCATCTCCCTTATGAGGAAAGGCTGAGGGAGCTGGGCCTCTATAGTTTGGAGAAGAGGAGACTGAGGGGTGACCTTATTAGTTTATATAAATATATAAAGGGGGAGTGTCACGAGGATGGAGCCAGGCTCTTCTCAGTGGCAAACAATGATAGGACAAGGGGTAATGGGTACAAACTGGAACACAAGAGGTTCCACTTAAACTTGAGAAGAAACTTCTTCTCAGTGAGGGTGACAGAACACTGGAACAGGCTGCCCAGGGAGGTTGTGGAGTCTCCTTCTCTGGAGACATTCAAAACCCGCCTGGACACATTCCTGTGTAACCTGATCTAGGTGTTCCTGCTCCGGCAGGGGGATTGGACTAGATGATCTTTTGAGGTCCCTTCCAATCTCTAGCATACTGTGATACTGTGATACTGTAAAGAATAGCTCATTATAGAAGTAGCTGCAAGATTTAGGAATCAGACAATATAAGTTTGCCCTTTATAGATAAAGGTGAATGAAGAAATACAGAGAAAGTTCATAGATTCAGAAGAATAGAAGTTTTTTTTCCTTCCTCCATTAATAACTTTTGATGCCATCACTTAAGACTGCTTTGTTGCCCACAGATGGCTGGTAAATGACAGAGAACTACTCTCGAAAGTGTAACAGTCATGAAAACAAGGAGAATTCACTCACGCTGGCCAGCCTTCAAAAGTGGATACTGTAAAAAGGGCCATCATGGCAGAGAGAACATTATCAAAGTTGAAATCACTATTTTGCCAGACCCTCTCTTTGACCATTGGATTATCAACATCTCCATCCTTATAAACGATGTATATCCCTCTGTGGGAAAGAAACAAACTGGCATTAGTGAAATATTACACTAGCCTCAGAGTTACCTAATTCTCTGTCCAAAGCTGTGCATTTCATTCCCTCCCTAAGCTTGTTTCATTTTCTTGCTAACCAGTGTTTTCTGGTGGATTTAAGATGGTAATTCCAATTTTCACAAACCTAAATGGCCTGACACATGCCTGGCCACATCTGCTACAGTTAAATTATTCAGAAAATAATGTGTCACGTTCTTAGATCAAAGATGTTCTCACCGGCATTCCTCAGGATTCTGTTTTGCTTCATCAGTACACCTGTAGAATTTTCCCTACATATAAAACAGAAAGCAATGACAAAAAGCAGATTATGAGAAATGAACACATTTATACTATGATTGTTTCAGAATGGGATGAACCCAGTTCCAGCAGCAAGCCACCAAGAATACAGGGCAGCTTTGCTTTTCTTGATGCAATGCAAATTTTGAGTGTCGACTTACCTTGAACAACTGCACTCCAATACAAGCAAACATGAACTGCAGCAGTGTTGTAACAATCATGATATTACCAATAGTTCTAATAGCCACAAAGACACATTGAACAACATGCTGGAAAGAAAGAAACCCAAGTTATTTTAATACACCTTGTTAGTATCTCAGAATACACACCATAGAAGTCTATTTCATCACTCAGATTAAGTTACTGGTTTTATGCTGTCAATATTATACCTATTACCATAATTAAACTTGCTTTATAGATTTGTCTATAAATCTGTTGACACAGACCCATCAACACCAACTGACTAAAAATTACATAAATGCTATGAAAAAACAATGCAAATATTGTTCTAACATGTTCGTTCACAGCAAGGATTGTGGTCAAAATCTGCTCTCAGTGGCACTGTTGTTCCTCCACCTATAAACTGCAGAACCTGATCTAATACATTTAAGAATCAGAAACTGGTTTACGTCATTGCCCTGTGAACTTCTTGAGGCAATTCTTCTTACACAAGAATTTTTAACCTGAGGCAGGACTGAACAATAAGGCCAACAGAAATATGATTTAAAAAATAAAAATAAACACCTTAAGTCCTTTTGCTCTGTTTATTGCCCTTAGAGGCCTCAAGACTCTTAAAACTCTGAGGATCTTCACAACTGAGATAGCACTTGACCTGGGGGGGGGAAAAAAGTTATTCTGTTACTTTGAAGGTAACTGATTTTATTACTAAGAATAACAATGTTCTTGCAACTTTCCTATACATGAAATTTCAAAAAGTCTTAATATATATTCAAGGTTTTTTTAAGTATTTCTTTATTGATCCTTTATTAATATTAGAAAATAGCATCTTTCTCATAAATGCCATAAGAATTATTTTGATTTCTGGAGCAATTTGGGAATTGACAGCTCAGAAGCTTGTCTGACACTGTAAAGCAGTTAAGTTTGGTCAAGAGCAAAACAGTCCCCAAAGTATTTTTCAGTGTTGACAAGCTCTTTTGAAGACACTAGGCAAGTCTTGTAAATCAATGAATACCTTAATTTCCAACCAGCTGCAGATAAAAAGATCTCAAACGACTCACATCCTCTTTGTTTAAGTAGATAGGACTGCATTTTGAGGAAACAGGCAACCTTTTAAAGAACAATGTGAGGCTGAAAGTTTGTGGAATAGGTATTCTAGTACAAGCAGAATACAAAAGTAGGAAGCAGTTGACTGATACCCAGCCTTTGCTCTTTTCTAAGCCACTAAGGGTTTCACAGATGATGTTACATGAGGCATAACTGCTCAGTGAATCAATGAGCACCTTCAGGCTCTTTTAGTATATTTACCCTGACCCAAACAAAGCAAATACTGTCAAGTTACATATTCCAGTAGGTCAATGCTGAAACAGAGCTTGTAGAACTAGACTGTAGATGTGGCAATAGCACAGAAGAGCATATATAAACCTCCTGAAACTCTGGGAATTGCTGTATGATACAGTGTAATGGTGTTCTTCCTTGTTCTCTTGGTAATAGTGGGATGTAGTAATTTGTTTCCAACCCATATTAGTAGTGAGTTACACCACTCTCTATATAGAAGCACTACAGGCTCATAAACCAGTCCCAACCTTGAATACTGATACTGCACACCCACACAGGTGTGGAACAAAGAAGCTGAAACACTGATTTCAGTATAAAAATCCCTAAGCAAAAATAAATCATAAGTATAGTACTTACTGAATACCAAATGATACCAGAGAAACACCCACAACCAGCAAATCCAGCAAATTAAAATAATTCCTGCAGAAGGACCCTTTATGAAGGAATGCTCCAAAAGCTGTCATCTAAAAATAGAATTGTTACACATTTAGTCTATATTTCAATTTATTCAAATTCACATTTAGGCTGTTTACAAGACACTTGCCTACAGCATGAATGTATACAATATTATCTCACTTTCAAAAAGCAATTGAGATATAAAACAATCCCACTATGTACAGTAAATCTTTCACTTAAATGATAAAAATTCTGCTCAAGCAACACCAGCAAATGTGGAAATTGTTTCTGATGTCAACAGCATTTGATTACAACTCTCTACAGCAAATCATTCTCTCCTTGCACTGATCAAGACCAAAGCAAAGCCTAGAGCAGATCTGCGGTGGTGAGTGCCGTCGCACAGTGGAGCCGGCAGCAGCAGGACACTCACTAATCTGAGCACCTGGACCACCAGCAGTGCTGCTCCTTTCTTCCTGCCTGTAATCCCACAGCAGAAGGGACTGGTTTAAATGGGCTGGGAGATTAGCACAGCTGAGGCAATTTTAAAAATCACAAGGCCCTACCCTGACCTTTGCTCTGATGTTTTCACATTTCCCCAGCATTGCAAACAGGATGGTAAGCTGGATTTCAACGCCATGTAGGGATTACATAAGAGAATTCTTACATGCTTAAAACTGACATTGCAGCTTTTCTGTTATTCACATCCTCATTCATATACTTGACACCAAATCATGGAAATCCTCATGTTTGCAGAGCAGTCATTCAGACAGAGCACAGGGAGAGAGAGTCTGCTTTAATCATTATTTTTTTGATACTTATGACTTTCTTTGCTACAGCTAATATTGCCTCTGATTACCTTAATTTCAGTTTCATATACTTTTTTCCTGGAAATTAAGGAGTGCTGTTGTTACTGCAGGTCTAGATTTGAACTTACTGCTTGCAGAACATGAACAGATTCTGTACAACTTAGATACTAGACAGCACAGTGCAAAACCCAGCTTGGAAAGTATGGAAGACTTCAGCCATAAGCAAGCAAAGCCAGTGTCTTGTCACGTTAGTAAAGCAGGCGCTGCATATGTGCATGTGTCATGTTCTGCTTGTCCATTACGTTTTTTAAAAAAAAATGGGGTTTAGGGTACAATTTATTTTCCTTTATAAGCACAAGTGAGTGCATGGCAGGGCAGAGCTTCCTGGAGAACATGGTCAGGAGCATCCACGTTTTTGGTTATGATGACGCTTCTTGTTTCTTTATAATATTTTACAATGTCTGATATAACAGCCCAAGCCCTAGATTTTCCTATTTCCCCTGGATAGCTCTTGACTATTTTGAAGAATATTTTGCAGTTAGTTGGTATGTTGCTTTTCTTAACGCATTCATTTATGCCTTTTTTATGCCATACTTTATAATTCCTCTGTCTTCTAGAGAAACACACTTGGAACTGCAGGAGCTTTAGAAATCTACAGATTCTTCTGCCACAGAAATACTGGTAACATTTCAATGGCTTCAAACTAGTTGGGAACTAGACTGGGAACTAATTTGATCTAATGCTACAGTTCTTTTTAGTGGTTCATTTTGTCCTTTAGTTTGGCCTTTCCCTAGCAAAAAAAAATTTGGATATTTGTATTAGAATGCTACAAATGCTTTAAGATTAATCAATTCTACAGCAAGCTCCTCCCTGCTGCAAGGAAGAAGGGGATAAACATACATCTGGGACAATATTCTCAAGTATAAAAATAGTCTATTACTTACAGTACAGCTTATCTTGTAAACAGCCCAAATATCGTATCAAATTAGTATTAATCAAATTGCATTGTGAAGAGTATGCACAGCAATATGAGCAAAAGCTGGGAGGAGAGATTTTGTTAAGCTTAATCCTCAACTGGAAATGCAAAGTTTATGTACAGATTCTTAGTGCACCAGAAATTTTTAAGCGTATAGAACAGGGTTACTCAACTGAAAACTCACGATGAATATGCACAGCATGAAACCTTTAGGAATCATGTCTAAATCTCTGAAAAAATATTTTTCAGATTTCCATCAAAAATTTGTATTTCTTTGTTTAACATTTTCTTATGTGTGAACCTAATCCTCAGTTACATGCTTTCTTTGCCAGAGTAAGCCTCATAAATCTAAAATCCGAGTAACCCCAGTGGATATTCTTAATAATCAGTACACAAACTATACATTAAAATGCCAAGTTTTGACTCATGCATGGGTAATACATTTAAGCAAGCATATTTATGCCTTTCTGTGTATTTAAATGTATGCCCAAGGTAAATGCAAAGTATCTTAGTATATAGATAGATAAATGCAAGATATCTTGCAAGTCCTATTGCAAGAAAATAGTTATCTACTATTTTAGCTCTGTGGATATAGTTCAGCAAAAGAAATGACAAATTACATGCTCCCTCCTTAAAAGACTGATTATCTCTTTTGGAAATGCCAGAGCAAGGAGAACGAAAAGCTCATGCGCAGTGAATTATTTTTCCCTTTTCTGACAACTGTAAGTTCAAAAGGGTAAAGAAAAAGAATTATTAAATTAATGATAAAAAAATCAGCTTCTTCATGCACCCAAATGGTAAAAAAAAAAACCCAATCAAAACTATGAGGAATTGCCAAATGAAAAAATCCTCTGGTTTAAAAAGTTTAGCTTTGATCGCTTAGAGAAAAGGCGAAGAACATTTCAAGTGCCTTTTCTTGGCAGGTGACACACAAGGAAAATCCTTTTAGACAAATTTCCTTTAAAAACCTGTTACCTTCAAAATGATCTCAAATGTAAACATACTAGTGAAGACATAATCTGCATACCCTAGGATCTGGAAGGTAAACAAAAAGTTACAAACATTATTGCTAAAGCTGTTTTTGAGCTAATAAGGATCAATTAACAATGCATTACCTTTAACAGGATTTCAACAGTAAAGATGGCTGTGAAAGCATAGTCAAAGTAACCAAGTATCTGCAAGGTATAATACGTACCACAGTGAGAAATCCATCTCTAATAAATTTTTACAGTTTAGACCACATGCACAACACCACCTGAATTAATCAAAGGACATAGATGGGGAATTTAGACAAAGTAGTTTAGAATTGCAGCTACTGTGCAACCATTTTTCTTTACTTAAAAATTTATTGGATACCACTGTACTTAGACATTAGATTTCACCCCTAAGGAGTTAACAGAATCCAATAAGCAACACTTTTTTTCAACTCAGACTTTTATCCACCTGCTTTCACAGGTACTTTCTTCAGCCTTTAGCGCAGATACAGAATCTTACACAAAGAATAGCTACTTATTAATAAAAGTCTTTTTTTTTTTTTTTTAAAACCAAAGTATTGCATCAGAAAATAAAATTTCAATGGATGTTTCTAGATCACACATCATTCTCCATTCTGCTACATTATATTGTTCCTGTATAGATTGGGCTAGATTGCCACAAAGCCAATTAATGAATAACTAAATTACATTATATCCGCACTACTATATTTTACTTGAACTCGCAAGATAGAGCAGTGATTTATATGTAGGAAATTTAAAAAGAACTCACAACATTTGCCTAGAGATATGAAAAATTTTAAAAAGATTCTGGATTAAATATTGACCTCACTGCTGTTGACAGGAACACTGCCATATGTTTCAGTACAATGAAGATTTCACCCTTTCAAGGTGGCCATATTGCTAGCTATCACAATGCATTTAGCGGTCAATATGCACTGCAGTAGGTTACTAGTTTAGTTTCAATGATCCAGAAATCCAACTAGCAAACACTTGTGCACAGAAACATGTTGTCTTTAGTTCAGCAACTAATAAAATGTGAAGGAGAAATAAAACAAAGAGACAACATACAAAGGAAGTATTCCAATTACATTATATAAAAGGAAATAATTTTTTCCCCCATGTTCAGTTGAAGATCACATCCTTCTGTCCCTTGCTGTGGCTGAAAAAACAGGCAAATGTTAAAGCCATGCAACAAAGATTAATCAGTAAGGAATTAATTCTAGAGTTAAGAAAACAAAACAAAACTTAATGATATTTGTTTGTAAACTTTAATTCTCTTGCCGAGCTTGGTAGTGGAAGGAACATGATCATTCAAGGTAGTAACAAGAAAAATATGCAGGTCTGGTGCATATAGTGAATATTTACAAGAAGAGAGTATTGTCTTCTTGAAACCACTCACACGTTTTACCTATGTCCTCAATAGGAATAACCCTTTCAGTTACCACCACTCTCCAGTTTCATTTTCCTAATACTGCTCTAGTTCCAAAAACAATTACCAGCCCTTCAAACCATTTCTACAATAACAATTTCAGAAACCAGCTCTTTTTCTTATCCATCAATGTGATTTGCACTTGCCTAGTTTTACAGTTATGGGAAGTACAGAGATCTACTGAATAGTACATGAAGAGTGTCTTTGTGCTTTGACCTCTTCCTACCTTTGATGAAAGTCAAAAGCAAGAGTAGTTTCAGAGGCTGCATCTACACTAGCGAAAAGTAAAGGGATACTACCTCTATTGACCTAGTAGGCCCATTTTTCGTGAAAGAGGTGAAGGAGTTTCTCTAACTCCCTGGCAATCTCTACAGATCACTTTATATCTAGGACAGGAGAGGCCTGGAAGTTCAGTCAAAGTATCCCAGATGTCTCCACAGACTATTACCAAGTTGCATTGTCTCTGCTATTACATACCTAACCTAAAGAACACACAACTCGCAACAGCATAAGAGGCTTGCTTCACTACTAATTTAAGTGCAACAAGTAAAGGTTGGACTTGATGATCTTAAAGGTCTTTTCCAACCTAGTTGAGTCTATTATTCAAATTTTAAGATATACATTAGTGGCCATGAAAGTGGATTTATTTTTGCTTCTCTGTCTAATAATTGTGCATTTGAGTAACAGTCAAGTCTTCTACTATATTAAGAACTTAAAATGGGGTTTGAGGAATTTGTTTTAGAACACAGATGTTTACTCACAACATAAACTATAATTATATTGAATAAAAGAGACAATTCTGAAATTAATATTCTTAAAAATATTTTGTTCCTACAAGTATATCTAAAAAGGATGCAGGAAGATTTCCAAATTTTTTTATTCATCATAGGCTGAAATGGCATTTCGCTGCAGGTAAGGAGCTGGGCATGCTCTAAGCCTCATCTTATATGTGAGTTTAAAAAGAAGTAAAACTTGTTTAGTTTCTGATATGGCCAATCAGGGACTCAAGGATCTTCAGGTCTGATGTGGTGGAACTCAAACTCATCTGTGTCAAACACATCTCCATCTTTATAAACAAATCCATACATTCACTAACACACTTGAAAAAGGAAAAGGAAAGCTTCTAAACTTGAAAATCAAAAATCAGGCATTAACACCAAAGGACTGTTATCCTGTGAGGATATATTCAGATATAAAAAAGAAGGACTTACATTATTTCTAAAAGAATGGCTTCGAATTGGATCTTCTGCTGCTAGAGAAACACTGCTCAGCATGATGAAGACTAGGATGAGATTGGTAAAGATGTGGTGATTGATGAGTTTGTGGCATCCCACTCGAATTCTGAAGAAGAGATACAAAAATATACCATGTGTGCAAACAGAATTCAGTAGATGGCTAATATACAACATGTCTTCTATTACTCTGCCAACAGTGATAGAACAGATCAACCATCAGCATCTAAAAATGCAAATGCTGAAGCTACTGCTCTGATTTCTAAAATGTAAATAAATTCAAAATCCAATCCACTGTACTGAAGATGAACTTATTGGAGGAATCTGAGAGAGGATTTCCAAGCTCCTACTGGTGTTCAATGGGTTATGAATGCCACTAGAAGTTCCAGTGCTTTTTCCACTCCGCACATAGAGATGCCAAAGGACCAGTGATAGATGATGTCATTTTGGATCCCCATTCTGATTTGATTCTTATCAAAACTGTCAAAAATACTCATCTGGTGAGATGTGGCTTAGGCTACAGATTTCATTGTGCTACTTAAAGACTCAACCCAAATCAGAATCTTATGTGAAGATTTTTCTAGAGAATTACAGAAGAAGTGGGTGTCAAAAATTACAGAGCTACTAAGTTTCAGTCACAACATGAAGTGGAACTGTAAATATGCTCAGAGTCACTGAGCTCAAGGTTATTACAAATGATACTGAGCATCTTGGTAGAGTAGGTCTGGAATTAAATTGTGAAAAAGGCAGGATTAGGTTCATAACTAACACTGAAGTTGGCTAAGTTCTGCTGAAGAATCAGAAGGCTCTTGGGGAAAATTTGTTCTAAGTAGATTATTTGAGTATAGTGTATCTTAGTTAAGTAAGATGGCAACTTTGGCCTGAGAATAGGTAGCATTAGTTGAGGCCAAAAGCAATTTGATATGGTCAACAAATGAAACATTTTTACATTTAGCATACATGTTCTTAAAATTGCTAGTCTAAATAGCTCTCTTTCCAGTTTGTTTGAAAATTCTGAAGAGCTTTAGGCAACCCATGCAATAAATAAGATACAAGCCCAAAACACTGCATCTTTATCATCACACCCATCTTCTCAACTTAATTGTAATGACCTCTACCACTGAGGTCTGAGCATTCTCCCATGCCAAATAACTCTTAAGCTCCCTTCTAAGAATGCTCATGAAATTGCTATATAAAATACAACAGCTATGTTCAGTCTGTAGGAACTGAATTTAGTTTACTTCTAGCCAACCATCAGTAGCAACTGACTACTGAAGCTTGCTTTCTTCATCAGTGTAAAACTTCAAATGCTTGGGAGTTATACTGAGCAGTGAATGAACCCAACTATTATTGTTCTTCATTTTTTAAAATATTTGTCTTTATTTTCAGTTTTTGCCTGAATATGGGAAAATGCTGTTACCCCAAGAAGAATACATACATTCTTTTTCCTTATTTTCTCTTTCTCTCTCTCTCTCAGTTTCTCTTCTTCCTAACCTGTATGGCTCCAAAAAGGTTATTAGGGTTACTAGGAATCCTATCTCATGTAGAAGATGCTCAGACCTTATGCAACAGCTTCCATTTCCAATGAATAACATACTGAATAGGTAATATACATTAGAGTACTTTTCAGACATGTGCAGACTTGACAGAATATATGTACAAAATGCTATTATCTTCAACAGTGGCAAGCAAATTAATATATTTATCAAATTCTTTTAACTTACCAATTATTTTAGAAAATTTTAGGAAAGAAGCCATTCTCTCTCCTGTTGACGATACTGGAGTTCTATTCCTAACTTTACCAGAAGGAGGCTTCTTACTTCAATGCTGTCATGGTTTAAGCCCAGCCATAAATCAGACCACACAGTTTCTGTTTCACTCCTCCCTTCCCCATCCCCACTCCTGGGCGGATGGGGAGGAGAGTCAAAGGAATGTAACTCCCACGGATCCAGATAAGAACAGCCCAGTAACTAAGGTATAACACAAACCACTACTGCTTCCACCAATAATAATAATGATAAAAGAAATAACAAGGAAAGAGAACACAACCGCTCACCACCTGATGACCAATATCCAGCCCGACCGAGCAGTGATCTAGCCCTTTCAGGTAACTGCCCCCAGTTCTACATCCTGGGCATGATGTGCTGGGGTATGGAATACCTCTTTGGCTACTTTGGGTCAGGTGTCCTGTCTCTGCTTCCTCCCGGCTTCCCTTCCTCCCTGGCAGAGCATGAGACTCACAAAGTCCTTGGTCAGAGTAAACATTACTGAGCAGCAACTGAAAACATTGGTGTTATCAGCACTGTTACCAGGCTGAAAGTCAAAACCACAGCGCTGCACCAGCTACTAAGAAGGAGAAAAATAACTGCTACTGCTCAACTCAGGCCAAATGCTAAACCTTAATGGACTATACCAGTATTTTTCAAAATTATACTTACGGATTGGTGCTGCTGAAAATGAAGAAGGCACTCCCTTCAGGAATCGGTGTGATCTTCTCCTTCATATTTAGTTCTGATATTCTACGGGGACGTGGGCCTGCTGGTACTTCTGGTTCATCCTCCTCATCTTCTTCATCTTCACCTACTTTAAATTAAACACTTTTTACTATAAAATAAAAAAAAAATTGAGGTTTTGTTCATAAAATATAAAAGCATGGCTTGTATTAAAATATATATGGCTTACAGGAAATATATATTCATATCATGGCTTTAAAAATCTATGAATAAATATATGAACATCCATACAGTTGTCACAGGTTTATACACGTTTATGAGCATATATGGGTGTGTGCATAAATGCCCTGAGAGAACTAATAGTCTTTATTGGCTCGAACCAGCCTCATCTGGAAACTCCACTTACAGCCTCTGCAAATAGCTCTGGAGCCCCACTTAATATCAGCCCCCGACCATCAGTCCCTGCCTAGCTGTGTTGAGTTCTGTGCGCTGGCTGAGCACCAAGTGCTCAAAAGGTAGGGCAGATTTCTTCAGTAGGCGCTCAGACAATTGGACAGAACTGATCTTTAGATAAGTATGTTCACTGGAGTAGAAGAAGTTAAGACAAAATTGACTGAATGTCAGCAGCCCTGGAACGTCCTTTTTCATCAAATGTTTCAGAAAAGTTTAGAATTTGCTCTCACATCCAGATAGTGTTATCACAGCAGTCTTTAAACTCACAGTATTAGCTCTCGTATGCTGTTTGTACTGTCTAGGAAGCTGCAGGAGAAGATACTTAGCAGCATGCAGGCCTGCTTATTCACTGATAACAGAGCGCAACTTCACCAACTTCAAAAGATTGATTTGGTGTTCAGCAGGAGCAAGTTTAGGATATTTTAGCATATAAACTGGAATGTGTTTGTCTTCTGACTGGTATTCACATACCTGGTACATCACAGGGTGGATAGGGATCTTTATCCTCATCTTCTCCTTCTCCATATTCAGTAATTGTCACCTATAGCAATGAAAGGGATGCACAAGAAGAAAAAATAAATTTACATGTACCTTGGAGTAAAAAATTCAACAGAAAGCAAACCAAATAGTGTAGAGTAGGGGAAGTGATACCTACACTTAGGGTTTTCTGAAACAGGGTAACTGAGAACATAGGAAAGCTGACAGTTTAATACATACGTTTAAAAGATTATTTTACTGTAGTATCCACATTCTTCTGGCTGTGTAGGTCACAATGAGATTATAACCAAGAGGCTCTAGTAAAAATTACCAAGAATGTTTGAATGTTCTACTAAGAGTTTAGCATTCATTAATCTCTTCCATTGGATTTATCAGGCAAAATACCTACAGGGATCCTAAAATAACACCAGATTTTTCTAACATTAACTATTTCATGCTCTAAGAGATTCCCTTCTCAGAATATCCTGAAACAAAAAGGATTTTCTGGATTAAGACATTCTGTGAGGACGCAAAACCCATAATAAATGTAGGGATGATGGGTTCTTAAAAGAAATTGTACAATGCCCAACAGTCTTGAAATATTCCCTAGCTGTAAAACAGCTTCTTAGAAAAGACACAATTTTTAAATAAACACCTTACTATCCTTGGGGTTCTTCTGGTCACCTTCTGACTTCTCACTTTTTTTATTTTCCAGACTCTCTTTTCTACAAAACAATACAATAACAATTACAAAGCACAACATGTAAAGACAAAAGATTTTAAGTGAAATATACTCATTTGATGAGAAGTTAAGACAACATACCTAAAACCACATAGTTAAATATTCAAAATTATTTACACAGCTGCAGGTGTCAGAGCAATAAAAATCTATCACATTTGAATGCAATGATCCATTAAAAAGATTATAATTTTGAATACAATTCCAGAAGCTAATCCCTAAAAAATTCAACACATGATCATTCCTCCTTTCTAGAGGGATAAACTGTGCCCTTGGAGTCATACAAACAACTGGCATTGACTTCAATAGGCCTGCACTGATTTCAAAGGAAGGTTTTCTTCTTGTCTATATAAGGCTTAGAGAACTGATTCCACAGGGAGTTGTGCACTGGCAACAACAGATACATTCTTTTTCTAATTGCACAATAAATCTTGCTGTTGCAATGTTTAAATATCAGTTGGCTTATCATTATGTCCTTAATTCACCCTATTTTCCTAGTCACTACCCAACTTTTATCTAAAATCATATTAATTTTGTATAATTTCAAAGTCTAGGTAAACTCTTTAAATTTTTTCCTGAGCCAAATAAATTTTGAAGAAGGTAAAGACATTAATATAAAGTAAAAAAATCCTTATGAAGGAATTCAGTACCATCCTCCTTCCCTCTCCTGCTTATTCAACATGCCCATGCTATTTTACCTCGCATTCTTTTTCCTTTCCTTTTCTTCAGCTTCTTCTTTCTGAGCTGTATTTAGACTTTCAGCATCTGCCAAGTTATCCACAGCAATGGCCAAGAACACATTTAGCAAGATATCTATTTCAAATAATTTTAAGGACATTATGCCTTACTATATTTGTTTGGTTTTTATCAGCAGAAACACTGACAACATGAAAGATATAAAACACGTATTACTGACCTACAGCATAGAGGTTTGTGATGCTTAACTGCAGCGCAAATAATACTCATTTAATGGACTAGGTTAATCCTGGGCGTAAAATGAGCAGAGATCCTGATTTTAAAATAGCAGAATACTTGACATTTATTTTTATCAATGAAATCCACCTTTATGCTAGCCTGAGGAAGTTTAAAATATGAAGTATTGTCTATTAAAAGTGAAGACTGTTCAGGCATTTTGAAAAATTCATTTTTATAATACACTGTCTTCTGTGTCGACAACAATCTATATAAAAATCTGTACTTCAGTCCATATCAGTTAAGTAGCAAACCTGATATAAGTACTGTATAATACAGAAAATAGAATGGGTTTGTCCTTTTATCACCTCATGACCTTTTACAACTTCTCAGAATGACACTACTTTCTGTTGCCATATGGGACCAAGGAAGCATTTCCAGTACATTGAAGGCAAGAAAAAGGAATGCTTTGGCAGACTTAATCCTAACTGACAACATTTCTCCATGAAGATTTCTCTCATCTGGTCCCTGCACTATACAGTGGATCACTGGCGTCACTGTCAGTTTATATCAGAATTAAGAGGGCTATATCAAGCGTCAGAAAGAGGATCAGGAAATTACTGACACTGAGATTAGACTACATTCCATGCATTTCAGAGGCAAAGAAATCAAATAGAGACAAGCAGGTAGAATAAGGCTGCCTTCCCACTGGAGAAAGTAAAAACAAACCAGCTCTGGTTTCTGCCATTGTGGTGGCTGGAGACAGACTCAGAGATCACTGCAGTCTTGCTCGTTAGGGAATAGTTACAAAGCCTGTATAAAGGTTTTGGTGAATGCAGGAAGCACTTGCATGTCCACTGCAATTTACTTCCTCCTAAAACAATTTTGCTTATGTCTGTGGCACACAGCCCCACTTGGAGGCTTTTGAGTGCAAAGGATACAGTTACCACAGATGAAGAGGATAATGAAATATATACAGACTATCATGCCTGACGATGATGGGCCACCATAAGCCATTATGCCATCATACATAACAGCATTCCAGTCTTCACCTGTTAGAATCTAAGAAGCGGATATATTATTAGTAACTCAATATCAAAATGAGCAACAGAGAAATCTATTTTCTTTGACCACAGCACACAATAAGGCTAACCTTCTGTATACAGAAAGCAATACCATAACCTTTTCAAGCATTGTTTTAAAATTTCCGTTTAAATAAGCATATCATAGAACGGTTTGGATTGGAATGGGCCTTACAAATCATCTAGTTCCAGCTCTCCTACCATGGGAAGGGACACCTTCCAATAGATCAGGTTGCTCAAAGCCCCATCTAAGCATCTCCTGAAAGCTTTGATTTAACTCTACTAGCTTTTATTCTATGCTATGCATTTACATCACTTAACTTAAAAAGCAAAAATAATAAAATAGAAGCTTATAATTTTATTGATTTTAGCATGCAAAAGTGAGAGCCTTGATTTTTCAGTAATGCCACATATGTAGTAATGCCCACAAATGTTCATCACTCTTGAAAATCAAATTAATGTATGTTTTAAGGTTCTATTTTTTTGAAATAGTGGCCAAAGTGTGGGAGTTTTTTTAGTATATGCCATTTGTTAGTCCTGCAAATTGGTCTATCCAGTTTCAGTTTTAATGAGGACTGGCTGCCTTCCTATCATAAATTATTTAATATACGTACCTCACACACTACTAATATAGCTTTTGAAATGGAAGCAATTTTAAACTGAATGGAGCTCAATGCTGTAGAAGAATGACATGATTCTCTTATTAGCTATTGTTTTACACAATCTCACTGAACTCTAGAAGAATCTTACAGAAATCTGTTGATTAGTTAAACGGATAATTTACAATGAGGCAACTCCATTTTTTCTGTATGACAAAAATTCTGAGTATTACAAAGCAGTTTACAGGGCACTTCTAGGTAACTTCTTAAAATTACCAGGTCTATCCTGAGAAAATATGTAATACTGAGTCTCTTTCAAAGTAATTAAGTGGTTGTTTAAGAAAATAATATGCCTGCCAAATTCTTAAATCCATTTTTGAAGAGCTAAATTTATCAAGCTGATTTTCATAGCTGTTGAGCACCTAGCAGGTTGGTTGTTCCTGAGTTTATTCTGAAACTGAAGGAAGCCTCATGCTTTTGAAAATGGGGCAGCCTAAATTCTAAATAAAATCCAACTCAGTTGAGTTTGAAAGTACAGTCTTAATATTTAAAGGGGCAATGTCAGGTCAAATGTGAACACTTCCACTTAAGGGAGTTTCTCATTAAGATCTCCTTATTTTAAAATTATGTGGAAAGATTTTTTTTTTTTTTGCTTTCTCTGGGCAGCCAATAGATAAAACCTCTACCAAAGAGACAGGAACTTGACACTAAATTGAGTCTTGCAGGGTCAGCTTTAAACAGTCATCTACAATGTCTGAAAACGTTGTGGTAATGTGCAAAGCTGAATGGGGAAAATGGCTAGAAAGATGAAAACAATTAGCCTAATTCCAGTATCCAAATCGGGAAAAATTAAAAAAGCATCATAAAATAATGAAAAGTAAACTGTAAGAATGGCCCTTTTCCACAAGGAACAGACAAGTTATTTTAAATTTTAATAAACCTGACAGTGCCTCTTTAAAGAAATTAAGACTTGTTTTGATATTATAATAAGTGATATGGCTCGTATGCAAATATGAACTCTTACAGTGCTTCTCATTTTTTCCTGCTTGGGAATAGCTGAGCTTTCATATAGCTGATGAAGTTAAAGAAAACTATTTGATTAAAATAAAAATAATAATCCACCTCTTTTTCCAGTCTCATATTTGATGGACAAAGGAGATTTAATTTTGTGAAGTAATATGACAGCTATGTTGCATAGATAGGTCAAATAACACGTGAAACAAAAGTTACAAATGATGCAGAGCTACCAGAGTACTGAATTAAATGAGCAGAATGCTACTTAAAGTAAACGGGATAAACAGTATTTGTGATTTTATTTTCAGGTAACATGATCACTTAAACAGTTTTGCTGATCACCAAAGCTAAAATGTCTCATACGGGATGAAAGTTACCTGGAATACAGTTAAAAGAGCTTGTGGAAAATTATCGAAGGTGCTCCGTTTTGTTTGAGTTTCATCAAAATTAAATTTGCCTCCAAACAGCTGCATTCCAAGCAACGAGAAGATTATGATGAAGAGGAAAAGCAGAAGCAACAGTGAAGCAATGGACTTCATTGAGTTTAACAAGGATGCTACCAAGTTGCTCAGGGATGCCCAGTGCCTATAAATTAAAATGCGTGTGTTAACACACACCAAAAAACCCCAAACAAACCAGTAAAAGAGCAGAGCATGATGAAGTATTACAAAAGAATTGCTGACCACCCTTCAGCTATCCCTAAAGTTAGCAGTATAATCTTACCTTGTTACTTTAAAAATACGCAGGAGACGAACACAGCGAAACACTGAAATTCCAAGGGGTGACATAATTTCCAACTCCACCAAAATGGTTTCAACAATGCCACCACAAACAACGAAGCAATCAAAGCGGTTAAAAAGAGAAACAAAATAAGCCTGCAGGCCCAAGCTGTACATCTTTACTAACATTTCACAGGTGAATAAAGCCAGAAGAACTTTATTTGCGATATCTGAAACAAAATATTAAAAAAAGAAAAAAACAAAAAGACATTCCTGAATTGTTTCATAGATTCCATTTGTGTTTTCACTTGTACTATGCTTTCTATCCTAGTTCACAGCCTTTTGTTAAAGGAGGAAGTGCTGTTTTTTTAAGGTGGACTGTATTTGATGCCTAAATGGCAAAAGCTACACAGGGATGTGAAGCTTCCTGCCACTTATAAACTATTCATCTTTCCAATCCATTGTGCAATTCGTAGCTGCTCAACTCACACCTTGAGTCCACACTGTAACTTAAACAACAGAGCCCACAGCATATTCCGCTGTGCCAGTAACTATTTGCTTTCTCAACTTTCAAGCATGGTTTAACAATAAAAGTACAGGTATTTACAATTCAGTATTGTCAGGTTTTAGCTGGTAATGCCATTAAGCTGTGTTACAGTTGTGGAAATCAAATACATTCAGTCATTTTTTGTATCTCCCTTTGGCTGGGCTGAATATCTTTCAGGTCAGCAAATAACAACAAAATGGCAAAGTACAACAGTAGCCACTGATAGAATGCAAATACTCATAGTCAAGAACAGGACAAGTAATTTTTAAATGTACCTTGGATCTGGGTCAGCCAGTCAGGTTGATTATAATGCTCTGATGAGATAGTTAATGTGTTCAGAAAGACCAGAACAATAACAAGCCAATAAAATGTAACAGATTTTACTGCAGCTCTACATTTTCTTCGATTAAATCGATTCCAGCGACGCCAGCGCCGACTGAAAGTTCAAATAAAAACAAGTTTATTATTATACAGAAAAGATGAACTTAAGCAGGGTTTCTTCTGAGTAGAAAACAGTGCAAGTACATATGTGTGAGTAGTTGTATTTTACAGAGGTACGTGCAATACTTCAGATAGTTGCATAAATTACTACCAGTTGAAAATTAGAGAGTAATAATCTGCTATTCTTTTTTTAAATTTCCCTACAGATTTTCAAATGTAGACCTCCATTTGTAGAGACTCTAATCGCCTGTGACAACTAGACTAAGCTGCATTTAACATTTCACTAACAGGCCCCATACACTTAACAGCAGCATAGAAAAGCCAATGAAGCAACTTAGAATTCAAATTACATTTAGCCTGAAACATAGGCTTTGAGTTTAAATACAGGCACAATTCTCACAGGATTAAACAAGACAGGAATATTGAGGTCAACTTTAAGAAATCTACCCCATAATGTTAGTAATCTCAGTCAGTGACTCCTAGAGGTTTCTGCTGATGTGCCTTGAAATTGTGTCAGTGGGCAAATGTTTGTGGAATGACTAAGAGTGACAATCAAGGATAAGTAAACAAGCCCTATCTAGGTAGGAGCTGGATTCACAAGTGAGGGTATTAGCTTAGCTGAGGACTCATAAAACCAGATTTAATTTCTCTGCTTTGCTTCTGGGAACTTTAGCAAACCAATTAGACTCCCTGGGTTGTATTTCCATTTGTGAAACAGGAAGAAAATACATTGCTGGGTCATAAGAGGAGAAGGATTAGGAAGCAGCTGATATTGCCTAAAAGGGAGGCATATAAAATTCATACACCCACAACTACAGCTGTGGACTAAGATAATAAAATTTAAGTACTGACAAGTGCTTCATCCAACATTCAAGGGACAAAGCAAGCACAGACTCCAATGGAAGCTTGACCTAGCCTTAAAATAGCAAAGAACTGAGAAGAGTGTGCATATATAAATTTCTTCCTCTATTTTCACTATCAAGCCAGTCTAGCATAAATCTGTTGCGATAGAAAGCAATGGTCTGCTCTCCTTGCTCTGCCTCCTGCTTTCCCTTTTGCCAAAACTAGCCTGATGAAGTGATCCAGAACTGAGAACTGACTGGTGAAAAACAATTTCTTTTTTTCCAGGTTGCTTTTAGCTGGTCGATTGTGTGATACAATTCACTGCATTGCCATATCACAGAGAGAACATGAAGAATGAGTGGGTGAGACAGAGGAAGGGCAATGCAGCCCTTTTGGCAGTACCAAGACATTGAACTATGGCATTTGAAAATTGCTACAAATAATTACATTAATTTCTTAATACTTTAAGTGTCTGAATTAGCAGGTATTGTTTTTACTATTTTTGAAGTCAGAAATGTTTTACATCTGCCTCAGAAAATAGAATCAATATGCAATAATAACATCATAAATATAACTGAGCTTGACACTGCATTCAAGCTTTAGCTGAGTTTTCTTTATGCGCCTTAAATTTGTACTTGTAGTACTGGAAATTAACACTAGTTTCAGATATCACTACAAAGATGATTCAAGCCTTTGCAGTATTCTAACCATATAAAGGAAAAATATCCTGTCCTGACCTAAATCAACACAGTATTCAAGAACATTCTTATCTTGCGAGTACCCTGTGAACCATGGCCCTCATTAGGATGGCCCACTCCCTGGGTAGGTAAAACAGCCTTTTTATACAGCCTATCACTGAAGTCGATGAGACAAGAATATCCCTGTTTGGATCTCTCCATCAGAGGAGCCAAAAGCAGCCCCAAAGTATATTACTTAGAGCCCCCCGAAGTCAACAGGGCTTTTTTTTCTTTTTTTTCCAAAGGTCTGTAGAATCTGACAAAATAGTATAACTAAGTGATACATTTATGACAGCACTGTCAAAGGGTGTGCAATGGCTGCAATGGCACTCACATTTGGAAGTGTATGACTAATATAAGTAATGTGTAAAAATTAGTAATATGACTAATATGCAAAAAGACTACAGAAATAAAACAAAAATTCAAAAAGGAGAATAGGAGTAATTTTCTACCTTCATTAGATCGGTACAAGTAAAGAAATAAACAGTAAGCAGCAGAGTGAATTAGATGGCCTGTTGTGCCAGAAAACCTGTGGCTATAAAAGACAGGAAAACAAATTACACTATTTTCACTGGACACTGTTCTATTTTTTTGCAACCGCCCCTCCTAGCTATAACCAAATAGCATAATGTTTTTCTGGAAGAGCAAAATGTACCTTTTTATTTTTAAAAGAAATTCCATTTTGATAACTTTGCAATGATATAACATTGCTTTCAAGAAATTTAACAAAAACATAGAAGCTGAATAAACATTAAAATCACAAAGGACATTTATAGTTGACATAGTTTCATTACAACAAACCAAATTATGTACTGCTTTTGTTCTCATTAAATAATCATTTTTTGTTCGTAACTATTTATAAGAACATCATTTTTCTTACAAATGTGTTCCCAGTTTCACTTTCATTCACTCAGGTATTCATGTGTAGCTGGTCCCTTTAGGTACCAGGTCTTAAATTTGAATCCACATATGGGAAATCCAGTCTTCCACTGAGTCTAACTGAACTCAGTGTGAGTCAGTCATGCAGAATCTATAAAGTTTATTTTTTTACTTGCTATTTATGTGTGTTTGTGTATTGATACTAAGCCTATGAAAAGGGTAGGAACATTCATTTTCAGCTGATTTTGTATCAGCAACCTTTCATTATAACATAGTATTTTTCTAAACTGGACTCTCTGTTTAGAACCACGTGCAGAATCCCTGTATCTGTGAAACAGGCATGCCTCATATTTTCAACCGTAAGCTTAAAGAAAAGTAAATATTAATGCCTAAGATGAATTCTTCTGTAATTGTGGGTGCTAACATCTATGCAGAGACTCTAGATTTCACTATTCTTATTTATAAAATATGGGACAGAAGAATTGCACCAGAGCACTCATTCACTGTGAAAAAATAGAAGCATATGAGGTTATTTTTCTACTCCTCATTTTTGTAGTTACAGGATTCAGGGCATAGTACCAGATTTTTAGCATGACTTGAAGAGTAAAGTGTTCATTTAATCAAGTGGTTGCCCAGGGAGGTTGTGGAGTCTTCTTTTCTGGAAATATTCAAAAGCTACCTCACAATCCTGAGCAATGTGCTGTAGATGACCCTGCTTGAGCAGGGAAGTTGGACTAGATGACCACCGGCGGTCTCTTCCAGCCACAGACATTCTGTGATTCGGTGACCATACTGATAAATGAGGAAGTGAATTCTGAAAAGAGGGATCTTTACAGAGGAAAACATGCACAAAGCTCTTCAACTAGCAGATCCCCATCTTCCTCTAATCATAGCTCTGTTGCATCCATGTCAGGAGAAAAAGCAGTTGTTCTAGTATCAAAAGTTTCCAAATTCCACCTGGAAGATTACAAATATGCAACACAGATCATATTTATCCATACATATCCTAGCATAATGTGTGGTTAATATACACCTTCACTTAACAAACTGGCAGATAATTGCTGTATCTTGCCAGGATGCAATTCCTTTGATCAAGCACTCATCTGACTTTACAGAAACATACTTCTAAGGATTAACCTCTTTCTTCACTTCTGGTACAGCAGGTAGGCTAGCTTGAAATTAAAAGCATTTTCTAGTTTGATCCAAAGGCAAAGATGTTTACAGCCAAACCAATATCCCTTACAAGCCTGATTTATTTTACCCTGAAACACAGTGTACTGCCATTGCAGAATAACACTCCTGAGTCTAGAGCAAAGATCAGGATAGAAGAGTGAGAATTAGACCAAGATTTAGCATTTGGCTTAGAATGTGCAGTCACCCCTGACCACTGAACACAGCCCATTACCAAATTCAGTTTAAGTATGATTGAAAACTTCTAGCACCTCCAAATGAAAGACACCAACATCCCGTTGCTGACTGTAACAACTTCTGGAAACAGATGCAGCAGTGTTCCATTTTTTTCTACTATAATGGTAACTGGAAGCAATGGCAAGAGGAATTTCAGACCATTAGCACACTGAATTGCTTCTCTTTATCAAGCTAAAAGCAATCTCACCTAGTAATTCTTATGAAGGGTTAAGCTCAAAGGTCCACATGGACATAACTGCTTCATTCATTTGGTGTAGCTAAGGTCAGTTTCTGTAGCAGAGGGCATACAAGAAATTACACAGCTTTTATAACCAATGATAAAACTTCTAAAAAGTTAGTTGTGCATTCACCACAATCCTAAATAGCCAGATCTCCACTGGTTGCAGTGTTCAGCAGAGTGAGGAACATCTACATGCTGTCACCAGTTTGCTGGCTGAAAGGGATGACTAAATAAACCTTGATCGTAGCATCACATGAATAAACCTCTCAGTGTGGAAAAACATCAGTCAACTGTTCCCTGGGAGCTCTTCTCCAAAAAAGAAAGAAGGCTATTCAGAAGGAACACAAGTCCACTCCAACTGCTTGCAGCTGGTCAGCACTGGTAGGTCATTAGACCTAGTAAGGCTAGTAGAATAAACCTGGGTTTGCTATCCTCTTCATTGTTGCAAGGAGAATACACTGCTGTTGCAAATGAATTACTTGCTAAACATCCAACGCTGAAATCAGTTTTACTAAGGTTAAAAAATTGGAATAATTCCACATGTTGCCAAAACTGCTGATGCCAGATGTTGCCAGATCTTCTTGATTGTCCCTTTTTATCACTGAAAATTTTCTGTGCAAATTATTTATTCTGTGGGTTGCCTGCAGCTGTAGGAGTGGTTTTTTTGCCCTTCAGGATTCACTAGGTCTACCACTTGATTACTTACCTTAAATCACTTTTATTTTTTTCCTCCTTCCTGGAATAACCTAACCTTTTTAAACAGAGTGTATCTTCTGTGCTTGCCATTATCCTTTCTAGTTACTAAATATACATTCTATAAGACTGGAAAATAAAATAAGGAAACCTATTGGTTTTGTACTGGCACATCCAGTGTCAATATTATGAGGACTACTGATTCTTAGTTTTGCTGGTAACTCTTCCTTTCCGCAATCATATGTGAAAATAGAAGCTCATATTCCCAAGTGTTCCTAGTAAGTGAAAAGAGAGCCACAGATATCAGCAAAGTAAATCAGGGAGTTTGATTTTCAAAAGTGTTCATGGATACTTTACTCTCGTATTTACCAGTAACTGTTAGGAAGAATTTTCACAAGGTAAAATTTGCAGTAAATAAGGAATAATTATATGAGATCATCATGACATGTAAACATTCACAAAGAAGAAAAAAAGCAATGGAGAGGAAAATACTGACCTGAACTTGGATTTTGAGATGGTTTGACTAGAAGAAAGGGAAAAGACATTTTCAAGAATGTATAAAATATTATTAACACAAATTTGTTCTTTTTGGATTTCTGCAAATCAATACACTGGAATTATATTTACACAAAACCAAACTTTTAACAAAATGCATCATGAATGCTGAAATTCTGTTATTTATTTTCTGAAATACCATTCCTAAAGCTTTACTAATTTTCTAAGTGAAAGGAAGTCTCCTTTAAAGCTAAGTAAATAAATTGCTCGTGTAGAAGCTGCTTGGAAGCCATGAAAATCTGAGCAAATAAATACTGAACACCATGAGATACAGAAATACTCTCATATATTCAGTTATTGCCTAAAAAATACATATTCTCCAGGTCATGAACAATTTAACAGGAAATGCTTCATTTTAAATGCCATAGGGGACTTCTGTTATTTTCTTTTTATTATGGACATTGCATTTTATAAAAGGCTTCAGGAAACATGACCCACTAGAAGTTTAGTTGAATTGTTTTATAGCTTCTACATTGAGAATTTCAGCAGAAAGGCAAAATAAACCCAAGTGTCATACAAAGCTTGACTATTTGAAAGCAGTTTTGGCTAAATAAACAACAGGGGAAAACAATCCTTTTATATTTTGAGATGATGAGGCTAAGCACTTGAAAGCAGCCTGTGTACTCACCATAAGCTCCCACAGCATGCCGGGTTCTCTCCTTCTCCACTAACATTTTCCGTGTTCACTGATTCAGTTTCACTGGTGGGCATGCTTGCTGTGAGGAAACAGAAATTGCTTTAGATTGATAGCCAAGAAAGCTTTACACAGAATGTGATCTCCTGTTCTGTTGCAATAAAGCCTCTACTTTTTGCAGGTCTAATAAAAGATTTATCTTCAAGTCAACTGAAATATAGAGAGTGAAAAACGTATGTCAAAAGGTGCTTGGAAAAGATGAACAGCCAAAGTTCTCAGTACTTCCTAGGGAAGAACACTACTTCCATTTCTGCAAAGCAAGCATGAAAGAAAAATCTACTAACAAGAAAAGCATAAAATTAATGTTGATGGTTTATACAGTAGAAATATCACATAAAGTAAGAAAAAAATTAGAGGTGGAAGATGCACTGAAACTAGAACAGTTGGAACAAAAGATCTTACAGATATTCTGGGCTGAACCTTTTGCTGCTTTGATGGTTTTCTTGTTTGGGTTTTTTGTTCGTTTTGCTGGGGAGAGTTTAAGCCAATGTCTGTGGAATGAGAGCACTGAAGGCAGAAGGGCTACAATGCCTGTCTCTGTTAGGGATGCACAACTATCTTGGTAACCTAAATGAGGCTTGAAGCAGACTTAATTACATCCTAATAGAAGTGAGATTTGAGAATCAGGCCCTGAATTTTCTGATTTGTCTAAGGATCAAGTACAAAGTGGGAACTGTTAGTAACATTTTCTCATATATTGCCTCAACACTGACAGAGATACATGGAAGTGGTAGATGGTAGCTTGGTTTTCATCCCCATCAATTACATCCAAATAGAGAGACTGACAGGTCTATGTGGACTAAATGTTCAGCTGCTATTTGCAACTGCTGAGAATCTGTTCCATGACATGAAATGTTAAACACAGAATTGGCATAACAAAGAAAGATCAAAAAATGTTCATGCAGGTGCTTGAATAAACAAGGGACTTTAGGCAGTAAGCACAACAAAGCTTTCTTTCACAAGGTCCTTCTGTTTTGACGATTCATTCAGAATATTACTGAAATTTCATGCTTCTAATATCATGCTTCACTTTATAAATCAGTTTTATAAACTGAACATTGATAATCTTGTGTGCCTGTCACAGCTTACGAAGTTCAAAAGTAACTTCATTAAAAAGCAAACAATCTTTGATGACATCCAAATTCAAGTATTAAAATTAGAAAGGATTTAGGGAAAAAAAATTCTAAAACTATTTCAGACATAGTCTCACATCTTCAGAACTAATATTTTTTATTTAAAAATGCCAGGGTCTTTTGCAATAAATGCAGGGAGTTTCCCTGTCTGGTAAAGAACTGAAGCACTTGTCTTGTGCTGGGTGACTTAAACGCTATTAAGAAACACAACATTGCAGCCACCTAATGATGAACATTTTAGCACTTGTAATGGGCAACTGCAAAGTATGAATGCAGAAGTCTTGTTTCATACCCTGTTATTAAAAGCTGTCATGAAAACAGAGCTAGGTACACTTCTCAAGTACTACATATGTGCAATGTGTCTCATACTCGTGTTTCAAATTTATCAACCCTTTCCTCATCTAAAAGGAGTACCTAGAATCCAGTTTCTCATAAATCATCAGTGTCACACAAATGCTGTTTACTTTAACACGTGCCAAATAATTTTTAAAAGAGTAAGTGTAAAGTAATACAATCTTACTTCAAGACTTGATGCCTTAACCTCCACAAAGAAATGCTAGCCCTTTTTGAACATGACTGCATAAAGAAAAACAAAGTACCAAAGAAAAGAAAAGTCTTGGTCCGTACTGAAGCCAATGTCAGTTCTGCTGATTATCAAATACAGCCAGACTGTTGCTCTCTATTTCAGACGGTGCTCCTGCTCTAACTCTATTAGCGTCTTAAAGGTGCTGTGTTACAAAAATGAAAGAGGGAAAAAAAAAGAACCATAAACAGTTCCGTTCAGACATTAGAATTATCATTCAGCTATCACTATACTGTAATTCATATGCCAGAAGGAAAACTTGGCAGAAGAAAGGCCCCATGTGGAAGTCTAGCTCCAGAAATGCTAGCAAGTCATTTTATCTTTACCCAGAGAAAAGAGCAACAGCACTGCATGACCACATCCACTCTCACTAATGAAAGCAACCTGGCAAGGCTTGAAAAGACTCAGTTTCATGACCACAGCTTTTTAAGGGGGGTGTTCATTGGGCAAAGCACAGCACACAGGATAAACTTTTGAAAAAACATCTGATCTCAGTAAGGCCAGCTTTGAGATCTTGAAACTGGTATAAACACCAGTATTCAAAGATAGATACCAAATTGTCTCTATTCTTTGTTCATCTTTTGTCTTTATTTTATTGGCATTCTTCTGAATGATCTGAAAGATTATCAGCTCTCTGAAATTATGGTAACCGGTTTCAAATGAAAGAATGCTTGCATTAGGCAATATAAACAACCCATACAGCATGCAGCTTAAAACTTTCTTGAGTATACAGAAAGTAGGTCAAATACATCAACTACTACATTTTATTTCTGTGGATAAGAAAACAGATTGGTTTTCTCATGTTATAATGTTCACTATTTACTCTAAACAGTTTTCAGATTTTGCAGCAGGGATTTCAAACACCACTCCAGGACATAACTAACGTATAGCTAACAGCAAGTCAGTGTCCATCGGCATTGGTATGTTCTAGCCAGCTGGAGCTGGAAGAAATAAATTCCATAATCCTATGATATGACAATTTAGTGTCACTGTAGAATTCAGAAGTGGGCTAAATTCCACCCTGAATTACTGAATTGTGGTGGCAAGTATTACTGTTGGAAATGTTCTCGCTAGAAAGTATATAATTAATAATTTTAATCTGGTTCAAGTTCCACTGTGCTTTTTTGATTCGCAGGTTGATCTCATTTCCATGCTGATGTACCTTGAGTGGCCTTCTGGTTACACATGCTGAAGGAAAAGAGGTTCACAAGTGAGTGATCTGCACAGCTAGTCAAACATTCAGTAACAGCTTCTGGACAGAATCTCACAATTATTTAAAAAATCTCACAATTATTTAAAAAGGCACTATACTGGTAAAATTTTAGATCTCGCAAAAGAGTGTCCTGGTTTTGGCTGGGATAGAGTTAATTTTCTTACTAGTAGTTCATACAGTGTTGTGTTCTGAATTTAGTTCAAGAATAATGTTGGTAACACACTGATACCTCAGTTGCTGGTACATAGTACTTATTTAAGTCAAGGACTTTTCAGTTTCTCATGCTCTGTCAGTGAGAAGGGGCACGAGAAGCTGGGAGGAAGCAAAGACAGGACACTTGACCCAAACTAGCCAAAGGGGTACTCCATACTGCAGCATGTCATGCTCAGTGTAGAAACTGTGGAGAGCTGGCCAGGAGGCACTGGTTGCTGCTCAGGTCAGGCTTGGCATTGGTCAGCAGGTGGTGAGCAACTGTACTGTGCATCACTTGCAGAATTCTTTTCTTGGGGGGGGGGGGGTTTATTCCTCTCTCTATTTCCTATTACTATTATTGTATTATTATTATATTTTACTTTAATTTCAATTATTAAATTGTTCATATCTCAATCGATGGGGTTTTACCTTTTTTTTTTTTTCAGTTCTTCTCCCCATCCCACTGGGGAGTGGTGGGGGGCACAGAGCAAGCAGCTGCATGGTACTTAGTTGCCAGCTGGGCTTCTGTCTGCTAGTAACATCAAACCAATTCCATAAGCTCCAAAAAACTCCTAATTCTTTTTTAAATCAGTATATGGATTTTCTCAATCCTTTACACGAAGTCCTTGAGGTAGTCAAACAGGAAAACAGAACAACAACAAAATCCCCAAAGAGACAACATTATCATTGCAAATTCATCTCAAATTTTCCTAAGTCTGTTGTATGCCCAGAAAACACATCAGAAGGAAATGGTACTATCGCTTCTGACTGTGAAGCTCCTTGGGGTAAATCCACTTTAAGGAGGGGCTGCCTGGAAGATGTTCTACTTGATACTGTAGTGAGGTATCTATTTTCTTAGTGCAGATTTAACGTTGATACTATCAACAATCATTCCCTTTTTATAGACAGCCCAATGAAGCTCAATATAAGGTTGAATGGTTGCACAGCAGTGGAAGGGGAGCAAAATAATCAGTCTTCATAACAGAAGCATCACTGAATGAACCACGTCTAGCCTGAAGGATGACACTGTGAATCTTGGGAGTGGTGTAAAATCTACAGATGTGGTGCTTTTAAAAGAAATAGAAGTAGAGATAACAAAAACCCCCAAAACATTTAGGGTGGGATTTCCATAATCCAGTGGTAGCCTAAATCTGAGCCACTCAGATCAGTTTAGTACTCTCACAGAGAAAGAAATGGGCCACCCATTTGTATTTTGGAAAAACCCTACTCATAAACACATACCTGCCCTGCAAGACAGAGATGAAACTAAGTCAGTACACACATGCTTGAGAATGCTTTCGATGGGTAAGGTCAGGTACTAGCAGCAAGACATCATTTGCAGCAGACCATAGCAAATTTTCAGCCACTTCCATGCTGCTTCACAACTGACATCAGAATTTGAACCTGTTCATTTAAAGGATGTGTTGAAACACATATCCAAAGTAAAACTGTAACCACTTTCAGCCATTTTTATGGAAAAATGATTGCAGCCTATAAAGCTGTGTGAGCTATTAAACAATATATGTAACAGTTACATGAACAGTTTCAAGCACACTCAGTATTTGTAAGAAATGAGTCCATCGGGTCCTAGCAATTTCTAAGTTAACATTCTGCATTCCCTAAAGTAACTGGATCAGATTTGTCAGCCTCAACCTGAGCCACAATACTGACTCTTAGGACAGCAAGAAATTCAGGTGCTGCAATAACTTTGTTGTAGGTAGGATTAAAACTGGACCTCCTACTTGTCAAAGCAATATGTTTACCAGTATTAAAAGACTGCAAGATTTGAAAATAACTATTGTACTCTAAAACCCCTATCCATCTCCATTGTGGGTGGGAAAGAATTACAGAAACAAAACCATCAACAACAAGAAGAGACATACTAAAAGTCTGTTATGTTTTCTTAGATTCTACATTAGAAGTATTATAAATAAATAATATTATAATCACACTGTTCTAAGCTTATAAAGTATGTAAAATACTTTCATTACTTAACATGTGAATTTAAAATAGATTTTTGAAAAAAGAAAACCTATGCTTCAGTAAGAACAGTCAGACAAAAACACATCAGTGGAAACTGGAACAGATTAAAGCCTATGCTTTAGGAAGGTAGAGCACTGCAGCAGCACCAGTGTATTTCAAACATGCATTTAAACCAGCAGGACTGCATGCACCAGAATCTACATGCCAAAGATGTATATGCCTTTGTGGTAGAAAACACATATGATGTGTGCTTTCAAAACCTCACACATCAAATGCAGTATTAGCACAAAAGAAAGTTCAACTGCAAATCCGACCATTTTTTACCATGTTTATTGGAAGAACGGCCAAACCATCTAAGCCTGCTTTTCTTCTTTTCTTCCATTAAGTCAGCCAGTGTAACCCCTTCGTGTTAAACACATGTAATCCCAGCAGGGACACAGTAGATGGCAGCAGTGGCAACGCAAAAAAAATAAAAAAGTGGCCATACATACAGGCAAGGTTAGGCAAAACCAATCGAAATTACCGGCAGCACAACTGCTCAGAGTTCAGCCCCTCACCTCTCGCTGATTTTTGCATTTTGAGCTAAATTCACAATGCTTTGAAGTCACTGGAAGTTTTTTCATTGACCTGCGGGTAACTAGTTATTGCTTCATTATAAAAACTTACCACTTTTACTAAAGGCATATTTACAATTCTAGTAGTTAAAAGGTATTCCATTATTCAACAGCACTGAATTCCTGCCCACTATCAGCAACAGAGATTTATGAATACAGAGGGTTCATATGCAAATCATTTGACTTAATGGCTTCTCTGGTTAGAAATTTTAAAATGCTTGGGTTGCAGAAACCTAAATTACACTTTTAAAGTATTACGTAAGAACCTATTAATCACTGATTTAACAGCCTTTGAAATATGTACCTTTTCCTGCCATAGAGAGATCTTCTGTATCCTAAACCCAGAGCTCTTCCACATCGTTGAAGAGCATTATGGTGATCTTCCATCACAATAAATCAGCAATCTTCATTATCTAGAGGTCTAGGTACTCAAAGTAGGGACACAGCTGCCCAGAAGCCTGCAAATTGTTATTCTGCCTGTCTTAGGACCCAGCCCTGCATTGTGCTTCAAATACGCTTCTAGAAACACATCACCACTGTATTTCGAATATTTTCCAGGCTTACTACTCAAGATCATTAACCTGGTGATAACTTGCTAAATTTCACCTCATTCTAAAACAGGTAGCACATTATTACAACTATGTTCCTAACCCAAAAGCTTTTCATGGAATAAATGGATGGACACCTTGTAATGCGTCTCATCCTACCTCCCCATGCCATGTGATATGCAGCAGAGCATGTCTGGAATGCAAAGAAGTGGAGTAATTCAGCAACTCTTCCTTTACACCCTGTTGCAGCTGATAATAAAAATGAAATTCCAAGCCACATATTTAAGCACATGTGCACAAACCCAGAAGAGTGCTAGGAGATTGCCTCTTTGCTGGAAATTCCCACTCTAAATACATATGCATACCTGAAAATAAATTCTTGGGATTGTTCTAAAGCTCTTGTAATTACATTCCTTCTCCTAGTTTTACTCTGTAAGTCTCCTCCAACTCTCACCCTAAAATTATGTCTAAGTTAACATTTTAGAGCCCAAAGCTCTCTCAAACATGACATTAGAAACATGCATTTTTTAATTTATGAAAGACCTGTATAACCTAGAAGCTCTTTCAGGAATGCTGGAGCAAATGGTTCTTTTGCAGCATGTTAACACACATCCAGTTTGAACAGGATGCAATAAATTCCTGGGATTTGACCTGCAGTCTTACAAACCAAGTCCATCAGCACCAGAGCTGACGGGATGGCTGCCCAATGCTCTGTACAAATTCAGCATCAGCTACAATCCTTCATGGCAGTCTTGTACAAAGGGTATTTACTCAATAAAATGTGCAACCTTTTTTTTCTCAGTCTTAGGATTTTATACTGATACGCAAACCCTCCCATACAATATCAGTAGCAACAACAACGCGTAGTAAATTCTTTGGCTTTTTTTGCTCCGCTCTAGATAAAAACTCTGTGTTACAGTTTTCACATAGACATAAATTATTCCTTTTTGGGTGATGCTGGCATCAACATCAACCCACAAGTTGCCTTCCAGCCTCTCATAAAATCTTTGTTTCCTTCCAGTCAGCAACAAAAATTCATACCCTGCTTTTATCATGAACTAAAGGTCTAATAAAATTCTGAAACTCAAAACCATAGAATTTTTAAAAGTAACTTAACTACATGCAAGACAGAGATAAGTTTTTAAACAGATACCTCAGCATCAAACTGCATAATTTTCACTTTTTACTACTTCTGAAAAGCACTGTGGTTTGAAAGAACAGTTAATGATAAATTAACAGCATTATAAGAACAGTATTAATGTATTCAACACAGAAAATTATATTCTGAGTTGCCTTTGACCAACCACTTATAGATGCTTTGTCTTACATATACTTATGGTATCTAAATGAAAAAATACTATGACTTTCTAGAGTGTCATATAAGATGAATAATAAGATGAATGTCATATCATAATGCTGTATAGCATTAGTACATAAAGTGAAATTTGGACTTTAATCTTACATTTAGTATTAAATCATAAACCACAAACAACATTCTCAATCCATATTCTCATTTATATACATCACTAAAATTTCTCATGCAAATTGTAACTACTACTATGTACACTTGGTGAAGAGGCTAAAATAGCCTCCTAAATTCTATCATTAAAACACTGCTTTTACTCAAAATTTCTGTAATAGAGAAATCAATTATAATTTTTACAGTTGTCGCAGTTATCATGAAACTAGCTTGTTCCTTTATGTTACGACTCAGGTCAAAAGCACTAGAAGGCCACTACAGCACAAATTACTTTTCCCATAATACATTATACACTACTGTCAAATAAATACATTGTAAGTAAGCAGTAATTATACTTCTTAGTGTCAGACCAAAATCCCACAGGATCTCATTCATTTCACACTCTTTTAATACATCTAGTAAAAGAGATTTTAAATAGTCCTCTTGAAAATCAGAAAGATTGAGAATGTAATTTCTCTACTTCAAAGCTCAAAACAAAACAAAAAAACAACCAAAAAACCCCAAAACTCCCCAAAAATCTCCTTCACTATTAGCAATAGGTTATGTCTTGACCATATTTTTTAAGCTTTTTATATAATTATTATTATTCCTATTGCATGCACCTACAGGTAAACACATTCTTCTTCACTAAGAATTGACAATTATACTTAGTGGCATGTAGCTTGTATGCACTAACTTTTTACGTAACACAAGTAAAGCAAAGGTTTTAAGTCTCAGTAGTGACTGGGTGCAGACAATGATTTGCACATTAACAGCACAGAGCAGAGTTTTGTTGGCAGATTCTGGATTATCTTCTATGACTAAGTTTCAACATATTAACAGACAATGATTGTTCTGCTAACAAATGCTTTTGCAAACTGACAATCAGAAAGTGACATTAGCCAGGCTGCGTTCACCCCAGTGTAACACCCTTAAAAGCAGTCACACTGTCCCACACGGAAGTAGTAGAGAGTAATGAACACGTACTGTTCCGCTTGCCTTCTTCATCAACCTCTTCATCATTCTCAGGGTCAATGTCTTCTGCCTGTGTAATCCAGTCTAAATATCCCTTCAGATCTTCTTCAAGCTGCTGTTTTTCACGTAGCTTCTGAAAGTCTCCTCGGGCCTTGGCTTTTTCTCTTTCCTTGGAAAATTCTCTATCAAATTCAGATAAAGCAGAAAAAATACTGATTGTCAAACTCCTGGGCATTTTGATCTAGGTCTTGACAATGCAGAAGAACAGACAGACACAGACAATAAACTGAGTAAGTTACACTGAAGATTTGAGAGCTTCTTTGAAAACAAGACAGTGGTGCAAAGAAGTCATGGGAAATCCCTATCACATCCCATCAAAACTTTCAGAGATTTTATGACTTAACTGAGAATAAGTGAGTGTGTGCCCCCTGTTCTCATTTAGTTATCTGTGCATCTATACAGATTTTAAACCCAGTTTTACCCAATAGCTACAAAGAGAAATTAACTTGCAATAATGAAGTCATTTCCGAGAACTGAGTATTATATTCAGTGAAAAGGAAATTCCAGCATCTACTCCTACAATACTTCCTTTTCCAGCCACAGTTTATTTACCATGTCAGCACATACTTATTTCAGTGCATGGTTCACAGAATTCTACTAATAAGCTCTCTCTTAATTATCTCATGCATAGACACACCTGTGATGCTTGATATCTGGATGTTTCACCCTTATGCTTTCTGTAACAGAACCTAGAAACCCTGTTCTTGCAGATCAGAAACACATCTTTTTATGTAAATTGAACTCTGTCCTGAGACTCGGGCAGTGAGACAATGTATTTTACTGTCTGTCCAGTTCATTATTTGGGACAACGCTTAAATTATCATGGAATGATAATTAAAATAATTAAGTCATGCTCTTGGAGAAAGAGGTTGACTAAAATGGCCTACTGAGGTCTCTTCCAAACTGAATTACCCCATGAATCTATGATTCCCTTAATGATAATGATAATTGAAACACAATTATCAAGTAAATTCTTGCACCAGCTTATTTCACATGGTGACCAACATTGGTACAGATATGATGTGATACATAGCTCCAAATGTGTAACTCCACTAGAAGGATCAAACATTGTCCAATTTATCCAAGTATCAATACATATGATTAGGGGTAGGGAAGCACCTTTTGGAACTGTGTCGTAACTGTGCACCAATTCAGTATTCAGATTGAAGCTTGTGATTAACCTGTTAATCTTGCAGTAGGGCTGAAATTAACCTAAAGAATGGCTATCATAATTTCATTTACTAAGAATTTGCAACCCTTTATTTTTCGTGAACTTTCACCTGAAAACTATTCCCTCTGAAGGGGAAATTTATTAAAGAGCTCAATGTATCCTTTTTCAAGAGGAAAAATATTAGCAAATTAGCGTAAGATGTGCAAAATGCTTTAACAACTTGAACAGAGCTATCAACATGATGTTGCCCTGCTAACAAAATACAGAGTGGAGTCTCAATTTTTCAACATAGTGTTTCAGTTTAGTGGCAGACATTACTTATTTGGAATTGCAAAGATATAATCTCTCCAAGCTTTTTTATTTCTATTATATTATTTGTAGTCTTCAAACATCTTCTAATAAATAAATTTCTGCTTTGACATTAGTAAATCTAAAAGTTAAGCTCTTTACATGTAATCATACAGATTTTGGGTTGTTTGTTGGTTTATTTTGAATGTTATGTTGCAGAAGCTAAAAAGCTTTCTGTTGCAAAAGCTAAGAGGCAGGCACTACACCTTTTACAGCAAAGGACTTCATTCAACAAAAATTCAGTTTGACACGTGGAGATAACCCTGTTTCATCTGATGGCACTGCAACGATCTGAAGAATGCCAGTGCTTGTTTTGCATTTGCTACCCTTCACCTAGCATTCAAGGACGAGGTCCTCCAAAAGCCATATTATCACAAAAATGCTCATGATGTTACAATACTCAATGTTACAAGCCTGAAAAATTTGTTTGGTTTATGGAATACTGGGTTTAAGCTCCCCATGGAGAGAACAGACTGTCCTTCACATATGACTGAGGCAACATACTTGTGACTCTTATTCCATAGGCAGCATTCTCTGAAAAGAGAGCTATCCTGGCATAGTGGGAAATCAGACGTAACAAGCTTTGCTGGCTTGTTCGTGGTTTGTTCAGTTAAGTCCTTTGGGTGTTTTTCATTAGGGTGAAGGATAAGTGATGTGTGGGGCTAAAGTAAAATGAAAGCTGCTGTTATATGGAGTGAAGTGAAAGGTTATTTCAAAATGCAACAGCTGGCAAGGCTGATACTTTCCACAGCACTTCACCCATGACAGAACCACCTTTTAACTTCAACCACATTAAAATGGCTGCACACAATGAACTAAACACAGATTTTTATATACACAGATAACTATGACCTTCAATCCAGCATGCAAGCCAGACATTGTTTTGTTAAATGCTGCTGCAATTTATCTGTAGGGGAAGATCCATGATATTTAAAATCTTTACTTTTCTCTGTAAAACCTGACTGTAAGAACCTGAGAAGGCTGCATTTTCTTTAGGTGGAAAAGGAATCTGACTCTATAGTATTTTTTTCTATCACAGTCACAATAAAGTGACAGTCCTCAGACATACATGGGTACCTGTTCCTTTTGCTGAAATACCATGACTAAGAAAGTGGAATTAAGTGGAACTGGAATGTAACAAGTTTCTTGCTAGCAGAACAAAAGCTTTTTTTAATTATTTTTCCCACAAGAAACACGAAGTTATTTTTAAAAGGTGATGGGGGTGAGCTGAGGGAGAGACATTGCTTCTTTAAAGCTTCTGACAAAGACATTTAGACAACAAGATATTTGAATATGTAGACAAAAGATATGTAGACACGTGCTCATCACCTGGAAGGAGGAACGAGACAGCTGCTTGTGCAGCATTTCATGGCCATGGCTTGGTGCAGGGCAGAAAGAAAAAGCTGTTGGCTATGTAAGCAGCACAGGTATGACATGGTTAGACTAATGGCCTGAACTGGCCTCCCTAACTGTCATCAACCCAAAACTCAGCCCAGGAGCCTATGAAGTTGATAGGCTTCGGAAGTGGCACACTAATTGTGGTAAGAGGACGTAAAGCTCTGCAAATGTTTGATCACACAAATATCTGTGCTAAGAGCAAACTTCAAAATATGTATTTCTTTCTGGCTTGATAAAATGACCTGGATCTGGCATTTGAAAGCCCGCATTGGGGAAGGGGGGACTAGTTCATTAACTAAAATGACAAAAATTGTATTCAAAGGGCTGTTGTGACTGTGCTAGCATTTGTAAGGGTCTCTCCCCTAAATGTGATTTAAGCCAGTCTCCACCCAAGCTGCAAACTGACAAATCCTGAGGAGCTACTCTGATTTGACACCAGCATTTGTGAAACGAATATCAGGCATATTCCCTTAAAATGTCAGTTTGAAAATAACAATGATTTAAGTTGTTTTCATAAAGCATAGGACTCTGTGAATATATTTTGTCCTTATTTCAATAACTAGAAAAAGCAAGCTTACTACTGTCTCATATTTTAAAGAATAATATGCTTCAAAATCGAGACTTCAGGCTAGCAGGGCTACAAAAGAGCTTTTTGCAAATCTCTGCTTCTGAGGAATATTATAAAGGAGACCTGCACAACTTGTATAACAACACCTTGTATAATTACCTGTTTGCATTCAAAAGTATCTTTTCTTCAAAACAGTCTATTGCTACTTAGATGGAGACAATTCAGGCTTTTATTTCACTGCAAATGCAAAAAAAATCAGATGACCCAGCCCTAGCCAGACTAATTTGGATCTAGTTAAGTATGAATAAAAATCACAGTATATGACAATATCCTGTAAACTAAGTAAAGCTTCAAATTGCAGCCACAGTGTAAATAACTCAGTCAATTGCACCTGCAGCAGAAAGGAGACATCACTTGCAAAATAAAGCATTATATGGAGACTTACCTACATAATCTTATGTTTAGTGATAACTAAGCTACTATATAATATGCAAGTTTTAGGTCTATTGCCAAAAAATTCCTTGTCTCCTTGAAGAAAGATGATCTCAGTTTCCTGTTTAAGCACAAGACCATCATCATCAATGGTCGTTGAGGAAGAAGCATATAAAATGCAGGTTTTGAGTTCTTGCTTCAATAGACTGAGGCTATTGTTTTCATGCCAGGCCTTTTTTCTCCAAGAGAGTGAAATAACTCCTGCTGGCATGCATCAGCTGGGAATGGCTCGATGCAACAGGACAGAGCTGGCAGCAGAGAGTGCTACTGGGACTCAGTTACAGCTCTCCAGTTCTCACACCTTAACTTGAGGAAGAGTAATATTAACCAAAAATCCAAGTTTTCTTAAATTTATCTGGTATACTCTCTCTTCTCTCTGTAATTCATGGACATAATAACTATGTAGACACCTATACTGGCCTTCCATCAGCTCAAAGTTCTTCCATGCCAAAAGCTGGACACTTCATAAGGGGGCAGCAACATGACTTCCTGTATCTTCCGTGCATCATTAGGCATTGATGATAGGAAATTAACAGTTGCCTTAGACATCTAAATACAAAACCAGGACACTAATTCTTCATTGGCCATATTACCACCTTTTTGTGTCACTGCAAAAACAGTGAGAGAGAATTCATCTACTGCAGTGTGCAACTTACTGCGCACAGGGTCTGGTACGTGGAAAGTGTTATGCTAGTGCTATATGTAGAACTGTCATCCAGACATCCTAGACTCACATTTATTCACAGAGAACAATCACATAATAACAAAAATGTACTCACAGAAGTACAGTGTTGGCCACCAGACTCACAGAAGAGGTTTCGCACTCCAGTAACCATACCAACCAATAAATTAGCAGAAGCAGAGAACTCAAACTGATTAAACCATACAGATAAGCATGGACAACGGCTCACAGCTGGGTGTAATGTGTAACAGATGTAGAGAGACATAAAAAAGATTAAGTAACATCATATCTTTTAATTACTGGAGATTTGTGTACCTCGGTGTTACCCCTTCTTTTAGAAATAATAAAAACTCATAGGCTGGACACTGTAGAATTATTTTTGCAGCACAAAAAAGTCCTAGCAGGAATTTTCCTTAAGCAAGAATCATGGGGTTCTTGATGAGGGAATGCAAAATGATATTACCTACACAGTTATTTCCGTATAGTTCACTAGCAACTGACAAAATGTATATTGAAAGGCTCCAGCACAACCTCTGTGTAGCAGAGGGACTGTACAGCATTATTGTGCCAGGGTGCACATGAATGCAACAAGATCATCTGTGGGAACAGCAAGATAAGGATCAATCCGATAGAGCAACAAAGCTGAGATCTGATATTTCAGTCTGTTATTATATCTGCATATTAACATGTGCTTCTGTCCTGAGCAGAGATCTGTTTGGTGCAGGACACACTAGATTTTTTTAGAGGAAGAACTGGCAGTATTGAGCATAGGACCATACCCCAGAGTGTGTTCACCCCACCATCATGGTGTGCACCCTACCAGTGTGACATGTGATCAACACATTTTTGTCTTTTTTGGAACTGATGTGATTTGTTACCTGACAGGAGCTCATATCTCACAAGACTAATCCCTAAGAAGCCTTTGTGTGATAAGTTCAAATGACTGAAATAAAATCAGTTCCTTTCAAGCTCTTATTCAAGTGTACCGTACTACTCCCATTGACTTTAGTGGTCTCTGTCTAAAGCAGTTGATAAGAGTTACTGCTGTAGACAGCAGTATCTGCTGATTATTCACTATTAGTGTATGTGATTGATCAATCAAAGATAGTATTTCCTTGGTTTGTATCTATTTATGTTTGAGTTCTGTTTTTACCAGCCATGCAGCAATCAAAAGTACCTCCTTTAGCTCATAACCTGCTGAGACCTAGAGCTCAAGTCTTTCTCTTAATTTTAAACATATATTCTGTTTATAGGGAGGGAGTTACACTTTTATCCATAACTTTTTTTTTTTTGACTAAGCCTTCCCTCAGCTGTGAAAAGGAACACTGTCAAAACCAGTTCATTTCCCTTTTGCTGAAAGACTACGGATGACAGTTCACTGCTGGTTTCTATTTGGTGTCTCATTATTCAAAAGTCTTTTTTGATGTTTTTTTTTCCATATATACTGTAGAAAACAGTTCTTAGGTGTACAGCTTATCCATGCCAACATATTTTATATGACATTAACTGACAGATACTGCCATGAGACTAGCATGGATAACTACATATACCCTTAGCTTTTAGAATTATGTACATATATTGCCAATAATACTGTGGGGAAAAAGGAAATGAAAAAAAATACATTCTCTTAGTAACCTGCAAGACTTCCATGTAGGAGGATGCATATAAGAACATGTCAAAGCTTATGCTTTGGTGTCCTTTAGCAGGGCAATAATTCAACTTACAGAGATTTATTAAAGTGTGTTTGAAAGGTCTTATTTGTTCCCAAGACTACCCAAAGAAATACTAATGCCTTGAGCAGAAAATGCCATCAGAAACCATCCATTCAGCAGAAACCATCCTCTAATGATAAGGAATAGAAACTTCAGGAATAGATCATCATACATCATTAAAAGCCATGCCTCTTGATAAGTAAGTTATGAAGTTTTGTAATTTATTATTTTCTCTGTTTGTAGGAAAACAGTTTAACGCATGCTGAATTACTGGCATATTTATTTCAATTTTCAATGCACTTTTAAAGATTCTTCATATGGATTACTATCTCTCAATTCCCTTTCCTAAGGTTTAGTTTTATTTGTTAACTTTCTAATAAACTTAACTTTACAATTTCTAACTTAAATTTCTGGTTTCAGCTCACTGTTCCTTGCACCAGTAGTCATGATACGCTCCGGTCTTTTAGTCTGGAATATTTGGAGGAGGCCTGTCCCCAGGTCCCAATTTCCATGCCTAGTATTTCATGACTTTGAAGAACACAAGAGCAGTTTATGCTGTTAACTAAAACTGTGCATAGCCAAAGCTACAGGTAAAAGCAGGCTCCTGAAGCTGCCCACCACCTTCCACAGAGCTAGAACTGGTGGGCAGCTCCTCAGTGGCAACTTCTGTGCCATTCCATCAAGTATGAAACTGCCTCAGAGATGCACTGCCTAATCCTTGCATCATACCAAAGGAATTTTTACAGAGGAAAAAAAGTTGCTCTGTGATCTCTAACAGACTGAACCCACTCCCTGCTGCTGGCTCAAAGACATAGCCATCAAAATAGAGTGTGACTAGGTCATGATCTCCCTGCCATTTATGGAACTAAAACAATTATTCAGAGCCACATACAGCTTTAAATTTGTAATATGAATGAGCAAAGTGCAAACCAGCTTAAGATAATGACATTGCAAAAAAATCTGAATACATCTACGGCCGCTTTCCATATCTGCAAGTATTTCGCTCTGTATTTCTAAATACTGAAAGAATCGGAAAATACTGTCTTACTATGTAAGATCAGCTGACAATTTTAGGTATCCAGCTAGATTCCTAGGAAATTCACTACACTGAAAGAAATTACCAACCAGCAGATGTTTTGAACCACACTTCCAAACACATTTCCAGAGCTGGATCCAGAGCCTTTTTTTTAATATGTTTAGGGAGGAGCTGTTTGTCAAATTTTTTTCCTAGGCCAGAGCTAAAGCCTTCTTCAGAACCTTCTGCTGAAACTGGACCAAGAGTCATCACTAGAGCCCTTTTTTAGAGCCACATCTATAGTTGGCTCTAAAGCCATCTCTAGAGCACTTCCCAGAAATGGATCTTATGCCAATTTTAGCACCCATTCCCAAAGTGGCACTTGGGCCGTTTCTTGAGTTATTTTCCAGAGCTGAATCTAAGTTCGATTGCCCAGCCATTTCTTGGAGATGGATTTAGAGTACATTTTGGAGCCCTTTCCCATGGCCCTTTCTGAAGCTTCTTGGAGAGGCCTTTACTAAAGCTGATATAGAGGTGTTTGTCTCACAGTCCCTTTCAAGTGCTGATGCTGGAGCCAATTGCTGGAGAGCATCTCTGTGGCTGACAATTTGTATAGATCACTGCTGGAGCTGGAACCATTTCTGGTGTCTTTTTTAAAGCTGGCTCCATAATTTCTTAGATGTCACTAGGGCCTGAGCTGGATCTGGAACCATTTCTAAAACTTGACCTGGAGTCTTTTTCCAGAATGCCTTTTCTTGTAGACTCCTGCAAACTGCAATAGTTTTTCAACTGAGAATTCCCTTTGAGAATAATGTGAATAATGCTAGTGTCTAGTACAGGTAAAAAAGTATTTATAAAAAGCTGAATAACCTCAAGCCTATGAATTCTCTCCATCTTTGCTATTCAGGAGAATATTTAGAAATTAATCTACACAGTCAGCTCCCATGCAGAAATCAATATATCTCCCACATGCAGATTCCATACATATATTTTTTCTATTACTTTATACATCTCCTATTGAAAACATGAACTCTATTTTTAAGAAGGTCACCTTCAGCAGGCAAAACTGACACTGATCACCAGGAAATACTCACCTTCAGAAACGGCTAGATGTAAAACAAAACATCTCCCAAATCATCATTCTCTTTCATTTGTACAGTATCTAAATACATCAAACATGCAGTGCACAAGAGGCATTACAGAAATACGAAGGGGCAGATGGTCACAGAGTAACAAAGGAGTGCAAAGAGAATGACTATTTTAAAACCACAAACGGATCAAAACAGCAGACAGATTTAAATGTACATGGCATAACTTGATATTACAGGAAGTAACACTTTCATACAGAAAAGGTGTATTAGGCATTCAGATTCTCCTTCCAAGATCTGTATGCAAAGCCATGCTGTTCAAGTCAGTTGGCATAATTTTTGCATTCTTGAAGTTCAATTGGTTTAGTAAAATTTAACTTTTTTCTCATAGATTTATCATAAACCAAGTTTCATGATATGATTTGAAGAGCATAAAATGTAAAAGCTAGTAACTCTCAATAAAAACCAAAGAATGCACATTACATACTCAATGCCTGCCTCAGAATGAAAAATATAAGCTGTCTACTAAGGAATACAAACACATTCATAGGGTTTTACCAGTACATGATTTTTACCCATGAAATTCAGACATGGAGGTCTAAATATAAAGTATGTGGGAAATGTTCATTATTTATATACAAATGGCATTTAATGATGAAAATAAATCAGTGTAACAGTAATCCACACTGGTCCTTGTCAGAGTTTTGAACAAGTATGCCAGGACATTTTCTTCACTTACATACCAAAGATTAGTTTGGTATGATAGGTATATTTTAGGCACACTCTCTTTTCCTTTCTCTTTCCACTTTCAATGTCAATCATCGGTGATATTTATATATCACATATCTCAGTTCACTGGTATAACTTTCTTCAGCATAGAAATCAAAAAACTGGAGTGTTAGGAAGGCTCTTCTGTGAATTTAGGGCAAACATGGATTCAAAAAATTCATCAGGCACCCTGAGAGCTCAAGTGGCACTACAGTTAGATGCCACTATGGCAGAAAATAACTTTAGGAATTAACGACTTTAGGAATTTGAGGAGAGTTCACGTCACACTCAGCACTGTCACTTCTATTTGGTGGAAATCGAAAGCAAGCCAAGGGTTCTGAAGAGCATCAGATCTCTACACATTAAGCAATGCCTAGAAATCAGTGGTAATTTCTTGACTGCTGACAAGGGGGGCACCTCTTCCTTGTATTGTAGCAGGAGCTAAAGAACAACTCCATATTCCAAGAAATATCATACATACGATAATGTTGCAAACCTCCTAAAGTATTTTAAATGTACTAAGTCAAATGTAAAGCTTAGATGTGAGGGTCTCTCTACATTTCCAAGGCTTCAGTAGAAGTGAACTTGTGCAACAAAATGCCAAATCTGGCATTACTTTCCCCACAACTTATTTTTAAAAACAAAAGGGGAATATCTAAGTTAACTGTTACCCCAGGAAACCTTCACGCAACAGGAAGAAAACTAATTGCTGCTTGCGATCTTCTTAAGGGCCAGGGAAAGGAACTGTGAAAACTTAATCCTCTAATGACTTCCGTGGGAAGTCTAGTCACACAGCAATGTTAGGTAACAGTATCGAAAGAAGAACTAAATTCCACAGCAACTACCCTCACTTATCTATCCTTCTCCCTCTTTTGTTCATTCAGTATGGCTATGACATCAAAGCTAGGCAGCAGTTTTGCAATAGTTTACACATTTGTCCCTGGATAAAAGAGAGCCAATACAACTGTATAAATCAGACTTCACAGGGTAGGTCTTCCAAGGAAGAAATTAAATTCAGAAATCAGCAATATGTTTTTAGCACTACCTCTATGCTTTTATTAGACATCTGCTTTATAAAGCAATTCTGATGGTAAGGTAGAAGCATGTTTTCCCCAGTTTGCTGTGTGTAAGAGTAATCTATCACAGATAAATGACTTATGATTTTAAAAAAGTATAAAACCACTCATCAGATAAGAACACTCTTGTAACATAGTTATCAATAGTGCATTAGTATTCCTCTCAAATCTTACGTACTGTGGCAAACCCATGAATAGGGCTGCACACACAACCAGCAGTCTGATGACACCAGCAACTACAGTGTCAGGCTACTTTCTATGCAAGGGATTTCTCTGTTGGCTAACAAAGATGGCAAAACTCACCTAAGTTTGCCAGAACAATGGTACATAACTAAAAGCTAACAATTACAATTATAGCAATTTTTTTTATGTATTCAAATGCTAGCAGGTTCTTTCATTTATCAGAAAATATCTTCACCATTGTCCTGAAATCCCCTACTCTCAAGTTTGTTAGAAACCAGGATATGGCGAAAGCAGTGGAGTTGTAACCTGTCATGGTAAGGTTACCTTCTTTGTAAGAAGAAAACTTTGCAACTGTAACCATCAACTAAAGTTTAAACCACATTATACAGCTACCATTGACACCTGTTCTAGGCTGGAGTCTGGCATACATAAACCAACAGAAAGCTGTGACAACCTCCCACTGACAAATATATAATTGATACTTGATAAATATATCAGCTTGCTCGTGCAGGTTGTCACAGCAGTACACAGCTCAACAATTCAGGAAGCAGTAAATACTGTGTCAACGTAACCTCATCATATTCTTTCTATAAGACAGATGTTGAAGCACCTATTAAAAATATTATGCAATGTGACTGGTAAACATCAAAACCACTTCAACTACTTTATGGATATTTGAAAAAAAGCAAAAGTTGGGCTTTCAGAAAAGTAAACTTGTCTGTAACTATAGGGGAGAACATTTGCACAGGTGTATCACTTCTTGGGATGCTAAAAAATATTTCTCCCTGGTGGAATATTACAGAATAAGGAGATTACTGCCTCATTTAATGAATATTTTTGGCAAGCATGGTGAACGTGACGTCAGACAGATACAGGCACTAGAATCACACAGTTCAGTCAGAAGAGCAAACACTGGTAGGATGACATAAGAATCTTAAGTGCATGCAAAAAAGCCATCACTGAGAAGCTTGAGTAAATGCAGAGGCCATCTTAACAAGTAGCAGTAGCATACACAATGTTAACTCAACTGCTTACCCACTAAGTACACCAAGAACCAGGTTAAGTACGAAAAATGAGCCAAGGATGATAAGACTAACAAAATAGATCCATGGCCATTCACATCCTATTGCATCATTTACCTGTAAAATGTAAGGAAATAAGTTATGATTCAGTCATTCATTAAACAGCAGAGTCCTTTTTGCAGCTGCCAGATCACGTAGGTTTCAAGGCAAAGTTTAAGGCTTACTCAGGTCTCAAAAATAAAATAATCAATGAACATTTGTTTAATTGCTTTACTTACCCAAATTATCTGTAGATGTGATGCCTTAGAAGATTAATTAAAATAACATCTAAATAATTTCAGAAGAATTATTATAATTAGGCCACAAGAATGGACATGAATATATACTGATATGTCTAAACTCCAGTTTTGGTATTTTTATATTATTTATCTGACAGCTACAGAAAATCGTTTGTTCTAATCAGAGGAGGAAGAAATAGAGGCTTATTAAAAGATGTCATCATAACTGAAGTCTCACCTGCATAAGATAACCTGTGTGTTCATGGCAACTGAATTCAGGACTCTGCCTTCATGATGAAAAAGGTGTATGCTTACCCGCTCAATACACCAAGAACAAGATTTAGTACGAAAAATGACCCAAAGATGACGAGACTGACAAAATACACCCATGGCAATTCAAATCCCATAGCATCATTCATCTGCAAGAAATAAGATGATCTTATAGAGTAGATCACTATAGTAATAGCAATGAAGAGTTAGAGAAAAAGAGAATGTAATCATTCAGGTAAGATAGCATTCTATGCATTCCTGCATTATTCAGAGAAGAACAATACAAGACAGAAGGCACTGGCCACATTCACTTTGCATTTCTAATACATACTGTAAACCAAAATACTGAATGAACCTAGCATTCAGATCAAAATTATCAAAAAGAAATGCACCTCAACTGTTCTGTTCTTTAACACCTGCAACATGAATTAAATTTCAGATCTCACTAATTAAAATTATACTTACAAAATATATGTAGAACTAAAAATCATATTTCAACATCCTAGCTGTATGAACGATCCTTTGAGAAAAGAAACAGTAATATGCATCTCAATAGTACAAGCAGTCTTATTTTTTCTGTAACGTGGAATTTAAATTTTTATTTCCCTGAAATAACTGCAGTTGGATGCAATCAGACATTTAAAATTAATTCAAAAAGAAACAAATGAGAATGAATTTGTATAAAAAACAAACACAATTTTAGGAAAATGAAAAACTGAAATAAAATTTGAGAAACATAGTGGAAACATGGAAATACTCCAGAAATTTCTGAACCAAAAAATATGAAGAACAAGGTTAAATTGAGTTTAAAAAGTTGTTACTGGTTTTTTTTTTTTTTAAGTAAGGTTGAAGTAACTGAGTGTTAAATACGCTCCTTATAGACACATAAGCTTTTCTATGAAGACCTTTTCCACTGCCTCTACTTTGTGAGTTTCTTATACCCACCAGACAATGGATTTAAACATATTTATGGAAATTTAGAAAGGCCTATTTGGAAAAACAGGCATTTTAAAACACAAGGAAATTGGTTCTGTGTGTAGCATTCAGGTGCTAAAAGATATTTTGTTAAGTTGCAAAAATAATTCCAACTTGGACCTTCTTGGAAATGTTTCTGTGGGAGAGGAATTATTCTGCCTTTTTTGTTTATACTGACAGGTTTGCATGATAATTTTCATAAGATGCTTTTTAGCCATGAAAATTCAGCAAACAAAAATGGAAAATATGGAATTTTAGAGCAATCCTTGGGCTAACTTTTTTCCTCTTTTGTGAATGCTGCTGTTTGTTATATCTGAAATTTTGGATTAGGCTTTGAGCTGTATTGATAGCCAAGTTTGACTCCTATCCTTAACATCTCTGTTATAACACACATATTAAGCATGGGAAAACATGTTTTGCAAACTGTAGGTCTTATTTTTTCTGCTATCTTTTAAAAATGCATTATAATCTCAGTTTCTGCAAGGTAGCCCTATGGACGGTTAGCTATAAGCACAAGCATTAAGTCTTTGCAGGGTAAGGCCCATAGGCACAACTCTTCAATGGTGATCTGTAATAATGCCACTTTATACTAGCTGACAAAACTTCTCAAGTAACCAAAGAAGATTATTTTACACAACTTCATACATCCTTTAAAATAATCTATGTATCACCTTTAAAATGCTTTAGTAATTGAACTGAGATACTGAAAAGTAACTTAATTTTTTGCAATTTGCTAGGAACAAAGAAACCTTGAATATATATCTGCATTTTTTCCTTTTAATTTCAATAAAAATAATTTTGGAGAAATTAAAATGGAGAAGGGTTATAGTCATTCAGAAAGGCTGGGATTATTACCTTCAATTTTAAAATATCCCTAATTTCCATAGTCCCATTCTGCAACAGCATATTCATACGGAAAACAAAGCCTTTCATAACATTGCCATCACAGCAACCTACTTAAATTCTCCTATGCAATACTTTTAGCAATACTTAGCATGGCAGGTGCCTACGCTAAGGACAGTGCCTACACCGTAGATTTTTGGTTTTTATCATCCTATGCCCATTCCTTCAGAGCAAGTCCCCAACATCTGAGAATTCTTAAAAACAAAGAGACTCAGGTATTTAATAAAATACCCTACTGTACAGACTACATTTTAGCTTTGTTTCACTATACACAGCCCTTTGCACATTTTCAATTGTGGGCATCTGGCCTTAGGTTTAGGAATAAAATTGACTTTTTTTTTAAATGCATATTCATAATTATTTTATTACTGAGTTTGCATCACAGAAATTATTCATATGGTACAGGCAAAGTGTTTTTCTAACAATATCTCCTAAGAGCAAATTTCAAATACATATGAATGCATTTTACATCTAACTGAACTATATCTATTAGTAAGCAGCTGTTTGCAAATCACCAGATTTCAGAGTGAAGGCATAAATTCCTTCAGTGTTGATGCCAACATTTTCCTGCTATAAATGTCTTTGAAAAACCTGAAAAGTTAATATTTACAATTTTACCTTGGGAAAAAAAGAGCTCTGGAAATACTGCAATCCAACTTGATGCATTCTTTTTGCTCAGAGAAAACATATGCAAGAAGCCAGGCATTGTGCTAACTTAGTAACTCAGGAGCAAAGCTGAAATTTCCATGACCTATCATAAAGGCTCTATATTAGCACTGGCAACTGTGATTTCCATTTCCTTGATCCACTTTATAGTGCATAACTATATAGGAAAATTCCTTCTTAATCATGCAGTTTGATTTTAACCCAGATTTTTTAGTCCAAATATTTCCAGGAATCATGCCCTGTGATGCAAAAGTCAGAAACTGCAGCTAACCAGTGCTAGAAGAAATGCCTTGGTTTGGGTGGATTTTGAACACATCCAAAAGCATTCCAAATTCAGGAACCCTTCATCTAGTAGAACACCTTGGCAGCAATTTAAGATTAAATTTGTAAAAGCAACAGCCTGAAACTGCATCCAGTCAAGAATTTTACTATTTACTTCTAGAGACAATTCAACTCTATTCAAGTAATGCACCATAATTTCTTTTAATGAAGTAGTATTTCTGATTGCATTAATACCAGAGTTGAAAATATAAAAAGAAGTCCCTCCTTTTTGGAAGGCTTCACTGCTCATTTCATGCATGTCAAGCGGCATTTTCTTTAATTTTCAATCAAAGACAGATTAAAAGAGTCAATTTGCTTTCTGACTGAAACTTGAGGCAGAGCTTGGTTAATATGGGCACAGGAAAATCTCCATCCTCAGAAATGAGCTGTTCTCAGTTGAAAGGATTAATGCTGACTTCTTACCCAAAGTGCAGCATAAGGACTTAACAAAGACATAAATCCCAGATGCATTGGAAGTTGCAACTAGAACATAAAAAATAAAAGCCCCTGAATTATGCTCAAGTAACACCAGGAAATCTAGGAGATATCACGTCCCAACTCCTCAGCAAAATGTCTTGCAAGACATGCATCTTCTGTGTCTCAGGGAAGTACTATCCCAGAGAAGGTGTCATATTTAATGGTTCTCAATGGACTTGCCTCATTTCTTTTTGAGTCCATTAAGCTTTTAACACCCATAACACCTATTGCAAAGATGTCCTCAAGTACCACCCTTCTTGCCTTTCTTCATGCCTTTTTCCAGATCTAGTCTTACTGTTTGGATTTCAGTTCTAACTAGTTTGTCCATCACATCAACCAGAGGACATATGAGATGGATGATATGATGGACAAAGTACTTCTCATTCACTTAATTCTGTTACACCATAACAGTAGATGTGTACTACTCAGATAAGTGTTTGAAAACACTTATTCTCCCGAGATGCCACTTTTGGATATGCTCTGGCATTTTCACTCCTTTCATTCAGATGTTAAATTAGATTTGTATGTTTGAGCAGCTTTAAAAATAACTTGGAATTGAATTCAGAAGCTCTTCCTAACCCTTTCAATCAGTGAAAGAGCAACTAACATTTCAAAAGTCCTTGTAATAGGGGGCCACTTGTTGATGCTATCAGATCTGGAGACAAGTTACTCTAAGACAAGTTAAATTGATGGAGAATAAATAGTTTTCATTGTGTATTTGGTTCTTTATATTGACATGTATATGCTTGTGAGTATGTGCCTGCAAAGCCTCGAAGAATTATCTTGAGCCAATAGGACAAACTTGGTGAGAAAGTGCTTCATTTGACATTTGGAGTGAATTATCTCACTAGCTGCACTGTAGTTGGAGTCAGATATCATTGCAATGTAGTATAGATGATCAGAAACCAAGACTCCAAAGTGAAACAGAGAAAGCCAAGTTTATAGCAGACATAACCATTAGTATTACACAGCAGCAGATGGCACACTCCCATCTAAAACACCAATTAGCAATCATTATAATGTCTCATCCCTATCTCTGGTAATTGAATAAATTCCCAGATGCATCAAGGTCTTACTTTTTTGTACGCTTGGTACTATTTTACCAAACACTGTTGCAAGATCTTTGTTTTAATCTAAGCTCTGAGTGGGGAAATTGATAAAGCAATGCATTTGTACTACTACAGATACTCTGTAGAATCTATTTTGAGTTATTTTCCACAATGTTTCAAACTTGCTTAATTTCTTAAGTTTCTTAGTTTCCTTAGGTTTCAATTTTACTTTCCTCCTTTTATAACATTCTAATCGACACATAACTGGCGGGTTTATTTATTGTCACCTATAATCTACCTAATAATCGTTAAAATTAAGACTAACATGCTCAGTCTCTTGACTGGAGTAAAAATCCGTCAGAAATCAGTATTTTGTGAAATGTTACTAATCCTGCATTCTTCAAAGCATACAACATAGGTTCACAAAACCTCAGATTATAGGCTATTTATTCTACTAATTTCAGAGCATACCATACAGCTTTTCAAAGCCGCCTAGCTCCAAAGGTTGTCTCCTGGGGTATTCCTGGCTGAAGTGTAGTTAAGTCAAAGCTGACTTAAAACAGGCTGTGCTGGAAGCATAGGAACCTCCAGATTGGTTTGAAGAAGTATGTAATTTTATATTCCATGTTATCTGGGTTGTGGAATTAAAGTGCAGGTTTTCCTGACAGTCTCCTGGTTGGCCAAGCTCATCTTTGTTGTACAGCAACAACTGGAAAATCAGCATTCCATGGCATTAAGGTAGGCTTAAACAGAAATATATCCCTTTGAGAAGTGAAAAATTGCTACAGTACCTAGAAAGCCTCATAACTACTTAATCACCTCTAAATTTGGCCTCCGCCTTCTGTATGTAAACTGTGCTATAAAGTTGCATACAGGAAACATAAGTGACCCTCTCAAATTAAACCAAATTAAATCAAATTAAAGAGGACACTGTTTCAGTTTTATTAATTTACTTTGATCTATCGGAATAAACCACAATTTCTTCCTTCTGTTATTTTTATCCATTGTTATCTAATGAAGTATATAATTTAGATACTCAAATAAAGCATTTACTCTTCAAAAGCTGATGGCTTTCAATTTTTTTTTTCCCCAATATCGATTAGAAGCTTAAATGCAGGTCATTTTTCTTTTTTATTCAGATATTTACTTTTGCATCTAATGTTATTTCAGCTAATTGCTGTTGGTGGCATTTAATTAATCAGCTTACCGTCATTAACTGGGGGGGGAAGGGGTCAAATAATTGTTCCAAGGAAACCCTAGATGTCAAATATGACTGCCAAAAAATTATTTTCTCTTTTTCAGAGTGGCTACCTATCCCACAGCAGACGAACACTACCATAACAAAATGAAGAGTACTGCCTCTACACAACAGTACCCAGGAAAGGTTTTCTACTGGATAGTGGGAGGACTCTACCAGGTTTAACAAAAACTATATTCCAGGTATAACAAAATAGAAGTGTTTGATTCCTTCATTGGTTGCAGAACGTTCATTTAGGATTAAAAAATTTTTAGTGCTTCTACCTATTTATACTATTGCCCAAACTAATTTCACATAATAAACTTATTTAGGCCTATGTCCTGATCTGGTTTGTTAAATCTAAGAGCCAAAAAACCTACTGAAAGGAATTCACTAATGTGATGAACTGTGTTTATCTTCAAATATATACCTACAATGCATTAAAATGAGCAGAGTAATAGTATCCACTTTGGTAATACGTACTAAATACCCTTTTTCTTTCAGTATCTGCTAAGTCATCTATATATATATACACACCATAAACATTATACAATAATTGAATGCATTTAATATTTCCCATATGCTGGATGCAAAGAAATGCAAGCATAAGAACATGTACCATTCCGACTGATGACATAAAATTGTTACTTTAGTTTTTGTAGTAACAATGAACAAAACCCCAATACTCAAGATGAATCTGAATTTGTCTACTAAACAGTTATCCTGAAACAGTCTGGGAACTCAGATGCTTTTAAAAGGAAGTTTGCTTCCTGTGGCAAAGTTCTTGGAAGAAAAATCACTATTCAACTAGAGGAGTTATTAGCACTACCTAAAGTTTAGCCTACTTCTCATCCAGTTTCTACCCGTTTTATTTAACATTTCTGAGGAGAAATAGTATGTTCTCTTGAGTAATTGCAATGATCTATGCCAGGAAATTAGTTCCATGTTTGGACTGCAGTACAGAGGTCAGCAGTCAGTTATGACCGAGATACTAAATAACTTGTCAGAGTAAATCAAGTTCACTTCATGGGAAAGATACTGTCCTGTGAGGTAGTTTAAAATCCTCCTCAGGTGGGAGTCTTTGTGTTGAGATGTTAATTTGAAAATAACTATATTATATGATCATGCCTTTCAATGTTAATTCAAACTTGTAATACATATATTCTTTGGCTTGGTAGCTCTGTTTGCATGCCTGAATTTGATCATTCCCTTTTCTCTCTGAGGTTTCTAATGTACTGGCCATATAAGTTTTATCTCTTTGCAATCTAAAACTGATTCGGAGCTTTTTGTGTCTAGAGAATATATAAAAGTAATTAGTCTGAATCATTACCTCTAAGGCAGGGAGCTAAGCTAGATTTTAAAATAAAATTGGATTCTACTAATTAACACAAAAACTCAAAAATCCTGCCTGCAGTCCTGGCTTTTAAGTGTGATTTATGCAGTATATTAATACTGTCATCCAAAATGTCTATCCCTCTTTCTCCAGCTGGATATCATGTGTTAAATTTCTGGCTACGTAGTTAAAGGCTGAGAGCACTGTGCATCCAGCACATCAATGCCTTTGGGGATAAGCTGGCTTGTTTCACTGAAGAGCCTCCCTTAAATGACCTGTAAGTGGAGTTGAGAGATGCTAAGAGAACAGCATTAAGCTATCCTTAGCACATAACAGACAAAGGCAAAACCAAATATTTTCTAAGATCTCTCTAGCATACTTCCTCACAATTTCAACATCCTTTGCTGAATATCTGCAAGTGATTTACAAAGGGAAAAAAGCAGTCAAGCATTCTTTGACTTCTCTCAGACCTGTAAGCTGAAATTCATTGCTATAAAGTATGGTTTGGATGCAGAAACATACCTTCTATTTCTGCAGCTGAAATAGAACAAAAATGACTTCAATCCCCTAATGCAGTTGTTTCCCATTGGCTTATTAGCTCATACATTTCAAAGTTCTAGAGTATTAATGCTTATTTGACTGTCAGTCATTTTTTACAAGATATTTTTAAGAGATTCCTGCTCAGCACTCTAGTGACAGTTTGGACAATACTTCAAGCATACTTTGCAACTCTTTGTTTATGGACTAGCAATGCATTTTGTGCCTGAACCGAGGGATTTTCTTGTGAGATACATTTGCAAAATATGTGCTTGCATTTAGGAAAAAATCTTTAGCTGCATATCAGCTGGTTTCAAGTACATTATATTCCCTTATATTGCTTCTGAGTAGGCTCTCCTTTAAGATTCTTGAACTAGAAGCATTCTAAAAAGTGACACAATTAGAAGATTGTCGAAGTTCTGAATCACCTGATCAACATTCTAAATAATCAATAGATTTCTTTCTTTTATTACTGTAATTACTTTTCTTCTCTACACACAGGTGTATGTGGGAATTACAATATTTTTTCAGTTCTCATCCAGTTAGAAAACAAACATTTTCTACCTTTTAGCTTTTGCACAGTAAGGAAAGTGCCTTGTACAATTGGAAAGCTAGTAAGGAAGCCACAGCTCTTGCACTCGATTATGGAAGCCCATTTAAAGGAGAATAGAGTTTTTCTATCTTGATGTGTTACTTCCAGTAAAATTAATGCAATGGCTGTGTAGATACTAGACACATGCAAATAGGCAGCTCATCCTGACCAGACTGTGCTACTTAAATGATTGATTTTCTTCACATGTTTTAAGATGCTTCAAAGGGTATATTGGGGCACATTATTTCCAACTGTACACTTTTTGTTATAAAAGCAGAGGAATAATGAATGATTTCTTTGACAAAAACGTACATTACTATCAAACAGTAGTAACGGATAGTTTTAAGAAGCTCATGTATTAATAAAAAGTATATTAAAAAAGACTCACCCGCCTTTCCTTAGACACATTTTAGATTGCCTAGGCATTTCAAGTAATGAACTGTGTATTTGAAACATCAGTCCTTGAGAGAATATCATGTTAAGGTATCAGTAGGTGTATTACTAGGCAAAAACACGTAAGACAACAGTGTACAGCAATTTTGGCTTGGGTGCTTCAATCTCAAAAATCTCCAGATCAATCTGAATAGTGTTAGCCAGGCATCAGAGAACTGGGGAGTTGTTGATATTTCTGCTAGTAACACAGTGTCTGTCCATAAAACTGACCTAGTAAAATTCAGTAGCCACTTATACAGTTGCTCCATCACTGAATCAACTGTGTTGGCGATCCATCACATAGCTTCTTTTACAGAAGCCTTGCCTATCTCTCATTCAAGTTACAGTAGTGTCAGCATAGATTATTCAAGTGTCGTAACTCAAGATAAATTCACTATGGTGAAAACAAGAGGAATTAAATGTGATAATTTTGGTACTCATGGGAAAATTGGGGGTTTTACTGGCAAGTACCACTGCTCATTATGTGTGTTCCTACATATCAAGTGAAAAAGCTAAAAATAAAAAGCAATTTACAAGATACGTGTTTGCCATTAATAGACTGCAAATCTAGATGTTTGAAAGACATGGGAAAAAATCTAAAGCCAGATATGCAAATGCATACTCAGATTTTGTAATCCTTAAGTGCTTGCTAGCATAAATTGAAAGTGAGGCAAAGAATACTATGCTCTCAGCTTTAGAACATGAGCTAGAGCATTAAAAACATGGGCACACAGAAGCTGCCACTTTGCCAATAACAAGGAATGCACTGGGATCCAAAACTAATAGCATAAGCCTTCAGTTAGGGCTAGAGAGCAAATAGAAAGAGCTGTGACTGGGAACACAGTCCTGATCTAAATGGAGATGTGCAGCCACGAATGTATTACACTAATTGGGAACACTTATTCTGCGCTTGTTGGTAAAAATAAGGACACTACCCCTTAACATCTACAGTTAAGTCTAGCATTTGGCACTAAGGAGTTGTGGTGTTTGTGGAAGAAACATGTAATAAATGTTATCCAGTGAGTTACATGTAAGATAGAGAGAGAAAAAGAGCCAGATGAAGACACACGAAAAAATGATAGGGCATATGGGATTCAGATGCAAACTGGTGAGCAGCAGTAGTTCCACATGAGTTCCCAGGGTCTGAAGGTGCCTAGCAGTAGCATTTTCAAGCCCTCAATCTACAATAGATATGGCTAAAAGAAAAATCATTATTGATTCTCGGAGAATTTTTAAGCTAAGTTTACTGTTATTAACTAGGTGATAATGCGCTGTGCTAGTGAGTGTTAGTGGAAGATGTCATTTTCAGCCATTGTTCTTGCTAACAGAATGCCATGTAACATAACGCAAAATATTGCACACATTTTGCCCACTCAGATCCACTTGCTAGCAAGATAAACCTATATAGCTAACCAAATGTAAATCTGAATTTTGTGCAGTATCTAATACATTGTGGGTTTGTTTTTATTTATGTTTTGTATAAAATCCATTCACTCTATATATCAACAGATTTCTAAATAAAAAGCAAGCCATGAAACCCATGCACCTCTAGCTAAAATGGTTTGCTTAGATTCTTTGGACATCTTTATTTCAATCTGGTAGACCCTCAATGTTTTCACAATCTGCAATTAAAACAAAGTATTTTGCAATTTTTAGCCAGCAATAGCTAATCTAACTCAGCTTAACCCAGGGGCAAAATTAAAACAAATTCTCATCCTCAGCAAGTAATTTCAGCTGGGCAATGGGTAATTTGTTGGTCTACAGCTAGAAATAATCCAGCTCTATAATTTAATTATATAAATATCATTTAAGAGAGATTCCAGAGCCGGTTCACTAGGTCAATTAATATTTGCTTCTCTGCCTAATCATCCAAGTATCATTTGTTATAAAATGAAAACTGACATCTATATGCCTGTAAATATCTTCTACTTCAATAATTCATTACAGAGAAATAACTTTTGAGCAGTTTTGAATTTTTTTATTTTTTCATTTTGTTATGCCTTCATTTTGTCTGATCATGACAATACTCAGCATCCTATTTTAATTGTTTTGGGGTTTGTGCTGTCAGTGGAGACTCTACAAAGTCTTCAGATGCATCAGATCAATTCGCTTAATTCTTTGGGGGAAAATATAATAAAAAATAAAATAATACTGAGCCAGTCAGCTTCAGTTGTTTCTGTATCTTTTGTAAGAATCATTCTAAATATAGTAACTCCCTAAGGTTTTTAATTTTCTTTTTTTTTTTGAATTGGCGATGGAGGAATTATCAGGTACAGAGATATGGGCATCCTTTTGTCTTGAAAGATGTTAAATGTGTATTTTTTCCTAGAGAATCATGGCAAACCTTCCCTTTCTTTCAGGAAAGATAAAAATAACTGTCATCATCATGAGCACAAGACATATAAAGCACATACTACTTCTACATTCTTCCAGTCTCTTTGAGAAAATTAGGAAGAGTTGAAGAGCAAAAACTGAAGAATTGATAAACTTACACTACGAGAAAGAATACATTAGCCTGTATGTAGCTATGCATTATAGTTAGACTCTTCAGTATTCAAGTTCTGCATGTTTATAGCAAGTTCTGTATCTCTGATAACAGACAGTGGAAGCAGAGATTCATATTTTGCCAAATTTTTTGTCTTTCAATTCTGAAAGTTTACTATCTTCATTATCTTTCACAGCGACATTTTTGTAAAAACATCTCCATATTCTATATTTTAATATCACAGATTTTATCTGAGACTACACTCTGGTGCTATAGTTTTTAGCAACAGCATATTTCACCTTGTTTTGAAACAAATGACCACATAAAATTAAGTGGCCATTCCCTGGGTAATACTATGCATCCTTAATCACATCCAACACTCCCCAACAGATGTGCTATTACTAAAAAGTCCTACTTGGCCAGAAAAACTTAAAGAAATTCAAAATGTGAGCTGCTGTGAGCAACATAACCTAGAATTGATTGATGGCTTGGCTTCGCGAACAAAGATTTGGGAAGGGCATTACCCACACTCACTACAAGCACGATGACCTAGAATACAGTTGCACTAAGATACATCTTGAGATAGCTCATCCAATTCTAACAGCTTGCTAATAGCGATCCTTACTAGTAATCACTTCTTTCATGTTTTCCAACACTTTACCTATTGCAAATCATATTTGTTATCAGGTCCTAGTTGCTGCAAAGACTTACTGCTAAGTACCAAGTAGTACAGAACATTCTCATTCATTTTCAGCATCTATCGTAGGCTGGTTCTGTCACAGACTTCTTGAATGACCTTGGACAAAACACTCACATCAGATATTAAAGTGCTTAACGATTCACAAAAAAATCTGATGTTCTTAGCTTGGAATGGGGTTAGGCAGGGAAATGACAATCTGCATATTTAGGTGACCTTTTAAGATCTGTCTGTTCTTTCTCTTCCATTCTCATTTGTAAAATCAGCACTAAATATATCTTCAGTTTCCCAGTTTGTGTCCAGCTGCCTGCTTATGTTGTAAGACTGTGGAAATTCCACACCTGATGCTAGAGTGGCATTTAAAGGTGGGGACTTACACAGTTAGGTTTTTGAATATATTTTGCTGCTTCTACAGGGACAATATTAGGCTCACAGCCCTTGTGATTTGTTGTTTCTGAGTGGTTAACAAATGGTTTGTAGTCCCCACGGCAAGCCATGACAGTTGAGAGCTTGCTTTGTTCTAATTTATGTTAATATTGTGAAACATTCTGCAGAAATACTGCGAAGAGAGCTCTTAAGCTTAATCAGAAAAGACATACTTAAAACTGTAAGCTTGAATAAAAACCAAAAAAAACCTAGTCCAAAGGACATAAACGTAATATTAAATTTATCCAAATAGAACAGGGGAAAAAAAAAAATCAAATAAGCAACAAATAAATTTGTTTCTGAAACGTCTTTTTAGCCTGAGGAGTCCAGTAAGACACTGCAACTGGAAAAAGTGTGCAGCTGAGCTCATCTGCAAAACTCACCAAGATTTCCTGCTGATAGTATTGCAAACCACTCTAGAACATTGAAGCTTATTTAAAAGTAAACATAGCTCAGTGATTACTAAACTCACCCAGTATAACACATCAGTCCATCCTTCCATGGTTATACACTGGAACACAGTCAACATAGCAAATGCAAAATTATCAAAGTTGGTTATGCCTCCATTTGGTCCAACCCATCCACCCTTACATTCAGTGCCATTCATGACACACTGACGTCCATTCCCTGAGAATGCACAAGGTGCTGGATCTTCTTCAACTAGAATGTCTGAAAATTGAACAAAAACAAAGACACATTTTTCAGTTCTCAAATTTTTGTGAGTGAACTCTTCTCATGAACAAATATCAACCCTGCTGGAAGGTAAATCCAGATATCAACCTGAGATATCCTGAGAAAGGCAACCCATGGGAGCTTCAGACTTTTTACTCTCATATCTGGGCCTTGCCACCTTAAAATAGGTTAATCAAAATTGAAAGGATAAAAGAGCTCAAGTAATTCTTGATTCTGGAAAAAAACGTAATAATACAACAGAATTTTTTTAGAATCTCCTCATGTCCTTTTTTTATTCCCCTCTTCATTACTGTTTTTCACTTCATACTAACATATGGACCACCAGGGAAAACAGGTCTGGATTAATTCCCATGCACAGTTTACTTCATTATTTACCTGACAGAAATGTACCCTTAGCCATCAAATTTCTCCCTCATGATGTTTCACTCCTTCAAAATTCTTCCATAACAAACACTTTCATTTCATCATTTCACCTGGATGGAGGAACACTGTTTTCTTTCTCTACTCATTTCAGAACTGCACTTCTTATCAAACTGCCACAATCTTGAAGGAGAAACACTGCCCAATTGTGGACTCAGGAAAGTAAATAAATGCCCTGGAATATGACTAGCTAGCTTTTCAGTAATCAGAGATTAGGGAAAAAACAAGCAAACAAACAACTACTGAGTTGTCCCTTGTAGATAGTCACCCACTACTTTCACTAGTGACATTTCAGTTACACACTTCAGAAATGAAAACCTATTCAAAGTATGTTTTCTCTAAGTGGCTTGCATTTTTGTTTTTGTTTCTTAAATTTCATGCACTCTTTCTATAATTATGAACTACAGTGAAAACTGGAGTTACAACAGTTTTAGTGCTTTGGCCCCTATTCTATTTCAAACTGAAACTCCATAGAGTTGAAAATCAGAATTAGTCCCTTATTTTAGTCAACAATTTCATGACTTACCTGAATCAATAAGAAAACAAGATTTGTGCATTTTTCCAATAAAAAGTTCCAATCCTATAATAGCATAGATTATGATTACAAACAATACCAAAAGGGCAATATGAAGAAGGGGGACCATGGCTTTTATAATGGAGTTCAGGACAACTTGTAAACCTAAAAGAAAAGAGGATACAAGATATGAACCAGTTTTCTATGTCTTGTTTTACCAGATTTTCTGTAATTACATATTATTATAGATTAATGATACAGACATGCAGACTGAGTCAGTTTTAAAACTACTGACCAGAAACACAGTGTTCCTATAAGATCATAAGATACTTCATAAGAATCAAAAGCTCTGTGTCAAAATCTAATTAATCCCTCTATTAAAAAAGTTATATCACAGAAATCAGTGACTGAAATGTGTCACTAGAATTTATAGGTTTGTTTTGGTTTTGTTTTCTGAGGGGTTTTTTGAGGATTTCTTGGTTTTGGGGGTTTTTTTTAGAAATAAAGTGCATGTAGTCCATGTGTGGCTATCCGTCATTTTAGATGGCCTTCAAAAGTTCTGTGCTACCTATTTTTTTTATCATTATTCCTCACATCACTTTCAGAAGGTAAGGCTCCATTATTTTTTTTCTCCTTTATTACTTAGCCAAACCTTGGTTTTACCAAAAGAAGTTAATCCCAGACTACTGAAGCTGCCATAGTACCAGTGAGAACAAAATATGCCTCTTAACAGACTTCCTTCCTGACATTTCATAAGACTGCTTCTTTCTTCACTGAAGTTCTTTTGTTAAATATATACCATCACAATAATTTCCAGGTAGCAGACTATGATATAATAAACACAGCATTAGGATTCCTTCTCTTGAATGTCTTCATGAACCTCCTATTCAGCCAAATAGTTTCAGTAATTAATAATGTATTAAAAGAAAACAGGAAAGCTTAACAGAAAATTCAATGCTTTCTTTAAATAATATTGTTCTACTTTTTAAGTTTTCTAATTTATCTGTTAGCTCTACTGAGGTAAACAGAAGGCATTCATGTGCATTGGTGGGGGCAGGAAATACGAAATGTGCAATGTGCTTTGGCATACACTTACCAACATATAAACTGATTAAGGACCACCTACACTTTCTGATCTGGTTTTGAAATTAAAAATTTGGTGTATTTGCATTTTAACATGCAATTTACTTTTATATAAAGCTTCTAAAAAGGAAGTGTATTCCCCTGTCTGCTTATTGAACTGTGTAAGAAGATCATACACTGAATGAATTCACAATCCTTTGTTCAAATTGAAATATCATTTGTCTTGAAACTCACTTTCTATACATAACCAGATAACAAAAGAATCAAATTTATATTATCTCATTTCTGTTAGTGTCTGGAACAAGAAAGTTAAGTAATCAGGTCTGTTACAGTATTCATTTCCAATGAAATTAAATAGAAAAGAGCTTACTGGGCACTCCTGATACAAGACGGAGAGGTCGCAATACACGAAAGGCTCTTAGGGCTTTGACATCAAAGCCACCAGGTTTGCCACCTGAGTGGCTGCCACCTTCTGTTTCTTTGGTTAATTGTTCCAATATTACACTAAATAATCTAGAAAATGAGACGAAGCGTAAGGTCATCACCATCCATTTGCCATGCAATCAAAAGTATTACAAAATTACTTGAACTGCAGAAAATTCTGAAAAGCTGTTCAGCTATCAAACTGCGGGGCATATTTACACATTAAGTCATGACAGGAAGAGTCATGAGGTGTAAGAGTGCATCCCCCCAGAGAGCGATGATCACATAGTATCCAATAAATTAGCATTCTGCTTGTATACACAATCTGCTATTTTTGAATAAATAAAGCTACTTTGCTACTTCTTCGTTCAAACATTTTAGCTGTAAGAATTAGTTTTAATTAGCTGAGAATTAGTCTTCTCTTTAGAACATGAAATAGATAATCATTAGAAACCATCTGTTTTATTTTTTGTGGAATATATGAACTCCAAGGCACACTGCAGCTCAACAGTCTAAATACAGTTAGCAAAAACTGAATATATTAAAATTGGAGTCCAAAATTTAACAACGCCAAAAGGATTTGGTTTTTTACACATGGTATCTTTGAGGATAAAAATATTCTCAGATGACTTATTTATTATACTGTGTTTCTTCACTGCAGAAATGAACTAGTCATTCATTAGAACAGTTTGGAAGGCAAGATCTTTATCTTTCTTTCCCACTTCCAGCAGCAATTTAAAGAGATGCAAGTGGTTGAAGTGCTAAGTAATCCTAGGTTTATTCATCTGGCTTGGACCTGCATTTCAGATACGAGGTTTCCTAGACTGTGGCTAGACCATACAGACCATATTATCCTTTGCCCTGAGTCTGTAGTTCAGTAGTTGCAAAACCAAACTTCTCCTGAAAAGAATTATCAAGTCAATAGAATTTTGTAGTCATGAAAAAAAACTCCACACTTTTAAAGGACTCCTGGAATTTACATGTTTTGGGGTTTGTCAAGACAAGTTTTCACAACTCTGTTTCACAGCCCTGTCACACTGGATCATTCTGAGGAATCACGTAGTATTTAATGGGCTTCCCAAACTACAATATTGAATACTTTCTCCTCCCTCAGTTAGCAGTCGACCTGTATCAGTCAATGCCCATTCCCTATTCTGCTTCATTCTTCTCCAGAGTGAAAACCAGGCATAAACACTACGTACTGCTATAACCACAGAAACCAAGACAGGTTATTTCAGGTCCTGGTTTAGCCCTATAATTTAATAGAAACATAATTCTAAGAAAAGGAGCAACCTCAATGATTTCAGTGACTACTGATGCCTTAAAGGTAGATAAGATTTAAATGACTTCTGAATCAAGCCCCAGATTAAGAGAAGCTGCTTTCAGCCTGTCATCATTCAGAAAATTAAAGGGCTATAGGCATAGGAAGGTGCTATGAAAGCTTTTTCTACCAGGACCTTATTCTTTCACAAAAATCAATGGAAATTATGTGGCATAGCATGCAGGCAAGTAGTAGACTGCTCTGAAAGTAATTCATACTCTGTTATGAAGTGACAAAGATGGGAGAAACCCACACTGACAGCTACATCTACAGCTCTGTCATTTTACGTCTATCCTATAAAGACACTGAGGTAGAAATCCACTGATCGACCTTGTTAAAATTGACATTTATTTTCCTGAACAGTTTATGAAAGTTTAAATGCCAAATTTGATGTTGTGGAAAGAAGTCTGCATACATGCTTCCCTTTTGCTAGTAGAGATTTCATTTGGCATAATTTACTTTTTGGATAATTTTACATAATTTTACAGTTTGGACTGCTACAGTTTCTGCCGAAAAAGCAAATGAAGCAAATTTCATATAATACATTCAATACAGGGCACATGGCAGGTCTTCAAAGCTATTAAAATACCTAATGAAATTTCACAATGATACTAGGCAAACAGAATCAGATCCAGAAGTGATTCCATATCCACCTTGGGTTATATACAAAAATCAATTTTCACTGGGCTTTTAAGTATTAATTAAAGAAATGGACTAATGCTTGCTTACTTGCTTATGTGGGTTGTGCTGTTCTTAAAAGAACATTGCTCACAGAGTGCAGGAACAAAAATATTGCTCATTTTTGTCAGTGCCTGACATGTTATGAAAGGTCCATCTTGTCTTCCAGTTAGACTGGTGACAACCTACACAATAGTTTATAATCCAAAACTTTCAGTTTTGACTAGGATTTACATCTTAGTGTGATATTTTAAGTATTTCATAAGATGTAGTGCTTTTTATTTCGTATTTTGCACAGATTCAGTGGGAGCATTTGACCTAACTAAATTTAGCTTCTAATAATGAGTGTTTAATGAGTTAATGGAAAATTTTTTAGTTATCATGTATTTAGGACAGAGCCAAAGATAGAGGTCATGTTAATTAGACTGCTCCAGGGCTACTGTAACTCCATGGTCACTTGACAAAAGGGAAGAGGTCTATTCAAGTGACTGCCTGGCAAGAGAATAGAGCTCTTGTGTGTGATAGTTCCCACACCTGCCCACCAAGCTTCCCCTTCAGGCACAGAGGCCAATCTGTTGAGAACGACCTGACCTAATGAAGGATCTATTTATATAGAAATTTTAGTCCTGGACTAAAACTGCCTGAATGCCAAGCAACTGGCCCAAATACAATCTCAATAACATTTACTCTCTCAGAAGCAAATAGTTGGGCATTCATAATACTGGCCCAAATTTAATAATGCTTTACCATAAATTCCTTTACTTTGTCTCTTTTTCTATTCCCTTCATGTAATGACATGAGTTAAGGGCCTTTCCAATTACAGGCAACCCTTGATATAGTTTCAACTTAAAAATGAAACTAGACTTGCACAATGCATGACAATGTCTTCCTTGCAAGCCAGCCACAGCATACAAAGTTATATGTTGATATTGTTCTCAATGTTCTACATAAGAAAAAAATGGGTTTTTGTTAACAAAATTTACGATATTGGAAATTGTCTTTTTTTTTTTTTTTTTTTTAACTGGGACAGGCTGTCCAAAGAAGTGGTGAATGCTCCATCAGTGTGTGAATGCTCCAGCAGTGCTCAAGGCCAGGTTGAACAAAGCCTTAGGCAACATTGTCTACAGTGAGGCATCCATGCCTATGGTAGGGGGGTTAGTCCTTTCTAACCCTAACTATTCTATGATTCTATAATATAAATTCCACAATATTTAAGGAACTGGGGAATATATGCTTCAAGATTAATTCCCTAGATAGCTGAAGGTAGGATCTCCTAACAAGCTAGCACAACTATTGACACAATATAGCTGACACAAAACATTATTATCATAAGCAGGTGTGTAATGTAGATGTGGGATGGTCTAATCTCCACTCTTACGTATCCTGTATGAAGCTTGAGCAGTCCCTCCTATTTAGCATACATCCTTCCCCAGGCAAGCCAAAGTTATATTGAGGACGTAACATTTGCAATGTAGGCACTGCAGAAGTGTTACTTTGAATTAACTCTAACCTTGTTTGGTGATCCAAACACCCATTTGGTTTTGGACTGTATGATTCTATGATTCTATATACATATATGGAGCCTGATGTGCATCACCCCACTTTCACAAAGGAAAGTCCGATTTTCCTCAGATTTCAGGAAAGCCAAGGAATCACCCCATTAACTCTGTCTCCCCTCACCACTCTTCTCCACTTCAAACCTCATGAGTTCTCCCAGACATCTTTGTAGAATAGATGAACTCTTCATAACCACAGCATAGGGATAAATGAATAAAAGGAATAAGTATGTATGGACCTAAACAGACAACCTTTATCATACGGAAAGACACCAGGAAAAAAATCAAATGGAAAAGATTTTGCAAAGCAACAACCAAGGAAAATTTCTGGCACAACTCAGAATTCGTGAGAACTTTCAAGGATGTTGCACATAGCATTGAAAACTTTTAGGACTTTGCCTTGAATTTTTCGCTCAGCTCATTCTTTTACTCCAGAAGAATAGAAATCAAGCGCAGGCCATTACTCACAGCCAAACAGGCCTACATCTACCTCACTGTAAAGAAGATTTAAATCTCTCTGTAAGGAAGGATAAATTACTTACCCTACTACTACTATTACAAAATCCAATAAATTCCATCCATTTCTAACATACGCATTGGGGTGTAATAATAATCCGTATGCTATAATCTTCAAAAATGTTTCAACTGTAAAAATTATCAGGAAGGCATATTCTACTTTTTCCTGTAGAAGACAAAAAAAAGTACAATGAATGACAACATAATTTGATGGCTCTTTTACCAGTTAGAATTGCAGAAAGCGGGTAAGTTGTATTGATAAGAACTAAAGAAATGCAATATTTCATGTCAATTTATTTTACAGGCTTTAACTGCATAGTACTTAATGACAGCTGTACTGACAAGGTTGTAATTACACAATTACATCTGATTTTCCTGTTTTCACATTCTGTGAAAGAGGCTCCATTTCTGCAAACATGTAAGTATACTGTACCTTTGCTTAATCAAATAGTCCCATCCAAGTCAATAGGATTCTTTGCATTCATTAAAACCAGAAAATGCTGTAGAACAGGACCCTGGACTATCCTTAGAATGCATGCTATGATATACTTCCATTGTTTCAGCCTTTATTTAATCAAGACCCAGAGTTCTACCTAGTAAGGGAGTTTGAGACAGTGTTATCCCATACTAAAGAGACTCAAAATGTTGGAAGCTATTTAGCAGGGTCTTCATTTCACACTGTCTCGCAACTTTTTCATCTTGATGTGGAAGTTTACATTGACTAGTTCTTCCTTCCACATCACCAGAATTTCTTTAGATCACCCTAATATGCTTGAAGAACTTTAAAGTTAGTACATCACCACCTTGTATCATTGAAGCTCCAACTTCAGATTTGTTTCAATGCTTTTCTAAAAACATTATTAGTTTATTAATTTTCCCAATGTTCTTATTTAAAAGAGAGCTATACATTAACTGTCTTCTTGCTAATTGGATAATATTTTTTGTGGCTTGTTTCTATAGCCATGGCATATTTGATTTGGATAAATTGCAAATCACTGCTATAAAACCAGGTCTGTTAACACATTTGCTCTTTTTACTTTCAGAAATCATCATTTCATGTAATACTTTGTTTAGTTGCCTGTTGCTACGCAAATACTGGAGTCAAGAATAAGACACTTTCTTTTAATTTGTACACGAACGCATAATCACAAAAAAATAAAAATAAACACAAAAATATAAACACAATTGCTCACAATGTTGATCATATGGACTATATGCTCAATAAGGATTACAGTCTTCTAACTATGATATATACTCAAATATAGCTCAGACATTACACACAAAACTATGTGTCTGTTATTTGTTACACAGCTTCCACATGCAACCAAATAAAAGCAAACCTCAATCATTCGTAATTTAAATAAAGATCTTCATATTCACATGTGCAACATCTTTAATTTGGCAAACTAGATTTCTTTTCCTCATGACAATGCCATTTAGGGTTATGTATAGGATGTGTTATATCCATTTATAACTCTGACACTGGTGACTTAATAAATATAGAGGCTTATCAATAAACTACAGCCTCCTCTCCAGGCCTTCATCTCCAGTAAGCAGCACCCTTGGATCACCATGACAGGTAAGACTTTCTCTCAGTGCAAAGCAAGGATTCCTGGACCTCCTCTGTTCAGCTCAGTCCCATATTCCCGCCCTTCTCCTCTGCTTTGAGTACACAACATAAATACTGCAGAGCTTCACCCAAGGCAGCTTCTCTTCAACTGTGTTATATCTTGCCTGATATCATCCAGCCCAGTGAAACTGATGGACATCTTCCTTCTCCTCATACTTCCTAACTCTTTTTTCAAAATTGCCCCTTCCACTTACCTCTTAATTTACCACCAGTAAACTGAAAAAAATTACTGGATAATAAAAGCAAAGTGGCCTCACAAAAGAAACAGAAAAATTATTGGTTTTGGTTTGTGCACCAAAAGCCATCAGATTTATTTGGCTAGACAGCACCACATACATTACAATAACATGAATTATCAGCGTTCCTGAGAAAGATACTGCAAAAATGCCTAAATTCAAGGAAATCCTATGATGTACACGTTTCACAATAACAGCTATTTTTGTCTCCCTGCATATAACTAAGTCTGTAGCTTGGATATAGAAACATAAATAATGTAAGACAACACAAAGAAGACAAAAATATTTTGGTTGGCATTTGCTCTGAGCGAAATATACTTCAAGATCATAGTAGTAAAAGAAAAGGTGAGACAAAAGAAGTTTTACATATGCAAAGTTTCAACACCTTCTTTACATAAATGGAACACAGGACACAGGAGTGGATGACACCTGCTGAGTCATTGCGTCCAGTGTCCTGTTGCTACAGTCAAATATGTAATTTAATTCCACTCATCAAGCTACCAGATTCCGTCCTAAAAAAGCATCTTTGTCCTTCACTGCTCACCATAAAAGAATGTTCCAATGCTCTTCTACTATAGGGGCTAGGCAGTCCTATTCCCAATGTAACTTGCTTAATGTTCATGTGCCCTTGAAGTTCATTTTAATGTGACTGTTCAAATTCAGCAACTCTACCCTATCACTTATCATCCATCTTTTAAAATAATATTGGTCTTGTTCCTGCTTATTTTATTCTCTTTTATGGAAGTGGGAGTGTTTCTTATTTCCTAAATAGTACTGCAAACATTCTATTAAAACAATATGAGATATAAGACAAGCTCATTTTTTAAACCCAATGGTGGGCTTAAGGTCAGTGTGTGTCACTTAGCAGATGGACCATAATAAACCTTGACAGCTGCACCAACAGAAGCCATGTGAATCTCAGCAAGGAAGTATGTCAAGTTCTGCACCATCAGGTTAAATAATGCCACACCAATATGGGCTGAGAAAGGACCTCAAAGTCATAGTGGGCATCAAGTTAAATATGTGCTCATTTGAAATCAGACATATTCCATATTGGACTGTATTAGGAACACCATGGTGACCAGATAGCAGGAAATTATCTGCCTCTACTCAGTGCCATCAGGCTGCAGCACTACTACAATTTTGGCTCTCTTAGTTCAAATAGCGTGTTGAGAAAGTGCAGACTCCAGTGAAGGAAAGATCTCCTGTTCAGCAAAGAGAAGGCTAAGAGAAGGTCTAGCAGTAGACCACCATTACTTGAAGGGGAGTGTGTTAAAAAGACCTTGAAGCCAAACACTAAGTAGTAGCACATGGTAAAAAAAGGGGGAAAAGCCACAAGCTACAGGTCTGTAGGTTCACCAGATGTTAAGATTAACTTCTGTATCAGAAGAGTAGTGCCAAACAAGAACATGAAAGTTCAAAGCAAGTTTTGAAGATGCAGCTAGGCAAAGGTGTAGCTGACCTAACCTAGCACTGGTGACACTCCTCCTAGGCACTGAACGACTAGGTAACCTCCAGAGGTTTCTCCCGGTTAACAATTCGGTAATTTCTATTACTATGATATGATTCTGATAATTCCTATGTGATCATCGAGAAAAAGTACAGACAGCTTCAGGACACATGCAAGCACTTACACCCAATGCACATTCAACATGCAAAAGGTTCTCATTCTACTGAATGTTGAATGGGGAAGTTTTTCTTCCTTTCTGTCAAAGAATGGAAATGTTTCCTTCCATCCTTGTTCCCTTTATATATGATTTACATCCTTGTTGTAAAGCATATATACCCCTGGTTCCAGAATTTGCCCCTAAAAACATATATGCATAATGGATACAAGACAGAATGAAGAATGATGTTATTAATGGAGCCAATGGCACAAGGGAAAGATGTTTTGTAACAATAACCACTGGGCAATCCAAGAGCCACGATTTCTTGAAAACCCTGAGAAAAGGAACACGTATTTCTATACATCTACAAACAGAGGCACCCATTATTTCCCAGTGTTTCATTTTTCCTCTCTTCCTCTATTCCTTCCTTCCTTTTTCTTTCAAGTTCCCACTCAATTTTTATTTTTTTTCCTCTCCTCTCAAATCATGACTTGTGACTTCCCCAGAGGCCAGATGAATGATTTGGCCCAGTAGTTAACAATATTCACAGCACAGGCTGTGCTTTCTTTACAGGCTGTTTTTGTGGTGGGTTTTTTTCTTTTTTCCCCCCCCTCTCTCTTTTAATAAGTAGGCAGCCAACAGATGTTCTAACATAAACTGCAAAGTTAACAACCTGCTCACCCTCAGGAAGAACTGGCAGTCCCCTCTCACACTTCGGTAACTTCTTGCCAGTCACTTAGAGGCATCACTTTTTGCCTCTGGCAACTGAAATAGATCTGTAGATGATGCATCACGTACATGTCCTGATCTTAAAGAACCATTACTCAAGAGTAAATATAGTTTAATGTATCATAACATTTTCAGTATTACTGGAAGAGTTGCAGAGGTCAGGCTGCTGTGTAAAAATACCTAAATCTCTAAGAGACAAATGAAAAATACAGACTGAAGACTGCAGTTCTAACAGTTTATGATGCAAAGATAACATTTTATCTTTTCTCTACAGAGGAGAAAGCTGCACATCTTGCTTTGTTCAGATTAGTTGAGATCTTTAAGTGAATACTTCATTTCATTAAAAATGGAAGTAGGAACACTATGAAAAAAGACAACCAAACGAACAAAGAAGGGAATACCTAAGACTGCCTGCCTCAAAACCAAAATCTTTATTAAAAGAAACTCAGACAAAAATTTTGGTTCTAAGAAATTGCACAGATTAAATTACAATTATTTATATTATTACAATGCAAATAGTATATACGTTCTAATATCTATTAATGCATTTATTTCTATGTTGCATCACAAATGTAGCAAAGAAAAAATTGACAGCTGTAAATCAAAAGAAGATATGAAGCACAAAAATCTGTGTTACTACAGATCCAATTCTATGGCTGTATAGATTAACACTAGTTTCTTCACTGATTTGATACCGCACAGAGCTACATCCTTCCCCTTTTCAGGCAGCTGTCCCTGCAAGGCTGTCTCACATTTTTGTCAATGTTGGTTAAAATCTTCAAGTCTCAGCAAATTTTTTCTGAATATACAATGCAACAACAGGACTGATAAGACACACAGCCTTTCTGATAGAGTCCAATGAGCTCCACTTTGATACTAATCATGGAGTACAAGACGAAGCTACCGTTATGCACTGAGTTTCAGTGAAGTCATTAGACCTTCATTTTCTCAGAAAAAAATTTACATTTGCTCTCTTATTTTAAGTGAATCAGCTTAGCAGAAACCCTGTTGCTCAGGAAGAAATCTTTTTTCCCCTCAACCCTAGCCAGATGGTGTATATTAGTCACCATTTATTATCTTCATATTTTCAAAATCTCTGAAAGAAATATGCAAAGCTACTGCTGCATGTTGTAATGCGATGCACCAAAACTCTGCATTTAACTTAGAATGTCTCACAAGGTAACTGTTTCAAAAATAAAAAGTAATTAATTTGCAAAATCTTAATCTATTACACTATATAATTAAGTCTTCTCTATTAATTTCTACTCTCCGGGCACCAGACATCAGATTTTTTTCTTAACTGGGCAAATACATGTAGATTACTCTGGATGCAAAAATTATCAGGATAGAAACTGCTTAGCAGATAAAGAGACTAAATTTAAGCAAAGGAACCAAATCTTCTGCATACATACAACCTTAGACATACACAAACCCAAATACTTCAACATTCTTGATTTAGGGCTAACAATCACATGATATTAAATTAGATATGTGACTGATACCTTGACAACATACAACGCCATTTATCTTTTTAACATACAGCAATTCTTTCAAACTCTGCCACTGGGAAAACACAGCATTTATAAAACCAGAAAAGTAACTGAGTCTTGAATTTCAAAACATAGTAATTTCGTTTTTCACTCCATATACCTGCATTGCCCTGAAAATCTGTGAGCTGCACAGTAATAGTTAGAAAGGAAAATAAATTTATTTATTCCCACACATGGAACATGTTATAGCAGTTTCCCAATATAGAAAATGAACAAAAAGGAAATCCACGTACCTGTCAGAAAACAGTACTAGGGCTTTACATTTTTTTCCTGTTTTTGAAGCTGATGAAATTTTACTTCCTAGATTAGACATGGAAATTATCCTCCCTTTATCAGAAGAATTAGAATTATTTATCACTCAAGAATTTGGTGATAACTTTTGGATTAACTATGTGTTTAGATACATGACAGTAAACCGGGGGGGGGGGTGCGGGGGGGGGGGGAGTTTGCAAGGCAATGTTTTGAGGATTTGTGTTCTGATCAATTCAGTTAAATTATGTTGTGTCTTCCTGATCAGTCCTGATCCACATGAGGGAACACGAGTACTGCTCTCAACTATGTCAGACATAAGCATTACTTTTCTTATAAACTCACTGTTGCTTTTTGACAGAGGAGCTCTGCAGAAATTTTAGAAAATATAATTAACCTTCCCATAATTGTACTTCTTTAATACAGACAGGGGCCAATAAATGTTGTTTCCACACTTCACATGTACACAGGACCATTTTATGTATGACCAGCAATGTACCCTGACCTTAAATTGCTTCAAGGACACCCTGATTCCCACAACTCTATTTAAAAGGCACCCCATCAATATACATGTGCTAAAGAAAGATGTTTTACATTGGTGTGGACAAAGATCTGAGTAGTTCTTTCCAAAATTCAGAAATACTGAAGGGATTAGTGGAAAAAGTACTGATATGGCTAAGCTGCTTTCATATATTAACTTTTCATATGCCTTTATGCATTCAGAAGCCTGTTTCGTGAAACTCTGAGAATACATTTCCTAACCCTTATGATACTATCCAGCAGTCAGATCCAAGCATGTTCTGGAATTTACAAAAGTAACTACTCCAAAAAGCATACGAAATTTAGTTTTAGTTGTGAAAGTCTGGAATAACAAAACTGGAATGAATACATTGCCTCACATATAAAACCCAGACAACTCTGGGCAGGAAGTATTTCCAGCCTTCTGAGGCTCTTTATAGGAAGGACACCACCATACTACTGCTGATCCAGAATTTGGCAGCATTAGAACCTGGAAATCTATGATAGCAAGGTTGATATTTAAAGTCAATACCAAATGCAAACTCCAGAGTTAGGAGTAGAACTAAGTAGGTGCTACACACCATAAACATCCTTAAACCACTTTTATATAAAACTGAAGAGACTTCACATTCCAAGTACCACTGCCAAGCAACCTATCTCACTCACGATTTTCCCTATTTCCAACAGTACACAAAACTCTTTTCATCCCATTTGAACTGTGAATTCACAATCACCTGGTACAGCCCCAGTTAACAACAGTTCCACCCTCTAGATCTCAAGCAGGTATTTATGCTTGCATGAAAAGTATGTGTAATAGGACATCTCAAATACTGAGGCACAGCAAATGACCAAAATGGATGTGCAAGCTATATACTGAAGTGCAATTAACATTAAGTGTAATTAAGTTTCTTTAAGTCCCTTTTTTAATCAATGTAGTCTGAACTAGCTTTTGAATAACTTATATCACTGAAACTTTATCTCAGCCTTCAAAGAGTTTTAGGTAGCAGTAATGCTTATACTTTCATCTGACAGATTCTGGCAGCCAGAGACAGATGAATAAGCAGATCACTTTGATTACTTTTTTTCATTATTTCCTGCAATCACTTTAAGCAAACTCTCTCTGCTCTCTCACAAGTAATGCAGAGCTTTGCTCAGTGAAAGCTGGGTGGAAACAACAGGTATATCCATCTGTAAGTACATTATTAAACACACTATTCACACTCTCTTACATATGCTTACAGAGACACAGGCCATCTTTGCTTCATATTGTTCTGAAGGAACAGGTAAAGGGAATGATTTTGGAAATCTGCTCATAATTGACTAAAACTGTAACAGACCCCCCACACATTTACCATCTACTGAAAAATTATCAACAAGGGACAACAAACCAATCACTCAGCAATTGCAAGGTGTGAAAGGCAAGTTGTAGAAATGCTAATAGGCAGCAACACGTGAGTTTCAATCCTAAATCCATACAACTCATATTAAAGATTGAGCACAGTATGCCAAAGAATCTGAATTGCACAAGAGAAAGTAGGCCAAGTAAGCAATAAAGAATATAACTGGAACAGAATCCAAATTGCATTGGGTATCTTTCTGCCACTCTCTAATTGATGATATTCAGGAAAATAAGGTCAGCAGAATAAGATAAGAGAATATTTATGCATATTGTCACATTATTTTACTTTACATGGTTGACTAGCGTTAGTGTCAAGTGACGAATTAAACCTGCATCTTGTCATAAAACAGCATTAATGTTAAATATATTTTGTTACTTGCTAGCAAGTTTATTGGGGTGAGAATGTTACTTGGTGTCTGATACTTCAGTGAACATCTTCAAATTCTCTGGGAGTTTATGAACCAAGAGAATTTCCTAATCCCTATAAATTCACCTCTGACCATGCAGAAAGCCACAAGCAGAAAACAGAGAGAAGCATTGATAGCAGTAAATCCTCTACTTATTGTCTTTTTTTATACATGTTGGGACTTAGAAGACTTTCAAATATTACACGACTAATAATGAGCCCACTTCATGTGTTCAAGTGTTTCTTAGATACAGACTTCCCAGAGCATTCAAAGAGAAACTAAAAACAAGGACAAGGTGGGTAAAAATAAATAAAAATCCCCAAAAGCCAAAATAAATAATTTTTCCTTAAATTATTTATTTCCTTAAATAATTGCTTTCCCTTGAAACTGAAAAATTCCAGACCCAAATCTCACCAATTACGTCAAACTAATTCATCTCAGCATTTCAATATGAAACATACAAGAAAAAACAAACAAACAAACTGCTCTAAAAATACTTCTGGGTGTGAAATTTCCCCCCCTTTTTTTTTTTTTCCTGTGAGCAAATACACATCTTGCTAACTGTATTTAAAAAATAGATATTGATATGATACATACATTCCTTTTAAACTGTCATAAAAACATAGTCAACCTATTCAGGTGCTACTACAATAGCCTTAATTTAAGCCCATCTACTTTTTCTTATGTCCATTTTCTGGATTGCTTCACAGTTTTCCAATCTGTTTATTTCATTCTTTGTCTAACACAATAGTGAAACGTATGAAAGACTGGCTTTCTTTAGCAGTCAATGGGCACCTTGTGCTCAGCTTTTACACAGGTGAGCTTGCCAAAGCAAAAGTCTATCCTGAGAGTCAAAGTATTTTCTAGGAGATAGATCATGGAAGCTTTCTGCAAGTCGCTCTGCAGAAATCCCAAATTAAAAGGAAGTGAGAAGACCAAAAAGATAACACTTCTGTGGGCTCTATAATGTTCCAGTGCCATGTTTCAAGAATGCCAAGGACTTTTTGTAAAAAATAAAATAAAAAATTTAAAACAATATGGAGAACAGGCTGGTTGTGTAGTTGTGTTCTGCATTGATAGTGCTGGCTGGGAAACAGAACACCGACATACTCATTGAGTAGGTGGATTTAGTGTAGATTTCTCCATCTGATTGCAAATCCAATTTCCACTTTCATTACAAAAAAACTGAGAATTGTTTCATGACAGTGCTTTACTCATCCATTTGTAAGATACACGACTACAGTAGCTCTTTGCCTCTGTCAGTTTAAAAACCTAACCAATGGGACAGCCTGGCTTTCTAAATACCTTTTGCAAGATAGAAACTATGATAGGAGCTATGTACTACACCCATGGTCTGCTATTGCCTCCTGCAAGACAGTAAGATCAAGAAAAGAACATTTTCTTCAAATCCTCTGCTTTTTTGGAACGGACAAGTTCCATGACAAAGACTGGATCTGCTGTAGCAGGACCAACTTCAGAATTAAAGCGTTATTAAAAAAAAAAAAAAAAAAATTACAAGAGTTTTTAAAACTACTACCAGTATTTAAGTCCTTCATATTGGGATAACAATATTGAGAAATTTGATCAGAGAAATATGTATTTAGCTCTGAAGTTTGTTTCTTGTTTAATATTTCCTAACATCAGACCATCACTAGAATTTCATACAGAGGGTACCAAATGCAATACATGGTGTGGATGTGACTTCTATACTGAGGAGAAGGTATGATTGGTAACTAATGTTTGAAAGATCTATCCACTGTGAAAGATCTAATGCCTTTCTGGTAAGAACATCCTACATGCTCTATCCTCTCTTTGGATTTTTTTTCTTGCAGAAAGAATCTCTTTACTTAGATAACACATTCATTTTACATTTGTGAGTAGGTAATATGCAGTACTGTGCTATAAAAGATAAAAGTCAAGTCCAGGGAGACTGCATTCCTCATGAGTAGACAACCTGCCAGAGCATTAGAAGTCAGAGCATGAAAATGTCAACAGAAATGATGTTAATGAAATTAATTTTCAACTACAGGAGAGGGCAGGAGAGACCACTCCTTGTAGACGCTGTTCAGAACAGTGTGAAGAACAACAAACACGCTTTTATCCAAACTGACAGGAGAATGGTCTGCAATATCCATGAAAATACTGGAGCACAATCCTTGGTTGTCTCTGATTGCTAAACAAGTTCTTAGTACTTCTCTTCTCTCAGGGTGGTTTTTGAACCAAATGGTTGAAGCGTCTATTTAATAAAAGCTTTTCCACCGATAAATGACTTTGTTATGAAATAATATCTTGTAGTAAATTTCAGATATCCAAAATCTAATTGGGCTGCAGAAATTGGTATTTCTGTACAACAATTAAATGCAGGGAGATTTCCACTTTTTGTGCCCATTAAGTATTTCAAAGCGAAGACCTCTATAATTCTTACAACTCAAAGAGAAGGCTCAATGAACATAAGAACATTTTTGTTACACATCTGAGGGTCAGAGACTGCTCTGGCTGCTCCATAACCAAGTAAATGCAGATCTCTAGAGAAAATACAATACCATGATAGTGTTCAATGAGAGCCCTTTGCTCCCTGAAGTAAAAGGACGATAGCTTGGATACACATTGCAAACATAGAGCACAAGGAGAAGAATTAAGAGGTGGAACAGTTCCCTATAAATATAAATAAATCTGGAGGAGCTCTTATTAAAAAGAAGAAAATAGCACCACTAAAATACTGATTTGTCCGCAGCCCACAAGCAAGATTGGTGAATCCCTGTTTTGGCTTCAGCTGTGCTCAGATACAACACTGCTCCACTAGTTTGGAAATTCTTCAATCAATGAAAACATATTTAGTTGGGTTCTAATAATAGCACCATCATGAAGCCTTACTCTTCATTCTAAACAAATTCTACAACAGTGAAGTGTTCAACAAAAGTAACAATAAGTGTACTAATTTTGATAGAAATAAACACATGGAATGCTGGAAAGTCATTGCTAAAGGATCAGGAAAACTTGGCAGAGTAAAAGCAAAACTAAAGTTGAAAAAAAATTTTTTATATTCACTTTCAGTGATTAGATGAAACCTTACTGTCAAAAAGCTTCAACTTCTGATAGAAAGGAAAACACAAGTCTCTGCCTGCCCTGAAGCCAAATTTCTTTCTTCTCTACAGATGAATCAGTTTTCCCTTTATCTTGTGGAATGTTCCTAACATTAGTTAGTGCCCCTCCAGTGCCTGCTACAATTGCAGTTCCAGATTCTGCAAACAACTATGCATGGAGGATTTTAATCACATAATATTAAAGGTAGTATGCAGTACTCAAAGATCTCAAACACTTCAAAGTGCATCCTTGTAATTTCAAAATTACCACACAAAATAGTTTTCTTTCTTTCATTCGTATACCACTGGGCAGCCCAGGATATGAGTTCAGGTTTTTAATTTCTTATTTCATTTTCCACTTCACACAGAACACTATTTATTCAGGAAGACTATGTTGTTATTATTCCCACCAGAACTGCATCTCAGCCTTTTCAATTTATTGCCCTATCTGGGATATCAGTTTTGACTTCCAGAGAACTCATTGTCCACAACAATATGTCAGTAAGTGGTCTGTCACTGTTTCAATTTCACCTACGTTGTCAGTACAAGAGTGTTTGAGTACACCAGCACCTTTTTTTTCTGCATCTATAGAACTGTTCTGCAGCTAATGCAAAATGTCACAGTCCCTGTGCCTTTCTCCCACCTATTCAGTGAGATAGCCCCTAAAGCGTATTTTCAAATTGTGTTCTCGAAAGTAATTACAGGGAACAAGAGTTGATACTTACAAGTAGGATTTTCCCCTAGAGAATTAAGAGTTTCTACTACTTCCAAGTAGGCAAGAAAAATACCTATTATTTTGATCAAACACAAATCACTGAGACACCAAAGGCCAAAACCAAGAATTTTTTCTCCTTTAGTTATATGCACAGCGTTTCAAAAACATGTATTTGCTGAAGATGTTCATGGGTAATCAGTCCTACATTTTTCTGGTGTCCATGTACATGAACACTTGTAAAAATGAAACAGTAATCATTAAATTAGCCTTACCTTTGGAGAATTCCTGATCTTGTGAGAATTCTATGTAAATGTGCTAATGACCCTCATGGGACACACAGGGACAGTCCACCCAGACTTTCCCATTTTGTTGAGGAAAGAGGAATAGTTGTTAGATGGCACATAAAGCAAAAAAGTCCAATTCTATATATTGCAACTAAAACCAGTCAGGTACTATTTGTTTATGCATTTAGTTCAATGCATTAGTTCATGCATTTAAGTCTTCACATTAACCTAAATTAACTTAAATGTCCTCCCATGACTTAAATGCATGAACAGCAGAAAAGAAATCCAATGGTGTTCTGAAGCTTCTTTTTGGTTTGATGGCATGAACTGCCACAATTTGTTAAAAATACATAAAGAAAACTATTGAATTAGTAGCACACATCACCTCCAGACACAGGAGAAAATTCACTGTTATCAACCTGAGGTGTTATCTGTTACCCAGTCCCTCTTTGGTCATGCAGGTAGGATATAAGGATTGAGCCACAAAATCTTTTTTTTTTTTTTTTTATTTGATCTAAGCTGTTATCGCCCTGATATCAAAGGTACTGCTTATAAGAACAGAGATACTCTGATTAGCCTCTAAGTCTTCCCTGTTGCACAAATGAAAAAAAACCCCACATTTTCATCACTCCTAGGGAATCTGATTGCCTAAGTGAAGACATTTCACAGTCAGAATAGCTGAACTGAAAATGCTATTAGACTCCCACTGTTTCAGTGACTTGAAGAAAGCTCTAAACTTTAGTGATTCTATTTTCTGTTTAATAACAACTAAAATACAAATTTTTGTACCTTAATGTCCTGGAAGTTGCTGACATACAGAAATGCACTTATACTGCATATTGGTTTGTAAGGTAGCTATTGACACATTTACCAATATTTTCACAATCCAGTACCACAACATCCAATGGCCAGTGAAAACATTGTAAAAACTGAGGTTTGAAAATGAACCCTTAACATGGGATAAAGCCTAAAAGGAATTTATCCTACACAGCCTTATCAGAATCATTCTGGAATAAGCAACCACTATTTTCTGTTCTTTTTTGCTAACTGAGAACTTTTCATTCCAAGTTTTCTAGAGTGATTTCACAAAACCAACCCCTTGAATTTCAATCACAGAATGGTTTGGGTTCAAAAAGACCTTTGAAGAGAGAGTCTTCATCTTTGCATAAAAAATGTCCAATACTCTGCAAATTCAGTCCTCAAAGAGAAACAAGATGCTTTAATTAAATCTATTTCTTTTGTTTAGCGCTATTTCTAACTTACGATTTACCAAAGGCATTGTTTTACTCATATTTCAATGGAATCGTTAGCACAGCATGAAAGAGATGGCATCTCCTCTGTAGCAAAAGTGAAAGGTTGACTTCTGCCCTGAGCATCTTTTATTCTCTGTGAAAGCTTAGAGGTAGAAACTGAAGCATGATAACTGAACCTTGAAGGAAAAGTAGTGACATTAAAACAACTGCTTCTGTCAAGTGATAAATATCCTGGGTTGTGATATATTTCATTTGTAATAATAAATTGATAGTGTTAACGAACATTAAAGGGAGTTATGTCACACCAAACGGGACATGCTGATAGCTAGTAAACCCCACTTCCCATAGTTCCAAGTAAAAGTGCAGGTTATTACCCTCTGACAAAAATATGGATAATTCATCTAATTTTTTTGTTTGAATTTCAGCATTAACATTTATTATATATGACTACTAAAAAGGTGGTTTTCATATTCTCCAGTGCCCGAGGCATAAACCTGAAAGTGCCAGTGGAAGTAACAAAAGTTGTAATAGAAGTGTGTAAAACCTGAGGCAATAATATGTCTTAGTCAGTGACACACACATTTGCACTCAAAAGTTTTGCCTTTTCTTCCTTTGGTTGAAGCTACCAAAGCAGTAGTCTCCTAGTGAGGTGTGTCAGAACAAATGTAGCTGAATGTAGTTCACTGTAATTGAAAGTAATTCATGCTGTCACATTTACTGCAACGAGAGGTCACATCTCGAGGGCCATAAACGTTGTTCACATTAATCGTAACTGACACCCTCCTCCTCCTTCAGGGAAATTCAGCCATATTATATGGCTTAGTTCACATTCTTTTAAAACATCTGAACTTCTATATGTTTGGGGGATTTTATTGTTTGTTTTGGGTTTGGGTTTTTTTGTGGGCTTTTTTTTTTTGTTAAAGGAAAACATGCAAACATACCATAACAAATTCTGCCTTGTACACTGCAATGTAGTAATCTTATAGAATCACAGAATGCAGCATGGTACATAACGATCAACTGGACTGCATGCATTCATTTTTTTTAATAGTACATAAATATATGTTGATTTAGGAATCCTAAGGTCACATAGTAAACAATGTCTTTAATTTGGGACATTAAAATCTGTACTGACCATGCCAGGGAATGAACCTCTATTCTCAACATGATCATAGATCTCAAACCTGATATTTAAACTATGATACCATTTCCTTTTTAAATATTAACCAGTCATTTGGGGTTTTTACAGCATAAGACTAAATCTTTATTTTCCCTATTTGACAGAGCTATGCACTTGCAGAAAGCTCTTCAAAGCACCAAAAGCATGTTGTCTCCATGTATAATTAACACAGTTTGCAGAAAATGACAAGCTTTTAATCTACATGTTTAGTTTATCCTGGAAATGGAGTTAAAAAATGAAAGATGCAAAGAAGAAAAAGGAGCATGCAAAAACATACTGGAGAGGGCACAATGTGCTCATTGACCAGAGAATAATCTTAATTTCTCAGTTTTGTTTTCGTAGGGTTGACCAAGAATCTGGCTTTTCTCCTTGAAAAGTTAAGTACTTCAGCCACTATTAACAAGTGGCATATTATCTCAGATTTTAAAAGCTTAGGTTTTTTTCTAACAAGTATTTACAGAATGCAAAATGCAAATTTTATTTACTCATAGGAACAAATGATAATATTTATGATACAAAGGTTCACTGATCACGCAAAACTGAGTACTAAACCACTGAAGACAACAAAAACAGGAACACAAAGCTTCAATTCTACAATAGAATAATTTGAGGGTTTTTTGAAAGGCAGATTAGCCTTAGAGTTACAATTATTTAAAATGGAATATAGCCCCACAACAAAATCTGTTGCTTGAGTATCCTCCAGCATAAGCCAGTAGTAATGCCACTGAAAATTGGATAAACTAGATGAATTTTAGAGCAATCAACACTGAAGGACTACAGATCCACTATCACAGAACATAGGTGCAAATAGAAGTGATTCTTTTCAAGACCTACTTTTCTGTTGTCTTACAATGTCATTCAGTTTTGGTAAGACATCCAGCAACTGTGTAATTTCCTACAGTAGTAGTCAGTGTAGAGCTACACAAAACATTCCTATGATCCCTGCAGCATAAGTGTCCTGAAAGAGCTAGTCCTATTCTTCAAGAGGAGACATCCAAAAAATGCATGATTTCACTGAAATAAAAAGGCCATATTACACTTATTCCTCTTTACTATGATTAATCTTAATTATTGCTACATTTTTAACATCACTTAATACTTTTCATAAATAAACCTGGGTTTTGGGTTGATACAGGTATGCACTTCACGTTTTAGTATTTCCACACTATTACATATTTGTCCTGTGCCAGTGTCTGCAATATTCTTGTGGATAATCCTCGTTGTAGCAACAAGAATGAAAACATGACTTACAGTCGAGTTCTCCATCTTGGTCTTACCTGCATTGTAATTCCATCAGTTTCTTTCTCTAAGACACTTTTTCAGCACTTCTGCCCGACTACGTCATTTATTCTTAATTTCACAGGTTATCATTAATCTGTATGTGTCCAATAAATTATCACTCAAGAAAGGAGCTCAAAAAATCATAGTGAAACTATATTTCAATAAAGCATCATTGCCATTAATCCCTCACTGTTACAAAAAGTACATATAATTGAATACCTAAGGGCCTTGCTGGGTAGGGAAGCATTTGTAAAGCCGAAGCCACTATCTTTCTCATTCTACAAAGCATAAGACAGGACGGAAAAATCCATTTACATAATAAAATATGCACTATTATTGAATCCTGAGACGATAGCTGTTTGAAGCAGGCGAGTTACTTACTGAGGACTCTCAAAGTATTTCAATAACCCATCAATCGCTAATTTCAAAGCATTTGGTGGGAGGAAGCAGTGGCAATAATTAATTGTTCTGGGTATTTTATGATTTTGCAGATATTCTAAAGTGTTTCCTTGTACAATAATTTCACAAAAAATATACAGTTTGGCACTATGAGATTTGGGGGTAGATCAAGAGACATTTTATTAATGTGTCAGTAAATTCAGATCTGCATCTGTTTCCTGTTTTATTGCTTGATTCTTTGCTGACCTCTTTTCAGCAGAGCTGACAGCATTTAGCTAATACATGAAGTTGGGGGGTCCAATCCTGCAAAAATGAATGTCCTGTTCACTCCTACAAGAAGTCTGTTTCTGTATCTCACCCCTCTGGTATTTAGAAAGCTCTTCTAATCTCTAATGCAGCTGCACTCACAGCTAGTTGGTACCCAGTTGCTCTTGTGCCAACACTACCCTTTAGCTTAAGCAGCTTTTCTTTCCCCCTCATGTTCCTCCAATGAGATTCTACCTCATTCTTCAGTTTTCCTAGCAGAAAAAGTCATGCTGTTACAGTTCCCTCTTATAAGTTTTCTTTACATAGTCATCCTATTATCCTCCCTCTGCACCTATTTATTTGAATTGATCCAAAAGAGGATGACTAATTTACCCTCTGTCAGAAAGCAATTTCCACAGTGTGACAAAGTATGCACATAAATCTGTTATGTAATTTAAAAATATGCATTTCTTACGTCTGTTTCAGTGAATTTCTCTAAACTCCCTACCTTCAAATCCTTACTTTAGGGTCAAAATTATCACTTCAACTCCACTAAAGAATGAACATTATTTCTTCCAATCACATTTGATCAAATTTTCTTAAGTTAGTTTTTGAAGCACCCCAGCTTTCCATTTCAGTAGGGCACCTTCACCACTTATCCTTTTACATAAACATACAGAGCTTTGTAGCATTTCACATGTGGGGAGTCCCAGCTCTGTGTGGGCCTTAAAACCCAAGTGAACTTTCTTAGCAGGGAAAAGGATTATTTTGGTTTGTTTGCATAAAGTTGTCTTTTCCCATGTTACATAAGCCTTGATGATATCTGTGCTGTCGTGCACGTATGTCTAGAGTTAAACAATGTTCTCTTTTAAATCCAAAGGAGAAGCACTGAATCCAGAATTTGGAAAGTATCCAGTGATACTTTGTTGTAGTAATGTTTACTTTGGATGAAAGATGTTGGAGAAATGCAAGGCCTTTTAACTATTGTTACAAATACGGCTAGATCAGGTCTTCAGGCTATATACTTGTCATTTAGATTATATGGCAGCAATGAGAAGAGCAGAGATAAGGCAATCAGCCCTTGAGATTACCGAAAAATCCCATACTTCTGTAAAAATAGTTCATATTGAAAGGAAGAGTCATGGTTTTTAACCTTTATTTGTAGTCTTCCAGAATCATAGAATCATAGAATAGTTAGGGTTGGAAAGGACCTTAAGATCATCTAGTTCCAACCCCCCTGCCATGGGCAGGGACACCTCACACTAAACCATGTCACCCAAGGCCTCATCCAACCTGGCCTTGAACACTGCCAAGGATGGAGCATTCACAACCTCCCTGGGCAACTCATTCCAGTGCCTCACCACCCTAACAGTAAAGAACTTCTTCCTTATATCCAATCTAAACTTCCCCTGTTTAAGTTTGAACCCGTTACCCCTTGCCCTGTCACTGCAGTCCCTGATGAAGAGTCCATCCCCAGCATCCTTGTAGGCCCCCTTCAGATACTGGAAGGCTGCTATGAGGTCTCCACGCAGCCTTCTCTTCTCCAGGCTGAACAGCCCCAACTTTCTCAGCCTATCTTCATACAGGAGGTGCTCCACTCCCCTGATGAAGTATGATGGATCAGTGACTATGCTATTTACCTGTTTATTTTCCTGTGTTTTCTATAGTGTAAGAAAGTGAAATTCATTTGATATGCTGAAGACAATGAAATGCATTTGATATGCTGAAGACAGAAAACTGAAGACAGAAACTGCTATCAAGCCTCTTTACCTCTTTAGCTTACCTTTATCACCACACTTCACCAAATTCCACAAAAATTGAGTGCAAAACATGTTTGCAAAAAGAAAAAATACACCATATTTGCTTATATTTACTGCATTGTCCTGCCTCACATCACTAGGTTTGCTCTAAGCTAGAGAAAAATACTTTGTGTTCACCTTTGTGTCATTACTTTTGATTGTCGATCACAACAGATAATTTACTTCTAAACTCTTGCTAAGCTTTGATCATATTTGTTCAATTAGATTAACTGAGTCAAAAGTAATTAATGAACATACATACTGCAAACTTGATTGTATCAAGGATGGATGCATGAAAAAGTGTTTATCTTATTAATATATTTTACGTATGATGCTGACAGAAAAGTGATCATAGCATAAATAGGTAGACTTGTGTCAGCTGAATCTAGGTGAGCACTAACAGCTTTAAAGTTGTCACAGCAAGACACCAGCACAGGTTAGTAACCTGCAGTCTGTAGACTGAAGTCACTGACCCTGCAGCTGCACTGATCTTCCTGCCCAAGCTAGCTAGCTTTAAAATCTACCTGATGTATTCTCTAATTAAACATCTGACTGCAGCCTAGATGAGCTAGACATAGCAGTTTGATAGCACCATAAAACGTGGTATTAGCTGGCAAATAAAGTAGTCTAATAAATTAGATTATTCTGGCTGTCTTGTGTCTCTATTCCAGCATCTGAGAATCATATGCAGAAATACACACTCTCCTGTTACCACTAGCATACATAGCAGTGATGAAAACAGGCACTGCAAATCAAGACCAGGAATCCAGCCCAACACCACCTCGCTGCAGCTGGCCAGCTAAAAGACCGCAACGTACAAATTCTACATACATCTTGTTTTCCTTAGTATTTCAATGGTGGCTTAGATAAATATATAGATTATAGTCTCTACAGGCTATATATATACACACAGAGACTGCTTTGTATATTGTAATACAGTCTGCATATATGTAATACACAAACTATTGTCACAGCACAGAATGGGAAGTGCTACACTTCTTACGTGTTGTAACTGATAGTAACTCCCTGTAGTAGCATATTCTGAGAAGTGGGGACAGAGTGAGATTTCAAGCCAATCCCCTTAATTTGTGTTTATTTCCAAACGCATCTAAAGCACAGTACAAGGACAGAAAAGTATTCTCCTGCCCTTCAAAAATAAAGTAGGTCAGTATGACCTGGTCTTATTTCCTGACATGTTTATGCTGGCCAAGTATAGCAGCCTGCAGGGGAGAAAATAAAAATATATTTTTGCTATATTCATATAGAGCAAGGGGAAGCAAGCCAAGGTGAGAAACTGAAAACGTAAATACAGAGATTTTATTTGTTTGAATCTAAATTATCCCTGCCCCAATCCTAACTTAGAGAATTTCTCCTTGCCACACCAATATAATGAAGATGAATGTTTCTTTAAAGAATAAATTTTTCTTCTTAATTTTTGCTTCCTACTATATTACATATCTTTGCCCTTTAAAAGCAAAAGACAAAAATAGAAGTCTCTTTTCCCCCTCGTGTGAGATGGCAGCTTCCATATGCTGTTAATATTAAAACTATACCACTGACACTCTTTTCAAAGATTTGCATAAGGTTTTGCTTTTCAGCAGGAAAATGACATTAACGCAAAAAGTCTGAAAATTTTGTGTGCTCATTATAGGATGAAGGCAAATACAGAAAGTTCTCATAAGAAAAAAATAGCAGAGGGCTAAAATTTTAAAGCATAGCTGAAGAGTAGTTTGTAACCAGATATTAATCTTTTCACCTTTCAATCATTTGTTTAAACTCAATTTAGATGCATAGTGGTTCAATCTGGATTCTCTGAACATTCCCTGTAGCATACAGTATCACCAAGTAGTATGCTCACAGCAAACCCTACCATGTGTGTGTCCACATAACAAATAGCTGGACAATCTGTTAGGGAAACAGTGAAAAAGCTAACACCTTCTAACTTTACCCTTGACTCAATTGTGAAGTTATGTTCTAGTTAGTAAATGTTATTAAAATATAAAGAACCATAATTAGCGTTAAATTTAGATACTGTATTTAGCTGTGCAAAGATTCAGTCTGGCACAACTTGAAGTCAAGATTCAGTACAGATAAAAGACTCAATTATAAATGTGATCTCTAATGTAATGAAGGATCATGCATGCACTTAAAGGAAATAACTTTGTAAATCATAATAACTGGTTTTCCATTTTCTGTTCTTCTACCAAGCATGAAAACAGAAGGGTTCAAGTAAAAAGCTGAATCCTTTTGGTATGCTGAATGAAATCTGCCCTGAGCTACAGATTAAATGGCAGGAACCTTGTAATCTTTATATTGCAGCAACTTGAAAATACATCAATTGAATAAAGTTTAAGTCAAGTTCTCCAGAATCCATCCTAATGTCTGCCTTGAATCATTTGCCCAGCAGAACAAGTTCCAAGTAGATAACAGTAACTGCAGTACTTGAGGCTCACAATGAAACATCTGACAACTTTCATGAACACTGTCTGGATAGTATCTTTTTGTAGATAAAGTATTTCAGTTTGCTTTGAGCAATAAATTCATTTCCCATAAAGAATCATAGAATCATAGAATAGTTAGGGTTGGAAAGGACCCCAAGATCATCTAGTTCCAACCCCCCTGCCACGGGCAGGGACACCCCACACTAAACCATGTCACCCAAGGCTCCGTCCGATCCAGCCCCAAACATCGCCAGGGATGGAGAATTCACAACCCCCCCAGGCAACCCATTCCAGTGCCTCACCACCCCCACAGTAAAAAAACTCCTCCCTACATCCAATCCAAACCTCCCTTAAGTTCCAACCTGTCCTATCAGCACAGTTCCCAACGAAGAGTCCCTCCCCAGCATCCCTATAGGCCCCCTTCAGATACTGGAAGGCTGCCACGAGGCCCTCATGCAGCCTTCTCTTCTCCAGGCTGAACAGCCCCAACTCTCTCAGCCCGTCCCCATACGGGAGGTGCTCCAGTCCCCTGATCATCCTCGTGGCCTCCTCTGGACTTGTCCCAACAGTTCCATGTCCTTTTTATGTTGAGGACAACTGAACTGTACACAATGCTCCAAGTGAGGTCTCACAAGAGCAGCACAGAGGGGCAGGACCACCTCCCCCAGTCCACTGGCCACGCTCCTCTCCATGCAGCCTGGAACAAGGTCAGCTCTCTGGGCTGCGAGCGCACACTGAAGCCGGCTCATGCTCATTTTCTCATTGACCAACACCCCCAAGTCCTTCTCCTCAGGGCTGCTCTGAATCTCTTCTTTGCTCAGTCTGTAGCTGTGCCTGGGATTGCTCCAATCCAGGTGTAGGACCTTGCACTTGTTGGTATCTAACCATCTGCCATGACATGATGAATGCTACCAGCCATACATGAAAGGTGTAAGGAAGTAGTTATGCATCAGTTATGAAAGAAATCCAATTATTTTAGCAGTTCAAGTTAATTTGTAAGACAGTATTTCATATGGCATCACTCACATACATATTAAACATTTTGTTGTGCTGGTATGTTTTTATGCTACTGTCGTGGTTTAATCCCAGGCCGTAAATTAGAACCACGCAGTCTACTTCCTCCCACCCTTTCTTTTTCCCACTCCTGGAGGGATGGGAAGGAAAATCGAAAGAATGCAACTCCCATGGGTTGAGATAAGAACAGTTTTGTAACTGAGGTATAACACAAATCACTACTGCTACCACCAATAATAATGATAAAGGAAATAACAAGGGAAGGGAATACAACACCTCACTGACCAGTACCTCGCCCCCACCCTAGCTGTGAACCAGCCCTTCCAGTTACTCCCAGATACATCCTGGGCATGACGTGCTATGGTATGGAATACCTCTTTGGTTAGTTTGGGTCAGGTGTCCTGTCCCTGCTTCCTCCCAGCTTCCCTTCTTCCCTGGCAGAGCATGAGACTCACAAAGTCCTTGGTTAGACTAAACATTCTGACCAGCAACTGAAAACATCAGTTTTATCAGTACTGTCCCAGGCCAGAAGTCAAAAACACAGCACTGCACCAGCTACTAAGAAGGAGAAAAAAAATGACTGCTACTGCTAAACCAGGACCTTACTTCAGTTTATCAGAAAAAGTGTATTAAATCCATGCCAACATTTAAAAATTAACTGCACAACATACACTGAGACTCCATGTTTAACATTTTGTGGAATGGATGTCATTATGTTCATTCTAAACCCACTCAATACCAAAGAAAAAAAAAAAATCTGTTAAACTGGTATCCTTTTCCCTCAGTGTTTTCATAACTACCTTGCAGTAAAGCATTACAAGGGCCTAAATACTGTATGCTTTACAGATAACTTGCATAGTTGTTACCATATTTTGTAACACTCAACAACTGCACATATTATTTCTACTTCTTCCAGTGATAGAAACAACCATCATAATGTACTTCTAATTAGCCTGCCAACACCAAAACCAGTCCCAAATGGAAACTCATTAGCCTACAAAGACACATCAGGAGAAAGCAGGATTTAGATTAGACACAAAGGAGAAAGCAGGATTCAGAAATATACTTTATAATATTACGTCTCAAAAAAAAAATAAAAATTATTATAGTGTTGGGAAATACTTTTGCACTTATTTCACATGTATTCATTCAAACTTCAGAAATCCACAGCTGAATGGTTTGAACTCACAAGTGCCTGTGGCTTGCTAAAATGTGTTCTTCCCTTTAAATTCTGATCTGAGAATTCAAAATGGAGACAAGTCTGGAGGCAGAGGCGGTAAATTCAGAGTATATCCATGTCAGTTCACCCAGTAGTAAAAATTTTGATTCATATCAGACATGGCCCATGATTATATATCTCTTCAATTATTCATGGCATGTAACATGGAGCTTGTACAAGTTTGACAGCTATAGTAGGTCAGATGATTCCTAAACCAGAAAAAGACCTAGTAGGCCAAAGAGACAACACCTGCACTGCATCGTGTCAAAGAAAAGTTACTGGAAAAAAACCATATCTAGCAAACTTGAAACAGCTACAGGAATTTACATGAGTTGAGAATGCTATACAATGTGCATATGGCATTTCTGGTTTAGCAGTTTCAGCACCAAGAACACTGTATTTTACTGGACTTTAAAAGTAGGTTTTCCACAGTTCCTCATTTTACATTAGTTCTATATACAATTAAATACCTATGAGTTTATGTCCAGTCTACTACACAGTAAGAAGTGCAGACAAGGACACTGACAAGCTTTTTTCCCAGCAGCAGTACTGGATTAAACTGATCATTTTTCCCCTCTTTCCATCTTGTCACTCTTTCTCACAAAGGCAACAGCATTTGAATTACACGAGAACAACTACTGGGCGTATTTTGATCCAGTTAACTAAAACTTTTATTTAAAATTGTGGAGAATGGCCATTTTAATAGAAATACATTCACTGATCTGTTTCACACCACAGCTATGTAGTTACACCAGCACTATCGAAGCCACAGAAACATGCACTGGAGGATGAAGGCAATGGTCAAACAAGCAGTGAAAATAAAAAGTGTTCATCAAGCTAAAATCTTAGATATTCTATCTTCAGGGGAAAGGAAGGCAAGAAAAAAAACCAAAACATAGAAAGACCAAATGAAAATTAAAATTACACAGGAAACCACAACTGAAGGTATCATCTAACAGGGGAATTGCTGAAGTATCAAGAGCTGGATCCTTTAAGTAACTTCAGCATGAGAAGAAATGAAAGCAGAACTTGCTTGATATCAAATTTCACTTTCAAAGAATCTGAACATCAGACCACAGAAGTTATTAAGGGCAATACAGCTATAAAACCAAGCAAAAGTCATCATTATCTGATCTCCCATATGACAAAAACCTAGATTGGTTTTGCCTTGGGCCCGCCTGAAACAATGACTGCCACAGCAACCCAGGGAAAAGTTTTTAATCAGACTTGACTTTAAAGCTGCAAGACCAAGAGAGTGATTCAGCTTAATGAATAAAAGCTTCTCCCTTCCTTCAGGCCAAAAAGCAGTGCCCTTCAATCAACCTAGAGGAAATAATCTATGAATAAAGAAATGTCCTTTAAAAAGTTCAGTCCATTTTGCCCTCAAAACACACTCCTGATATTCTATGCTCTTTCTTGGCTGAGACCTATGTAAACTTGTCAGAAGAAAACCACAACACAAACTGTCTAAAGTGTTAGGAATGAATACTCAAGCCTTGTGTCCTTCAATAAGCAGCTGGGCTAAGAGCTCTGACACAGCCCCAAACAAACCTTGTTTACAATTTCCAAAACAAAATTTCCTTTGGCTCTCTTTGAGCTGCATGCCAATCAGCAAAGAGCATCCTATCCGGTTTTCAGAATGGTCAGATGCACGTGGGGTATCTCCTGTAACCACTATCAAACTGTCACCGCGTTATTTACACTCTTCGTTCAAAATTTTCACCTTGCATCTCAGAGTTTGCATAGCTTCAGCTTTCAGCATTAAGGCATTTAGAATCACTATATCTGAGAGGTTTAGGATCTGGATGGGAAAAAAAAAAAGTAATAACACAGTCCAAGTGTTTCATGGCCTATCCAGAAATCTTGCAGTCCTATTACGTACGCATCGACATATCTTGGTAACATGTCCTTAGCTACTCTAAATCAGATTAATTTTCTAATCTGCAAATTAATAATAATACACAATAACATAAAAAAAAAAAAAAAAAAAGAAAAACCATGGAACATATTACAAGATTAGCAAAGAGTTGCATGCAAAAATGAGTGGTGATGCAACCAAGGTTAAAGAGAGATATAAATGTCTCTAGCTAGACTAGCAAGAAAAGAAAACTGATTAGCAAAACAACATTTAATGAACAACACAGTTAACTGTAGTTACAACTAAGTCAGCCAACACAAAACAAGTTTGGAAAAACTGAGTGCATCTCCCATAATTTCACAGATAGTAAATGCACCAGGCAAAGTCGTGAGATGTACAGTGGGAACAAATTGGATTAGCACCAATTGCACAGCAGTGAAATGCAGGAGGACTCCGGGGAAGAAAAAAGATAGGCACATTGCTTTCATAGATTACAATTTCCTTTGGGACTGCAGAGATTAACCTCTCTTGTTTCAGTAACTGAAGGGGAAGTGAATTATCAATAGTGTTAAATAAAAGAATCTATTTTTGATGGAAGAAAGTAAGGAGTATTTTTTTTAGGAAGCCTTTTAACTGTATGCTTAAGAGAACTTGATGCGAAAGATTTTACAGTCGCATTGGAGAGCAAATATTAGATCAAGTAAGATTTTGACCAAATAATTTCTTTTTCTTCAAATTGTCTTTGCTTTTCTCCAGAACTCCTTCAGGTTCTTTTTTTTCCTACAGGTGTATCTGTACCTTATGAAAGTAACTTTGTTCAATCTTCTAATATGACAATGTAGAGTTAAGCTAAAGTTACACTTCATCCAAACAGTTGTTTGCTTCATATTCACTATATTTTGTAAAATTGCACAAATAACAACAAAAAGAAGCCAACCTAGTGGCATGTTTTCATTATCTCATTCCAAACAAATTTTACACTTGTTATTTTGCTGTAACAAGTTTCTTCAAATGCACGACAAAATAATAATGTTTCTAGTGCATTGAGAAATACCTTCCAGCTTGGTTACATGTTACCAAAATGCTTTTAAACCTAGCAAAAATTTATTTCAAAAATATCTATATTCATGCCAAGGAGACTGGCAAAGGGGAGTTTAATAATAAAAAGCGAAAGTAGTCTTAACTGTTTACACTTAATGCATCAATATTTATGCCAAATGGCCTGAAGGATGTATAGCTTATTATATTAAATAGCTCATATTATCTAACCCACCAGGGTTGCCTTGGTCAGCTGATGAAATTTTATTCATCTCTACCATAGGTTAATGAAGTTGATCCATGTCATTATTTTTATTTTTAGTGCACATATTTTCAGTAAGACAGGTGACAACCTATCAAGGACCCAAAACCACAAATACAAAGCTCAAAATTTATCAGAATGAATTTCATTCATATCTTCACACCATTCAAATATTCAGTTTCTAATGTTGTTTCTTCTTACTGCCTGAATGCCCAAGTACAAATAATCAGACAAATCTGCTCACATGCAGTCAGAACACCTTCCTCATAGCTTGGTGCCATGAAAAAAAAAAATAGTGTCTCTGAAGGTGTTGCCCAACATCAAAGTCTGCAGAAAAAAAATGGAAATTACCTGTCCCCATGAATTATCTGTTCATTTTTAAGATCATTGTTTTAAAACCAGCAGGCTAACAAAGCCCCCTGGGAAAAGCACGGTACATGTAAATCACCTTCTGCTCCCAGAGGCCTCTATCCTCATGCATAGAGAGTCTTAATTCCCTCCTTACAGGCATAGAATAACTTTCTAACTAGAATTCCGGCAGGACTTTAGAAGGTCATCAGCCTCAAACTATTTCTTGTTGACTACAGACACGTTGCTCAAAGAAAAGTAACACATTCTCCACTGTGATCACAGTCCCTTCTAAGGAAATGATTGAGAACATGATGGAATCCTAAAATATTTAACAAGGATGTATTTTAGAAGCTGCTGCTGACAACTTTACTATTTCTGTGAGTATGTTTTACAGCATGACTTTCTTCCAGTTTTGAAATATTACTGCCTTATTTGGGAATACTGAGATCAAAATCTTACACAGGAGAAAAGCTCATAAATTATACAGAATGAAATGTAGGTAAATGCTGAATATTCTTTCCTTACCTGTTATGATACGGCCTTTAATTTACAGCATGATGACAGACTAAAGTAAAAGCTTCAGTTTCTGAAGAACATCAGCTAAAAGCTTCAGTTTCTGAAGAACATCAGCAAAAGTTCAAGTTTTGTTTTCAAACTTAAACAGGGGAGATATAGGTTGGATATAAGGAAGAAATTCTTCACCATGAGTGGTGAGGTACTGGAACAGCCTGCCCAAGGAAATTCTGAATGCTCCATCCCTGGCAGTATTCAAGGCTAGGTTGGACGGGGCCTTGAGCAACTTCGGTTAGTGGAAGGTGTCCTTGCCCATGGCAGGGGTTGGAATGAGATGATCATTAAGGTCCTTTCCTTCAGGACCCAAATCATTCTATGATTCTAAGTTAGTGCAACACCAAACCACGTGAAAGCCCCCAAAAGCCTGTGCTTTCAGGGTAATAGCGGTACAGAGGAATATATGCCTACCAACCCAATGCACCTGCTAAGCCAGTATTCTTTAAGTGGTATCAGTATTCACAAAAACACCCTGAATTTCTGCATGTTCAAAGTACTTCCATCTCTGTATTACTACATTTTTCACCCTCTAATTTGGTCTTATCTAGGAAGTTGAGTAACAAGTTGTCTCATGTTTCTGCACAAATATATAAAGTATCCCTCAAAATTATCAACATGCTCAAGGACACACTGGCAGTGGCCATATTAAGTACAGAAATTAGTATGTACCTGAAACCAGACAGTGATTTGAAATCCCTTTGAATTTTATTTCTTATGTCAAACTCTTACATTCTTGTTCACGTTCAGTAATCAGGTGATCTAGGAAATCCTAATTTCATAGAAGCCACACATGAGGAAAAAAGCCTGCTAATCTACACCTTAGAATACCTCTAGAGCAGGGACTTACGCTTTCGTCTGTCAACATACTGGGTCCATTTCCTTTCAGTACTATGTAAGAATATAAATATTTACTAAAAATAGTTCAGCATGAGGATGAGTCACAACATCATGTCCTTGGAGACTAATTAAAGTAGAGTCATTCTGATCAAGTGTTACAATAACCATCTAATAATCAAGACAAACAGAATTACACTTTGAGTAAGTACTATTTAATGAAAAAAACAGCTGAATCATACCCTAAGTTTTAAAAGCTCCTATTGTGTGTGTAAGTAATTTCACTACTTACAATGGGTAAGTAGTGATACTCACACATGATAACAAGGATTAAAATACTGGTTCTCACTTTTGGAAGTAAGTTAAAATGTGTGTGGGACATGAACTTACTGAAATTTTGCTGAAGAACCCACTCACCAGTCATTTGCTATATATTATGAAACAACTGGCTGAAGTAGGCACTGCTCTATTTGGTAAACAGACCAAGCAAAGGCAAGTTTGGGAGCGAAATTTGTTTGACCTTGGCTTACACAAGTCCATAAGATAATGAACGTGGTATTTTCTACAGTTAGTGAATAAACATGAGCAGCAGAATTATTCCAAATCATAAATCTCTCCAGTTAGTATCAGATGCCCCATAAAGAGTGGTTAGAACCTGCCTATTACAGTGACTGAAACTGGACACCTCCCTTTAAAAAAAAAAAAAACAAAAAACCCTATCAGATTAACATACACCATAAAACAACACAGTAATTTCTGGGAACTGTGAGGGCAGATACATAAGTAGCTCTGCCCCATACTTCTGCACAAGCCTGGAAGACAAACATATTGTTTGGGTTTTTGTTATTTTAACTCACTGCAACAAATCTCATCTTTAATGAATAACATTTCTAAGTGAATTTTCAGAAGAATATGTGCAATTTGGAGTACCTCCATTTGAGACTTAAAATCAGCCACCACCTTCAAAAAAAATTTGTTCTTTGCAAGAACACTGCTCACAGTATTTATTGAAGAAATTACTGGTAACTTAAGAAACGGATTCCTACAGACAAATGCCATTCAAAAATTCTCCATTAAGACCTCTTTTTGAGTCCACACAACCCAGCCACAACTGAGTGTTCAACAGAGCTGCCTGCTTTCAAGAATCTCCTCTCCTCAACTGCCATGCTGAAACTCTTCCCCAGATCTCCAAAAGGCAGACCAAATTTTGCTTTCCTATACAAAATCAAGGTTTTGGTTGGATGGTTTTGTTCTGGTTGTTTGCGGATTTTGTTTTGCTTTTTTGGGGGGATTTCTTTTTTTAATCCATTTCTTCACATGAATCAACATTTCCTTATTTGGAAGACAGGAGATGCACATGGGATATTTACATGGGGCTCGAGAGATATCTAAATGTTTCATTGGACATTTTTTGATATTCAGAAAGCTTCAAACAAAACAAAAGATGAGCAAAAGAAAAATGCCTGTAGAACAGATAAGATTGTCAAAAATTTTGAATGTAATAAATCATTAGTTTTGAAATGATAAACAAGTAAACAAGTTTTTTAAATTGCTCACCGCAGCATCCCTACTACAAGTCTGTTTTAAATTTATGAAAATAAAAAGTTGAGATTCCATTATTCTGTTGTGAATAACAAAAAAAATTATGATCTGTGGAATAAAAATTATTTGTCAGAGTTCACGTCAGAAAAGTTTTCAGCAACCCCAATTTACATGAAGATTCAGAAGAAACAGGAAAAGAATAGAAGGTTGTACAATTGGGTAGTCATCAACTAAGGTTGTAGGCTCTGTGCTCATTAGCTTCAAAGAAACTATGATTTGTCACAATAGAGATCTACACCATTATAACAGTATTTAGAATAAAACTAGCTGAACTTCATTCTCATGCCAATGTCTACTCATACACTGTACTTTTTACTCAAGTATTGGAATAGGCATCCAAATGTTAAAGTAAATTCCTACAGAAGCTACTTCATTAAATAAAAGCACATCTATTAATTGAGTATTTGTTGTTCTATATGGACACAATTTACAGTACAAGGTCGAAAAATAAGTCATGATAAAACTTGGGACAATGCTCCTACCAACTCAACCTGACAGATATCGCAGATAAGACAGTTAATATTTACACATCTCCTCCAGCAAAAATAGTCATACTCTTGCTTTAACTGATTTTATGCAAGAAAAAAAGCCAGAGATACAGTACTAAAAATTGCCAAACCAAGCGCAGAATTTTGTTGTTTTAACTATTGCAAAGATATTTGTACTGCTGCCTACAAAGAAGCATTAAGCAGTTAAGCGAGGTTAAATCAACATGCTTGAGCACTGAAATTATTAGGAAAAAAAAATATATTTTTTGCTTGGAAAAAAATCTCAATTTGGTTAACACAAGGTTTGAGAGCATATTAGATAATGGTTGCCTTTTGCTGACCATTTCTCCTCTGAACTTAATACAGTAACAGTAAATAAACCTAGGCATCCTTAACTGAAACTTAACAAAATATTTTGTATCAATAAAGGCTGAATAAATTTGATATTACATATGGATCATATTATTACTAAATAGTAAGGACTCTATTAAAATATATGTCTATCTCACAGTTAAACACAATCCACATATGTACCCTTTCCACAGGACTCTTCACTTTGAAGAGTCTAATGATCTGTTCAGATGTTCCTTTCATCTGACTACAATCCCAACATTTTATACAAGTAAAAGACTAAAGGGAGTTTTGAAAAACTAAGAGATAGTAAACAGATCAATGCAAAGATTTCTCCTCATCCGGGCTACACCAAAAAATGAACCATGAGATTTTACATGATAAAAGTAATTTTGCTGCCAGAAAACAAATTATGTTACCTATTTTTGACAAAGATGACTTAGAGTTCCTAAGCATATTACTAAATGTAATGCCACTTCAAGAGCAAAGAGTCCTGTGTAACAAAGTAACACTTAAAAACTGCATCTACAGCTACTCCCACTACATAATTAATATAGGTGTACTTCCTAGATTAATACATACACACGAGGGAAGTTTTCTTTATATGGAGCTCTGATTACAAGACTGCACAAAAGCTAACGAGTTCCCAGGGCATGTGACTTTGGCATTCATTGTCTTTTATTCCTCCACAAGGAAAAAGTCTACAAAAATAACTACTGAAGGACAAACACAAAGTAATTCAGACCAGAATACATTTAAACTGTCTTTAATTTACCATATTAGTAGATATTTATGCTTAAAATTGCTTAAAGATACTTTAAAAAAAAAAAAAAAAAGGCAAACAAAAAAACCAAACAAAAAACCTAGATCACATATCTGCAATTTCTTAGCTATTCATCTTAAAATGTACAGTAACAGTCAACTGAAGGTGTTCCAAAATGTGGCTTTTCCAGTGCATATAGAAACTGGAAAAAGATTCTGTCCCATAACAAGAAACATGTATATGTTATGAATAATCTTTCTTCTAGGTTAGCAACCTATCCCCCTCTTTCTCTTGGATTAACTATTATTAATAGTTGGCACTTTTATTGCACTTTGCTTATCAGATGTTTAGGTAACGCCTTAAACCTCATAAGGTCCTATACAGAGTTATTGCTTCTGTTTAAGATATAAAAGTGTTTTCTCCCCTCATAAAGCATTTGGAACTGAATTCAGAAATTTTTAATTTCAGACATGAATACAACCAGATTCATGCTTTACATTCTTCCACTGCATCTTAAAAATGCCCAATCCAAACTATCACATAATGAAGTTATTGCAGAAGCAATAACAATTTCGAACATTTATGACCTGCACAACTAGTACCTTTCCCAGAAAGGTCTCAGGTGGTCATCTGTGCTACTACACATTTTGATTGACGAAGGTTTTCCTGCAAAATCGAGTCTTTGTCGGTCAGACAGATGAGTTTGGCTTTCTGTGTAAAATATACTTTCCATTTACACTAGTCTGTGATTAAACCAGGATTACATAATAGAGCTCCTGGTAACAGGCTGTCAAAACTATCCACAAAAAAAAAAATAGCAATAAAAATAGTACATTCCACTGAGAGTCATCTAAAGTGCTGCAACAGCTGCTGTTCTTGAACTGCTCAAATTTCCAACAGAAATGCTTATGCGCTGTGTAGAAATGCAACCATTTCCTTACTACTTTTTTTCTTTTTTAATAATCTGGAGAAGTTAAAAGAAAAAAGAAGCCATAGCTCTTCATGCTTCAGACCTCTGTACTGGAATTTTAAAAGTAGCGTTAGGTGAGCAGATAGGCCTAGACAAGATCAGAAAATAGAAAGAGATCAATTGCTTTATAAGATGCAATGGTGAGTTACTTGGGGGGGGTTTAATTCATAGCTATAGGAAAGAACAAAAGGTCACAAGATTTGGAAAAATATTCACATACAAGGTTAGTGTCTTAAAGAAGGGAATTTCTGTTTTGTGGAGTTCTGTGATCTTCCACAACATGCAATTCACCTCCTTAGAAAGTTACACTGATTTAAAGGTTAAAAAAGAAATTTTGGCACTCAGGAAAAAAAGTGTTCCACCAGTGCATGTCCATGCCAGCCTGGTATGACTGCTTTCCACACTAATCAATCTTCCTTTTAGGAATGTGCTTTTTGTAATGATACAGAACTTTATAGGTAGACTCTGTACCTAGTACTCAAAGCCACTTCTTCCCATCTCCTGAGAAGATGAGCATGTGAGAACATAAACCATGACCACTTTATCATGACTATTATTGTACACAGTCAGCAAAACCTGTATGCATCATGTTACTTGAACACGTTATTAAAGATGATTCATTTCTTCTGATACAGAGATTCCAATAGTAGACCAATATAGGTCTCCAGTACTTTCTAAGTCATTTTGGAATATATTAAAGATCAAACTAGACCTACAGGCATTAACTAGGCCTAGCATACAATTATTTGATGATAATCACAGAATTGTTTAGAATCTACATTTATTGATCTGTACCTTTGTTACAGTTGAACAGAAAAATGACTTGGTTTCATTTTCATTAAAAAATTAAATAGCAATATAAAAGACACCTAGAGAGAATGTTGCTGATTAAATGTATTCTTTAAATATAAGAAACACTAACTTATTTAGTCATAACAAAAATGTATGCCATCTCTTACACAATTTTTCAGTAGCACAAAGCAGAGACAATGAGTATACTTACAAGCTTTTTAATAGTCTTCAAACTTTTCAATATCCCCCCCCTCCAGTTATTGCAATATCAGGTAAATTTTCTATGGCAGTGGATTACACTTCTGGTAAGATCATAGAAGACACAAAAATGGGCGACGTGCCCTTCTTTAGGCAACTAAGCTTGTTTATGAACATAATATCTTCTATTTTTATCCAAGTTGTGGCAATTTTTCCTGTATCAGTTACTCCAGTACTTATCCAGTTTGCAGCCATGTGCACACACACACACACACATATATGTATGTATACATACACATATTTCTTCTACTTCTTGCATACTTTCAGAGCTTCCCCATTTCTGTCCTCGTATTTAGTTAATTTGGCAGTAAGAAGGGCTCTTATAAGTGATAACCTTAGCTATTATTCTTGCCATAGATGCTATTTTTGAGAATTAACTTGGGAAGCATCCTTTTCCAGTATCTTCTGATATAGTCTTCTCTTACACTCTGTAAAACAGAAACGGAATTGAGTTCAAAGAAGAACTCCTCCTAGTCAAGGACTAGCTGGATAAAGTACGCTGCTAGATATGGTACTTCCTCGAAGAAAAAGCCCTCTAACTTCATTTGTTTTGTGAGAAAATTTATACACACAGCATTGGGGCTACACTGTGTACAGCACATTCAATAAGGACACAAATACTATTTGATCCTGCAAATAATTATGAGGGTAGTTAACAGATGAGAGGGCAATACTGTCACTCCATCTTTCATTCTTCTGCTTCATGTGTACATCCAAGCTTTTGAGCACATTAAGAAAAATCAGAAGTAAAAAAGAGAATTTGATAAATAAAATGTAACTGTACATAAAACTGAAGTTTATTTTCATCTTTCTTGTACACCAAGTTTTGTTGGAGAACGTCTAAAAATTAATCCCATGTGAGCAGCAGACACCGAAATTGTCTTTTTCTGCCATTTTTACATGCATTTTTGTTCCTTTTTGAAATTAACAAACTGCTTAGTTTCTTATCACCTTAAACAATTGTGATTGTTCCCAATTTTAATTTAGAAAACTATTGTGGCAACACTGTGAAGCTATACAGTTGCTCAAGAATAACACTGCTGGTTTCTTAACTCTATATTCAGGTGAGGAATATGAGATCATTTCAGCCTAGACTGTTATATTAATCTCAGGATTTCTCTGAAGGAAAAACATCAAGGTTATTGCCTGAAAGCTACCATGACAGATGCCTACACCACCTGCTATCCATCAACTATTCTTTAGAATAGTTGATTTAGAGGAATTTAGAGGAAGGTATTCCCTTCCTCTAAAACCTATATTGAGAGTGAGAACAGGTAGGTTAGACATGTAAGGTTTCACTGTATTAGCAGTTTGTTCCCAGCTACCATTTAAATGGATTAGTTAAGTAGAAAGGAGTCTTCCTGCATTTGCACTGCAGTGCTTGAAAATATCTCTCTTACAGACAGCTCTAATAGCATTTATTTTGCCATGAGGATATACCTGCAAATTTGAGGAAACAAGACACAAAGACAAGTGACGGCACTGTCATGCACCAGCTGCACTTGCTGAGGGGCATTCCCTACTCAACTTTTTTTATGCAGATACTCCTGTATTACCTCAGCACCAGTGTGTCAGTATAAAGCATTGTTGGGGTTTTTTTTCCCCTGTAGTTAATAGTCCCAAGGCTTAGGTGTAACAGCACTTCTTTTCTTTCTAATGTCCAAGCCACTATGCCTGATTTTGTTTACTTTTGCTTATTTTCATATAGCATAACCATAGCTGTCTGTAGATAGCAGTAATAAGTAATTATTTTGTGTAGAATTAAACATTTATGATTAGTGTGGAGGAATAGAGGCCCAGTATGCTAGCAGAGACCTTGAAAAATAGAAAGACAAGCTGCAGCATAGAGGTGTACGGGCATGGGATAAGAGCATGAGCAGAGGCTGAGCATGGAGGCTACAAAGAACCCACCAGTGGCGTGTTGAAGAAATGCAGACTTAGAGTGGGGCAAACCAATTGAAGGTAACAAAGAGAACAAAGTCCATAAGTCCATAACCTATGTAACACACATCGTATATACTAAATTTTGCCCTAACTTGCAGATCACTGAAGAAAGAGCAAGATGTAACAGTACAAGCAAACATTTTAAAAGGATCCCAAAGCAGATCCTAGAATGAGAAAGAAGAAATAAAACAGCCCCTGGGTCACATGTACAACACCTCTGCAGTCATAGGAGAAACCTGCCTCTGCATTGCCAGTCAGCAAAAGTTTCAGCAGCATAAACACGAAGGCAGGTGCCTAAAACTGGACTTCCACACTAAGTCAGTAACTGTTTCAAATGTAATAAAATATTTACTTAGCACAGAGAGACAACAAAAGTAATCAATAGGAACCAAGTATACAATGTATTTAAAAGATTCCTGGTAACGCATTCCAACTTTGAACATCCTTGCTACACATCTAAGCAAGACTAAAACCACACTGCATGAACACTTGCCTCCATTCTCTTGGCACTGCCGTAGCATACCAGCAAAATTAATAGCTCTCCTCACAAGCGTTGAGGTTGGTGTGCTCAAGTCAGCTTGCAGGACCACAAATACACAAATTTGGTAGTCTTTCAGAGGTGTACTTTGCTTCCTAACAAAAGGCACTCGTATAAAGTTTGATTTAAACTCTGTATCCAGGATGTACTACTGACCACAGATTATTGTGTTGAACTGGAGCTGCATTTGTTCACCAAAACTACTATTGCAAGAAATGTTACTGCTACTATACCATTTAGAAGATCTGACAAGAAACAGATTATTACACAGTAATTTAAGGTCATATGTGCTTCCTGTAATTATGAATCAGTGTTTTAATTAAAAACAGAGATCTTGTCCCATTTTTTCCTAAATCTATTTAATTAAATACACTGGGACAATGAAGAAGCTCTTCTGGTTTACTGTTGAATCCCTTCAAATTTTGTTAGGCCAAAAAGGACTCCAGTGACAATTTCAAATACGGAGGGATTCATTTGTTTATGCTCTTCATAAAAGATACATAGCATATTGATTTCTGGTAAAGTAATACTAACAGTGCCTTCACTGGTACAGGAGCACCTTTCAGGTTCCTTTCCTCCAGAAGCATCAGCAAAATATGCCCAGGAAAGTACATTTTTGCTGTATGATTTGCTGTGGTTACAGCATTGCTGCATCAGCAGAACACCACTAAAACAGCGATGTAACAACGATTAGTAATCACACGTAACCCCCTTTCTTTGCTTAATCTGGTGACGCAAGGGGCTGAATTCACATCAACTACATATACTCCAGTTTCCTACCTGTTATCCTTAGTAGCACTCCGAAGCCATCTAAGCCTCATAACTGCTCCTCAGCAGTACTGCTGAGCACAGATCTCTATTTGCAAGACCCAAGTCTCATAAGATATGCTACATAGATGAGAATACTATCCTGATGATCAAGAAATTTAAATTCACTGGAAGTGTGCCTGATCTCTTTCATATTTCATACTTAGATCTGAACACTAGCAGCTTCTCTCATCTCTGAAAGCACAGTAAAATCAATGTCCTATACATGTGAGGAAACTACACAGTACAGTTCTTTACGTTAGAAACAGAGAAGCTTTACCCTGCTCTTTACTAAGTATACAGTTGATCATAATACTGTTACTGACCTCAACCTCTGACAATGTCAACAGAGAGCAGATGCTCAATCACTGGCAAAGCACACTGTTCCTTAAGATAATGGCAGCTTGACACAACATGCTTTAAATTATACCCACACTTTTCACATGTATGCAGACTGTTATAGGTATTTGTCAGCTTACCTTAGAAAATATGAAAATAAAGAAGCTGCTCCTAACTGAAAATTATGCATATTTAATAATGCAAAATCAATAAAATAATAAAGCTCCCAAGAGTGGTCTTGAGCTCACTTTACTGCATGTATGCATGACAAGATAATCTCTCACTACAGGATAAGTTAAATGCAGTAAGTAAGTCACTTGTTTGTACTGGTACCTAAAAAAATAATGCATTAATTTTTCAGATATGTTTGGGGTTTTTTCCCCCAAACACAAGACTAAAATCAGATATAATTCTAGAACTGCAGAATTATAGTCAATATCAGTATAACTAAAAGAACTTAGCAACATATCTCTTCATGCCTTGTATAGCACTAAAGGTACCATCTGTGTGCTTAAATAGATAATAATGTCTCGTTACCAAATGTTGCACATCATGTATATATTAAAGCTTCAACACTGCGTATGCATTAAGGCATAAAAAATAGAGGCATTAATTCTGAATTACCTGAACTAGTACAACCAACATTTTAGCCATGTGCTTATGTAAGTACCATTTATCCACAAAACAGATATGGTCCACGGAGGGCAATGTCAGTCGGCTCCAAAACAAACTTGCCACTGGCCAAGGTGGAGCAAATTTAGGAGTGAAGTTAAGCCTGGGAAGAAGGGAGGGTGGGGAAAAGGTGGGTTTAAGATTTGGTTTTATTTCTCGTTATCCTATTCTGATTTGATTGGTAACAAACTAATTTCCCCAAATCGAGTCTGTTTTGCCTGTGACAGTAATTAGAGAGTGATCTCTCCCTGTCTTTACCTCGACCCATATTTTCTCTGCCCTGGCCAGTTGAGGAGTGAGAGAGCAGCTTTTGTGGCCACCTGGCACCCAGCCAAGGTGAACCCATCACACAAGTAAAAAGTTTACATAAGAACATAGTTACTTTTCACTATGTGCCATTTTCCTGATTAATACTTAAATGCCATCATTATTAAGGCCTCTGCTGTGGCTTTCAGCACCACTCATTCTAAATACTTTCTCATTTCAACAGCATCACAAACTGGGACATTGCCCAGCCTCTGAACAAAATATTCAAGTTTATTAAATACTTGACTTTCAAACAAGAATATTAAACACAGACAACTGCCACCAAATCTCCTGGCACAAATTTAGTTTTAGTATGAAAATTAGGTCTGAAGTAATACATCTATTTTGCTCTAAATTCAATCCCATATAACCGTGTTAGCCTTGCCTCTATTCTCACCCCTAATTTCCTTCATCCATTTATAAGCTGTGACCTCTGTTCTGCAAGGAAACCTCACGCGGATCATTTTTAACTGTAATACCTGTCCTTGAGTCTCTCTATGTTAGATTTCCTGACTATATGGGTAGATGAATGCACCTAGAGTTCTGCTGCTGGTTCTTCTCAATCCCAACCTTTGAACTCCTTGTCAGAAGTGTTAGCCTCTCTTCAAACTCATACAAATGAGCTCCATTCTTACATCTTTGTTCTAGCAAGAGGCCTGACAAATTCTATCAAGACATCATTGTTAGTTTCAAGTTTGAAGAGAGAAGTATTGTATTAGTATAAATAATATTATTCAAGATATGCATTTACTAGTGACCTTTTTAATCCTCAATCATGTAATTAATTTTAGAATAAACACTAAAATAGAAAACCACTTGCTTTATAAACTTTCACTCCACTTCCCTTTGCTAACTGCTAAATTTTGAGTTAAATGAAACATATTATTGCCTTAATTTTCTGTGTTGTCAGTGTTAAAAACAGGAAAAATAAATTATAGTGTCGGAATATCAGTACATTTTTACCTAAAAATGTTCCATAAAGCAACTGATGAAGCAAGCAAGCTCTATAATACTAGTGCTGATTAAATGGGGTATTAGGAATCCCTATTAGAAAAATTAGAGTAATTTTTATTAGAAAAAGCACCAAAGAGAATCACCAATTATACATAAATACCGTGATTTTGTATAAACTGGCATTTGATAGGCTTTGACACTGCAAACCAGACATCTGGCTATAGAAACTCGACATTTCTGTAACAAGCTATTCACAAAATCTTCATAGGGGCCAAAGTTTTGACACAAACTAAAATTTTCAAAGTGTTCTGGTGTAAGCAAAAAGTTTCTAGACCATAATTTCAAATAACTGAATTTTATATTCACTGCATTTCTTGCTGCATATGACCTTGATGCTAATTCCATGCAAAGTGTCCAGTAAGGACTTTGCTCTTTCCTTCCCCCTCCACCTCCAAAACTGGATTAACACTCAGAGCTCAAGCTGCAAGCTCATTGTACAAAATGCTGCTTGCAAGGAATGCTGTTCAGAGATAAAACGACACTGTGATAGCTGAGAATAACACTAAAAACTGCAGATTTACTCTTCTAGAGGTAGTCAGCAGATTTGGAACAGATAACATTAATGCTAATGAGACACACAAAATCATTCACATTTTCATGGAATGACAGACAACAAAGCAGGATTTTCCCTCAGCATGACAAAGACTTCTCTTTCATGATTTTTGAAGTACTTATCAGCAATGAAAGCAACCCAAAGCATGCTTCTCCCAGCTGTTGTCTACATTTGAAGATAAAAATGAAAGTTACAGCTGACTGATGAGCTAAATGAAAAGACTCTTCTCCCAAGTACAAGAATTTTTACAGACATGGGCCTTCAGTATAGAATAACTTTTTACTTAAAAAAAAATAGCAACTTGTACTATAGAAAAATTATGGAAACAACTTCAAAAGACATACTAATCTGCATTTCAGAGGATCACAGAAAACACAAACAGCAAATGTAAAACTAGTAGAAAAACACACTAATTCACAAAAACTGGAAAATTACATATGTATTCCAGAATTTCCCCATTTTCTAGTATCTTCACAGTTTCTGGTGAAGATGAGATACCATCATGAATAGCACATCCTGTTGCATAAGTCATGTTGATTATTTCACAAAATTTTTATTGTTCTCATGAACTACAACACTTGTAAACTGCCAGCACAAATCCAGCAAGATAGTGGCTACAGTTCCCTTAGGTCCCATTTAACACCTAAACCCAACTTTGTCTTATCCCCACATCATGAGGACATAAGACAGTACTGATGGAGAAGAACACACTATGAGGCTCCCAACTTCCTCGTCCCACTCAAAGCACATGTTTCTGGCCAGGGCAGAAGGCTAGGGAGACAGCAACCATCTGCTTACGCATGCCCATAGGGTCAGCCTATGTTCCTAGACATACTCAAGAGGGCATGCAGTAAGAACAACCGAGATTTGGAGGCATCCTGCATGGAAACTGGTTTTTAAACTGTGGCATGTGGATGTTAAGTTACAAAAATCCTGTATCCACATAGTGCAAATATGCCAAACAGACCGAGTCAGCTCACCGATTACTGTCTAGACTCTTAAGAGATGTAAATTTATAGACAAAGGCACAAAGCTCAGGTGAAACAATCTGCAAGATTCCTCAACCAGTCTGCTGACCTTAGATAAGCACTGTAGTTGCTCATGAGATGGCTACTTAGTAATCTGCGCCGCTTAGTGATAAAGTGTCCTTTAAGAACCCATAGAAGCTATTATCAATAATGCAAAAGCATCTTAATAGGAAAAGAAATTTCTGTAATATACTTTCATCATTACTGTACTGATTACTACATACTTCAGCTCAGCAGTAGCTGCTAAAGAGAGGGCACTTTTCAAGGGCATAGAACAATCGCCCAATTAAAAATTGAGTTACATTCAATAACCAAGACAAGGCAAAGAAATGAGGAGCTGGATGAGAAAAGGGAAGAGAGAATTTCTGGTTATTCTACAAGCAGGTCTATCAGCCCAAAAAGAAATTAGGATGAGTGACCATTTTGATTGGTCTAGTTGTGGTAAAAAAAAATTCCACATATCAACTGCTCTGTTTTCTCATACAGAGGAATCATTCTGAACTGATGTGATATCATATATATATATTCCTTAAAACTTATAGCATATATGGATCTTTATGTGCATGCACAAACACACACACAGATATTCTACTGAAATGGTATCAACTTCAATAACGACTTCCTTCAATAACTGATTTTCAGCAAGTGGCAGACCTACAAAGCAGTATTTTTGAAGATCTCACCCACTGAGGGCTTTCTACATTGTACATTAAATTACACACCAGTGAACATAAACAAGAATCCATTTATTTTATCTGCGACCAACCAGAGATCCTCCTACCAAATAAGGAATTGAGAAGAATTAGGAATGCTTCTTTAAAATTCCTATAAAATAAAGGGATTTTTCTGAGCTTGTTTACCTGGCTTCTCACCTTCATTTCTTATTTTCATGCAGTATTAAAACTTATCATTTCCCCTAAATTACAGTGCAACATCCCTATCTGAATGGAAAACATTTAATTTATTCTAGAGACTTTCCAATTTTTTTCATGGTACTTAGAAGTCAGAGAACCTTCCATAATCTAGGCCATTTAAAAATTATTTTTAAATGTGTTTCATTGACGAAACAATGCATATAAAAAAATGGTGCAGAGATGTGTAGGTATAATTTTGCTGGGTAACAGCAGTAAGTATACAGGCATGATGCCTGCACATCAGGGATTTAGCTTTTAGAGTCTGGAAGACTTTGAAGTTAACAAGTTCTCCGGGATGACTGTATCCCTTGCTTGTTATTCATCTTCTCTGCTCTGCTGTAGCTACCTTTCTCAATGAGATATAAGACTCTGCAAAATGCAGAAATCTTAGGAGAAATAATTATGCAGTCTACACTTCTTCAATGCCTAGCTTAATGAAGGCCAGGATAGCTGAAGGGTAACACCAACTGTTTGACAAGCTAGGAAAAGAAGAGTGCAATGATATATATTGACTAACAGGGCAATGCATCTTTTCCTATCTTGGCTAGGCATTAATTTATTAGAACCACTGCAATACTGAAGACTGTTCGTAGGCCAAAAGAAGGACCCAATAATGAAAGTTCCTCCCTAGAGTGATTCCCATTCCTCCTTCCTAAACAGTGTCTAGTAGAAAATTTATCACCACAGTCATGAAAAGCATGTCTGAACAGGATCCCAGAGCTGTTCCAATTAATAATTAGAAAGATGCTATCAATTTGGGTCTTTTGACTTTGGTCAATCTTAGTAGAAAGCAAAGTGATGCTATTGCCATCATCATCTCCTACAGGACTGGGAAAAATCAGGTTCATGACTCGTGGTTGGAGTACTGTCCCCTTCAGGCCTTCAACACTTATAAGAAAATTCTTATTTCTAGAAAGCAAAGAGGGAACAAAGATTTCTAAACAAAACAGTTTGGCACTATTTAATTTTAACTGGACTTCTGTTTTCTACTGTTTAACTACACTATCTCATTTTGTCCTAGATACTTCCATGCTGCTGACTACTTTATGAACTAATTCACTACTCATCAGGTAATGATGATCATGTAAGAGGTCTGAAAACAGAACAGTTTATTTTCTTTTAACATCTGTTACTTATTGTTGGCAAATACCAGTCCAACTGTATTTTTCTCATACTATTTCAGCTGGCATCAACAGCTTCTTTCATTATTTTCTAATACTAAGAATATGCTATTGTCTTATTGTATACATATCTTAATTTGGTAATCTGGTGATGGAAAATTGTTTTCAAGAAAGCTACACAATAATCAGGAACAAAATACCAAATTAGACTAAAATCTTGGGAAGATAAATCAAGGCAAGAAATAGTTGTTAAATTGTACCCACACATTTCAATCCAGAGAGGAATGTTTCAATATTCTGTAGCTTACTTCATCACTACTGGCTGCCTTCTTTATAAAAACACCAGAGAATATGAACAAATTTACGGTGGCATGATACAGAATATACTTCTATTTACTAACAAGCTAGGAGATATTTCAGAATACTACATTATACTTTTATGAGAAACACTGCAAGAACAGGATGCTTGGGAACAGCATTCTGAGCAATCATTATACGTAGGTAAATGTAATGCAACATCATTACCAACAATGTGCAGAAACTGTATTTAAATATCTGAGGATAATGTCATTTGCCTAAAGTGATTACTAGAACTTGTCCCGGACCTATTGGCCTTACCCTCTACTAAAAAATTAATCAGAAGTGCTACAGTGAAATGATACAATTAAAATGAGGAACTTGCGACAGTATGCAATCTGCTGAAAGGCATAGCTGACACAGCTCTAAATGATGCATTAAGTTTCACATACATGTTCTGTTTACTTGTGGTATACAAGCAGATGTATAATGATCACAGCTGCTACCTTCTCAAAATGCACTTTTCTTACTATGCCTTCCATTACACAAGAAATACTGATAAAATTCAGAATCTCAGAAACAGAAAACCAGATGTTGGAAGGGTAGCTGCAGTATGCAAAAAGTAACTCAAACTGCAGGAGTGTCTGAGGGGGGAAACCAGACCCATACAGGTGCCAACTTTGCTGTTAGATTCTATTTGACATCTAACTAAAAAAATACTTTGCCTACTTTTCCATTTCAAGTTTGTTTGTCAAAATAAGCATAATATTATTAACAGATATGATTAAATATTGCTTTTAAGAAGACATCTACTTTAACAGATAATATCTTTACTCCTCCCTAAATAGTATTTGTTCTTGAATAAAGAGTATTTATCTGTTACAATGTTAATGAGACCCATAAGCCTTCGAAGGCAGGAAAAACAAATCCAGAATATTCTAATAAGCCAGATCACTACTTAGTAAATACTGGGTGAGAATGAATCTGATACTTAATTACGACGCCTTATACATAACAGCATCTCCAATCATCTTTCCAAGGAATCCAAATGTCATCATACCATCAACAGTTCTGGTTCAAAACATTATTTCCTGAAGAATATCTCTACAACAATCTCTGCATTCTTAAATTTTAGTTTCCTTATGAGTGCAAAAAGAAAAATCAGAAATATCTATTACAGTGATATGAGTATAAAATAACTTTTTTTAAGGACATACGGAAAGAGTAATGAAACAATTGCAGGTGAGTGGGAGACTGTTCCATAATGGAAGGTTTTGGCTTCTTTTTTTTTTTTTTTTTTGGGGGGGGTGGGAGGAGAAATCAGAAATTTGTGTCAGCTAAAACATCTTTAAAAAAAAAAAAAAGAAAAGAAAAGAAAAGAAAAGAAAAAAAGAAGAGAGTGAGAAAAATTAATCAGAAAGCACAATGACCAGATGACATTCTCTCAAAATGTTTGAGGAAAGTATGGCATATTCTCTCATTTAAAACCATTAAACACAAAGACCACATCTGGCTCAGAAAGTTCCCAAGATGAAGGCTGCAGGATCCAACACTGTGAATTTATTCTTTTCCCTAGACATTCCCTATGAGACAGTGTGAGAGCTAGGATGGGGGGTTGATGCTATAACCCAGCATATAAATTTCTGTTCCTACATTACAGAGAATCTTGATAAAACAGAGTTGCTTCTAGCATGACCAAGTTAATTTTGGGGCACATCCAAACTGAAAGAAAGATCTTGATATTTAACATCCAACTAATTATGGTGCTTAAGTTATTGATAAAAATAACCTAGTCCTTTTTAGAGGCATAAATGCTCTTCTAATTTACATAAAAACAATGTACACAGACTAGAAATCTATAGCTCAGAACAAACACGTCTCCCTGTTTTAGAATGACATGTATACAGTACTGTAAAATAAAAACAAAACTGAGAGCTTTGATTCTGCCCTTTGAAGATCTGAGTCTGTCCAAGCTGAAAAGGTCTCCAATCACTATGCACAATTAGGACAGCAGAATACAGGCCAGATTTAGCCCTGCAAAGAATATCTAAGCATGTCTGATTTTTTTTCTTACAGTTATTCCCAGCAATGAAGGTCACTGCAAACCATGTAGCGCACATTCTACTGCTTGTTACTGCTTGTACAAAATCACAGCTAGCAACTATAAGCTAAATTATGCGGTATATTTCTTAACTCATACACAGACTGCTTGAACAGATATAGCACCACATTGTCTAGTAATTGTCACATATATTTAATGGAAAACATAGCAGCATCCAAATATTACTGCAGTTGAGGGAAACCACTCACCAATTTTAAAGTATTTTGAAGTGTTATTTTCATCATTGAAATCTCTCTATTTATAGAAATCTATTCGTATAAGAAGAAAAAACTTAATTAGGCAAAGCTATGGAATCCAACTATTCTGGTAGAGTGAATATACATGTAAGCTTTCTAATTAGGGAAACAATTCTCAAATTTTTATCAACCCAGCAGTTACTGACAGAGTAAATTCCACCATGAAGCCATGACATTTATCAGAAATAAATCCACTCTGATTTTTCCTGCCAATTTTCACCAGTTTTGCTGCAACACGTACCTATCTAAAGGTTTTCAAAGATGAGCAAATTCTTCAGTCTTCTCCTGGGGAACACTTTGGTATTTAGCTTTACAAAAGAGTTAACTAGATGCTTATGGATACTTAACAAAGTATCCATAATAGAGTTAATGCTACAAATGATACTGGTTTTCTCACAGTATAAACTTAGATAAGCTTCTTCTGAGTTGAAAACAGGTGCAGTAGTTGAATTATGAAGCTATTTTATTTATAAAGGCAAGTTCTATGTACAATATCTACACTCTAGGCTTAACTTAAAAACGTACAATCCCTTGAGACTGCATCTTACTCAAAGTTATAAGATTTCTACCATTTAATTAATTACAATATGAAACCTGAAAACTTGTCTGCTCCATGGGAGTCAGGTATTTTCATGTGATCTTAAGACCACAGCAGTATATCACTCATTAGCTAAGTCATTATGTTTAAAGTGTTCATGTTTAACACTTCTTAATTGCAAGTAAAATGCATTACTTCAAAACATGAGCAGCCTTCAAAAAAATGATTCACTCTGCAACTGGGGTTGGCTAAGAGCACCACCCAGTCATTTCTACCCAAGTCAATACACAGAGATACAAAGACTGATTCATATTTAAGAATAAATAAGAGTTTTAAAGGAAAACTTTCAGTCTCAGTTTTATCTTCTAGATAAATAATGTTTTAGTACACTTCATGAAATTAATTTTTTCACCTATAAACCAAAGCTATAAAATCCATTTCTAGTGAAGCATCTGCCACCATTACTACTGCTAAGCTGTCAGGCTGTTAAAATGCAGAAGAGATTCAAGTCTTCAAGCAATGGAGCTTCATCTGTAACACACACACAAGTACAGAACCTTTGACTTCCTCAGAAGAGAACTGCATTTCAAAAAAAAATGAAAAAAAAAAAAAAAAGCCCTTTTAACTTCCCTAAGTCAATATAGGCACCTACAGTTATCCCATTTTCATTTTTAGAGAGACAAATATTCCACCACAAACTTAAATTAGCATACTAACATTCAAATTCAATTGTTTTCTTTCATTCCAGTAAGACTTTAACATGCACTATTCATGACTGGAGTAACAGCAAGTAAAAGTGAGGAAGTGTTTGCAAATTTGCAAAGCTTTGCTAAAATACATGATCACAGTGTTGTAGAGTATGTCCCGAAATGGCCCTGCTACAATAAAGCCATTGACTTCAGACTCATGGGCATTTTACTTACTGTTACTCCTCCAAAGCTTTAGAGGAGAAAGGATAAGAAAACTTGTGCTCTTATAGCCCCAGGATTCCCCTGCTTTGTTTCATATACTAAGAAGGGAGTACAGTGCAGAAATACGATGTTTCACAGCCACCTTATGAGCAGAGAGCTGACCCTGTGTTGGAGTGTCTGGCACACCGAATGCTGCTTGTCAGTTGAGGAAATGCCTCCTCCAGACAAATGTAAGCCCACGTATCTGCTCCTTGCCCAGAAAACTGAAGTACTTCTGTTCTCAGTGACCTTCCTAATAGTTTAATAGAGAGCAAGAATCAGCAATACGTATTATACAAACCGTGAATGTGCAATGAGTATGAAGAGTCACCCAAATCCTGTAAGTTCATTGACAGCTGATGAGGTTACCTATCAGCTTATACCCTACAAGATTTAGTTCCCAGAAGAACAGTTGAGCTTCCACTACTTGCCAAGATAGTAAGTGCATTACGATGAAAATATCAGGCTGGAGCTTCCACTACCAGCTTTCTTCCCATGAAGAATGAGAAAAAGTGAAAAAAGGAAATAAGTAACCAACTAAGTGAAAAATAGCCTGGAGTACCTGGACCTCTAACACCCTGATTTGTCCTTTACATTTGCCAGGGACTGATTTTGACATTATTAATAGGACAGGCCATATCTCTCAAACACAAACTCTTCAAAATGACATACTGGGAACAAGAGTCTGATGCATGGCAGTATAAAATGGCCACACTCACTTCCATTTTTAGTAGTTTGAAGAATATTTAAATAAGATTGTGTGTTTAGACTTTTTCTCCCACAATCAGCAAAAATGTGGTTTACACATTTGGTAGAAGAGTCTGATGATATCTTCTAGAAACTAAATCCTCTTTACATGACTTGTATCTTCTGGCATGCACTTGGGCACATATATTTGTTTCTTTTCCCTGACTTATAAACAAAATTAAAAGTGTAAACATTCATTTTACAAAAAAAAAAATAAAATAAATAAATTCTGCGCTCCCAAGATCCCAAATAGAAATATTGAAATATCTACATGTAAAATTTTTCTTTATTCGAGAGGAAAGTTTTAAGCAATAATGTCAAAAGTTTGGCACTTCTATAAATGCAAATTCAGAAGTATTTTATGGCTTTAGTAGTATTTCATTAAGTCACATAGGAAAGAAAACATGACTGTTCACGCCCCATCCCTGCAAGTGTTCAAGGCCAGACTGGATGAGGCTTTGAGCAAGTCCAGTCTAGTGGAAGGTGTCCCTGCCCATGGCTGCGGGGGTGGAACTAGATGAGCTTTAAGGTCCCTTCCAATCCAAACCATTCTATGATTCTATCTCTTTATACTAAGTGATGGAATATGGAATTAAAACTAACATTTCTGAACACAGAATATATCTATCCAAAAAGACTGCATTGATCTTGCCACTTGAGGCTGACACATAGGCCAATTAAGCGTTTTTCAGCATCACCAGCTTGACCTAAAGATACCCTCTTTATAGGCAAAATAAGCATTTTCAAACTACAATTTTACAAAGTACTCTAGCTACAAAACAACACATGTACTTTTGTTACATGCATAACCATATTCTTTAGAAATACATTTATATTGATGAATGTTAAATGAAAGATACTGATGCATCCTTGGCAATTTATCACTTCTCTTACCATTGGAAAATAGCTACTGGACAGGAGCCCACAAGGACAGACATCTCTTTAAATACTTCCAGTATCCTCAGCCCATAAATCTATAGTTTTAACTCAGTCATCATGATCAATTTGCGTGAAGGTTACCTGCTAACACATTTGTATTCTGTTTCCTCTATGCTTACATAAAGGCAAGAAAAATACAGTTCTAATATGCTTACAATCCATGGTACTTAACCCTTCGCTGGAAATGCTCCATTCCCTGAACACAGCTGTATCAAAGCTTCAAAATCATCTGCAAGTCTTCACCCTGGTTTTACCAGAACAGAACAAAGCACCTGCAAGACAATCTAGCATAGTCTTTACCTTTGCTCAATCCAGAGCTCATCCAGATCATTAAAAGGTGGTATGTCATACCACACTAACATACACAATCTTTGTGCAACTGTTCTTTTAAGTTCGTTTTCTTTCCATTAGTCTTTCAAGTTCTTGCTTTTCTTCTGATACTCTTTAAAGCAGCCTCATTCCCTAACACAGAGACAAGGGAAACTAGATCAACCTCTGCACAGAGTCCCTGTGTAGACACTAATTCAAATAGTCAGGGCTCAGTACCCCTACCTTCCTTTCTGTGCAACACTTCAGAAGACAGCCTATCCAATCCATGCTTTAGCTCCAGGATGCTATTTCTTCCAATACTTCTGTCTGAAATTCATTTCCTAGCCTGCACTTAATGCCCTATTTTTCCTACTTCATACTTTCTTATTGCAAAGAATTACTATTACAAAAATGAAACTTTTACCCACTTAATTATTTTCTTAGTCCTCAAGATAAATCCCTTACACGACTCCAGAATTTGCACTGACCAGTACATAAAGACATTCACACAACTTCATGCAACACATCTGTCCTAGCAGTCTGAGTAAAAGGAATACTGAGGTCCTGCATTTGGGCTTTCATACATATATTTAAAATAATTATTTGGGGCTAAGAAATATGTGATACTTGAATCAACAGTAATATTGCTGCAAGGGTTTCTAAATATACCCTTGTTATCCATGTGTCACACGATCATGCTAAAAACACTTTCCATGGTATAACTCCCACCAGCTGGAGAGTTCACATGAGCATACCTGTGAAAAGCAGTATCTCATGCTTTCTTTTGCTTTATGTAATTTCTTTTTGCTCAATACGATGATATGTAATTTCTTTTTGCTCAATACGATGATGCCTGCCTTGGTTTCATTCACAGATCATCTGCTCAAGGAAGTCAGTGAACCAACCGAACATCAAGGGGTGCTTGTGCTACTAATGTAACAAATAGAAGCTTAACATTAGCATTTTCAGATACACATGAAACACCGTATGGAAGCTTACTGTATCTGAGACATCTAACATTAACTCCCCCAAATTTCCTTCCCTACTGCTGTTTACCTAAATGTCACTGCTTTTGCTGTATCACTATGGGAACAGTGGCTGTTCCTTCTGTTCCTATATTGCCACGACCAATCACTTTTTCCTCGCCAAAATTTGCTTCCAAAACATTCTACATTCTTGAACTTAAAATATAGCCTCTGACAACACAATTCACCAGAAAGTGTTCATCAGAAAGACAGCCAAACCATTTCAAAAAAAAGACAAAATAGGAAACTATTTGAAGAGAATCCCCCAGACCTCATTTTACTGTTCATTACTGTTTGTATGAAACCTATTTACCATATTTGTATGTTTCACAGATTCAAACTTTTTTCCTCCCCATTTGATATCCTTTTAGAGCAGGAAACTATTTTATAGGTGGGAAACCAAAACACTAAAAAGATAAACAGCCCATCTGAGATCACATGATGATAGGCACAAACTAAAATATTCAATGCTCATTTCTGAAGTTCTTGACCAACATCTTACCTGCTTTCTCTTACCCTTTCTGCTGTGGCACCAAACTTTTATTTCCTTAGACTGCATAATTCAGTGATCGTCTTAGAGGAGGCAGTTCTGTAAGTGCAAAAATTAATAAAGCCTCATCCCTACAGCCTGGCATTGGTCGATAAGTTTTGGTACTAGTGGGCTCCTGCTGCAGCCTGCCTTTGAGGGAGGGAGGAACACAAACTTTCTCTTCCTGTTCTTGAAAACCATGTGAAAATAACTGCAATCTTTGGCTCTGCTGTATTTGGGTAAAATGAGATGCTCTCAGGACTTAGAGCTACATTACAACTTGCAGCCCATGTATTTTCCATCCACACCAATGAAAGCTCTCAACCATACAGTGCTTAGGGAGAACATAGATATGAGAAGCAGCTGACAGTCTTTTACTACAGGAGACAAAGTCCTTTAAAGAAGTCACAAATCTAGCCTATGCTGGCAGACTAGGTCTCTGTATGCTCAGTCCACCTATGCTCAATCTGTATTAACTATGGATGTTAAGCTCTCAAAGCCTCCAGGAAGTTTCAGAGTTCAGGGTAAGGTCTACTTACTGTACTAAGACTACAGATGGCATATATGATCTTAAGATGGGCTTACCCAACACACCCATGACAATGCAAACATAAAACTATAGCATTAGCCAGTGAAATAACGTGACCTTTGCTGACACCGTGTTTTAGGGAATTTCAGTTAAATGTGATAGCTTCATTATATGTAACACAAAATGTCAAAATTTAAGTACCATTCAACTTGGCACTAGAATGTAGAGAAATTTTCTGTTGCCAGTAGCAGAGACTTTGTACCTGGAAGTATTCATCTTTGCTCCACTCAGAGCACAAACTCTACTAAGCATTGTTCAGTACCATAAGACTTTTAGGTACAGTTGGGTTAAACACTGTTCTTTTTATCACTGATTTTTTTCATTTAGTTTTTGTGAAGTCAGGGGTGTCAAGAGATTTGGAGACCTTATTTTAATAAATGTACAAGATCTATAGAATTTGGTAGGTGATTTTCTTTCTTTTTTTTGCTTTGCTATAGCAAGAAATCAATTATTGATTTCTTCAGATCTACCTGAACTTAGAACCAGCAAGTCTTCTTGGGATGAAGATAAGCATATACTTACTTAAATATCATTTCATGATGAATAACTGACTTACACCACACATCATTGTTACATGTTTTAAAGGATTCTGGATGGGTATACGAAAAAAATAAGTAATGACATCATAATAATTCTATCAGAGTGAAAAACTGCATTAACAAAATGTCTGATAAACCTAATAGAGCTTTGGGGTATTTGCTTGGAAGGACTGCATTTTTCTGATTAGCTGAGTGGTGTCAGATGCAATCTTGCTGGAGGCTGCAGCCACCCTCAGCCAACCCAGGAAAGTATGATAATGCAACTACTGAACCTTATCAAGGAACACTTCCTATGCTTATGTTCTTACATTGTAAAGAGCTTTACAGCCTTTATACCATATAAATGTAACTGACTCTGTATGCTCCTTTATGCCACTGGATCTTCTGCAAAATTTTATATTACTATCAAGCACTACAGTATTATTCTACAATAATACTCCCTAATAACATTTAACAGGCAAATTACATATCTTGGTCAGCTGTGTCGATGTCATTGAAAATGTTATTTTCATAGTTAAATTTACAGCATTAATCATAAATATTTAAAGTTTGGTTTCAAATGCTGAAGTCAAGCACCCAGGTTTCTGAGAATCACCACACTGCTTAATCAAGGCATTCTTCAAGAGTGGAACACTAAAAGCACTTCTCATAGAAATGACTAGGAAAAAACAGGAACAACAGTAAAGTGTTAATTGGTGCTACCAAGGGAATTACATACAAGCAAGAACTAAGCACATGCTTTCAATCTCCTCTGAAAGGGGAGGGGAAGATGAGAGTCTATTTGCAATTCATTAGATGAAAGTATTATTGCAGAGGATTACAAAATAACAAAAACTCTAACATTGAAAAGCAAATCCATCCTGACTAATATTTTCCCACTATCACTATATATTAATTTACCCTTTCTTCATGGCCCTGTCCACCCAGATGGCTCACCTAAAGAAAGGTTTTTGTGCATCACAGGATAAACAAATCTGAGTTGTTGCAAAAATGAATGATGAACCAACTCACACACTCAATAAACCATCACTGCAAACAGCTTGTCATTAAAACTCACCAGATTAGAAAATAAATTTAGTTGCTCTTAACAGCTACATGAGTCTTTTGAAGTACGCAGGAACCAGCTTTCTGAAAGCACTCAAAACTTCCCCGTTTCTGCTCAAATTACACAAGCCTTGACCAGCACTTTCAAAAACCATAGATTCCAACTCTGTGGTATTTCAAGACACAGCATTCGCACACACAGACCATATTAAAAACACCAGACAAACAAACCCCCCAGTTCTTATATGAAACATCTTTTTAAAAGAAAGTAAACACCCATATTCTGCATAACCTAGAGTTTTAAAATGGGTTTTATAAAGCAATTCCAAGTAGTATTTATGGCAGTCCTCTTTTGGTGTGGCATTGATACACAGCAGCATGTAAAGATTCTCAATTTTTTGTGTTCATTTTTGAGTAAACACTTCAGAAACTATTTTCAGGGTTTCCTTTAGCATAGCAGCTATTGTCAAGGAGTAAAGCTATAGATCATTTTGTTAAATTCACATGCTCAACATTGGAGTAAATTAGTAATTCACATGCGTTGACATACAGTCAGTAAACTGCTTTTTTTAGCTTAGGCTTGTTCATGTTTTTTTTCAGAGCATTCAAAAATCAACTTTTATTATATTCCAATTGTTCGTATGAAAAGCACAAACTCCTCCCACTCACCTTAAATGCTCACTTTAGATTTGAATTACAACAATTTTAATGTCAAATCTATTTTCCCACTGACCATTCAACTGATTTAGTAACTATTAAGATTATTCTGTGTATTTGGAAGTACACAGATTTACTCTTATTGTGACCAGTCCATGCTTCACAGTTTTCCAGGCGTACCTTTATCAAGCACTATTCTGTTTGGGGAGGCTGACTTTAGGCTATAATAGAAAAAGAACTTACACTGTATCTTCCCAGGCAGGTTGCAAATAATGCACTACCAGCAAATCTTTTTAAGGACAGTTAGTAGCCCTTAGTAGGAATTCCCCACAGGAACAAGCTTGCAACTTTGAACACAGAAAAAAACATTTCCTTTCAAACGGAAATTAGTAAGTACATCTTTAAGCAAGGCCTTCTGGTTTGGCTAACTGAGAAGCTATCTCCTGCAGCTAAAAACATGGAAAATCATTTTTGCAGTGTCATTAATTGAAACCTGTAAAACTGCGTTATGGACCTTCCCACACCCTTGCACTCCAAACAGCCATTTTTAGCTGTGCTGGAGTAGCTAGATCGCAAGTTGTATTGGGGCACACAAATATAAAATAAACAACAGGGACTAGTCTATGTTATTCCCAAACCTCTACAAATCCAAATGACCTTTCTACCAGTTGGAAATTGCCAGTCACCTTGGTCATATCTTACTTTCAGGAACATCCCTTTTTCTATGCCAGAGTGTGAAATGAAATTTCTGTTTCATTCACCACTAGAGATGGACTTGACACATGCAATTATGTTTACCAAAAAAATTCAAGAACTATTTCATGCTGCTGCTGCTATACTGCAGGGCAGACAGAACAGGCCTTGGAACTGGCAGGACAAAGTGGGTGTAAATCACCAACTCATAATTTCCACAAAGGAGAAAAGGTTTTTGTAAATACATGATCTGTAAGTAAAGTCAATCCCTAATAATCAGCCAATGCATACTACTGGAAGTAGTACATACTTTTAGTTTCATATATGTAGTTTCATACAGCAATGTGAAAAAATGTAAATATTAATTAAGATAGTGCAGAGTACAGCATTAGAATATTTTTTAACAGAAATGTCATCTGTTAAGGAATTCTTGCAGCTTTGCAATGCTGCCTCACCTAATGACCAACCTGATGCATGCTGTCTCACCTAATGACCAAACAGCTTTACTATTAATTTTCAGAAAGGTAAGTCAGGCTGCTCCAGTAGTTGAATAGCTACTTCATGGGTTTTCTGAATGATAAAATAGGCATCAGGGTAATTGATGTACATTAAAAGGAGCACCTAAAAAATTACTGAAACTATCTCCAAGAACATTTACACATGAGTAGAGATAAACTGATGGGCAAAGAATTCAAACTTGTTCATTTTTAAGCCTGTGTGAAAAGAAAAAGGACAGGTACTAACATTTGGGTTTTTTCTTCCAGGCCCTCCTGAATACAGAGCTATAAATACATTTCACTGACTTGAGACAATATGCAACATAAAATTCCTGAGGTATATCAGTCACAATTAGATCCAATATTTTTGAATCCTTCTTCAAATTAAATTTAATGACATTTTCCTTTAGTACCAGCAGTTAGGTGCTTGGCTAAATACACACAAACATTATCACATCTCCACCATGTTCTCCCAAGTACAAAATGAAGTATTCTTCAGTAGAGTACAAGTTATCTTTCATTTTACCAGGGTGACTTCTGTGCCAGCTTTCAGAGACATTAGAAAAGAACATTAGCGAAGAATCCAAAGAAAAAAAATCAGTATAAGTTATTTAGATTGGAAGATGTTCTAAGTAAGGGGAAATAGATCCGGGCCTTAAAGACACCTGAACTACAAAAGCAAACACAGCTAAGACAGTAGGGATATGTAGAAGCCTTTCTAAAATATATCATAGAACAATTAAACAAAAAAATTTACTAAATGTGGTTAAGATTAATAACATTGTACAATGATATTTTCAGATAAGCTACGTGTAAAGGGTAAGTAAGGTAAAAAACAACAACTTTTTCAATGTATGGATTAATTATTTATGTGGCCTGAGAACTTAATGAGTCATAGGGTTGATAATGAGATAAGGATAGGAAGTCTGACATCTCCAAGTCAAAAGTTCAAACAGTTCTTCTCAGAGTACTCTCAGCTGTGCCCTAGATTGAAGACACAGCTAACCGTTCAGGGACAACTATTGCTGGAGCTACCGAAAGATTCACCTAAATCTACTTACAGAGGAAGTCTTTGCCTGAAAGCTCGGACACAAACAGTACCTCTCTGTAGCAGTGTCTACTACGGCTCTCCCAGTCCCAATTGCCTGGAAGAAAAAAAGGTGTCCAGGATCATCACCCAACCTGCTCTGTAAGTGCAGGCTGGAAAGACCTTCTTTTAATGCAAAACCACACTCTTTGAGAGGTTCCCCGCTGACAATAGTAGTCAGAAACAAGGCTGAAGAATCCTCTTATCAGGGGCATAGAGTCTTTAATTACCATTAGGCTCCAGCCCTTCATGCATTAGGATCAAGCCAATTACTCACATGACTTTGCACTTGCCAATTTGCTGTAATTTATCCAAGTATCAATCTCTTTTCAAGGAGAACAGTGTCACCATTGAAACCCTTCAGGATCTAGTCACTAGAGATGCAGTATACCCAAAGCAGACTCAACCCAAACTTCAGGGGTGTAATTTTCATAGACTTTCAATGGATGGATGCTTCTTATTGTTCACATTTACCTTTTTTTTTGTTTGCAACAATCAAAAAGGTCAATTGGAGCCAAGATCCAGACTTGCACTGTGTCAGTGCCTGTGCATTGTAAAGCAGCCCAGTGCTAGTCAGACCAGTTGAAAAGTCAGTAGGAGGCAAAGCTCAGGAAAGCAGAATATGGAACAGCAGGATGATACAAGAAAAAAAATTGAGGTGGGAGAGTGGGATAGAGCAGAGCATGCTGCAGAAAAGAACAAACAAAAAAGTAAACACAAAGGAAAGCCAGAGGGTAGGCGCAAAAGATAAGAAAGAAAGGAAGGAGTGGGAAGTTCACAAAAGACATGAAGGGAAACATACCACAGATGGGGAGAAAAATGGAAAAGACAGAAACAGAATACAGATATATACAGGAAACCCTTCCTGCCAAAACCAGCTTCTTATCAAGCTCAGACAAGAAACACAGCCAAAAGAAAAGCTGAATCAAGCATGCAAAGTTCAGATCACCTGAAACTTCTGAAGGTAGATGAAAGAAACTACATTAACATATGAAGTAGTAAGCTTATGAGTATTTCATCCCAGAATACACTTCCATTCTGCTGTAAGACAAAAACAACTTCTCTGTCTCAGTAACAGTTTCACCCATCTACTTGCAGAAAGCCTGGGCCCACTTGTGAAAGAACATGAAGTGATTAGGGACTAATTATTAAGTAGAATTCAGAATCAAGTTCAGTAACTGGTTTTGAAGTTCACTAGCTTGTATTGCACTCCATGCAGTATAGAAAAGCATGAGAGAAGTACTCAAAGTATAGAAAAGAAGATCCCTTCCTCCTGCCTCTCCTGGCACACATCAGAGACACACGTCAAGGTGTTCTCGACAAAGGATTAGACAAACTTTCCCACAAAACACAGGACTAGCACTCGGCAAGTGGTCACACACAATCCAGTCTGAATTTAACTCCGCACTTCTGCTTTGTTTGTAACACATTGTTTTGTATCACCCAGTACTAACAGATAGTTCTTGAGAGAGAATATAACCATGAATGCAGTGTGCAAGGAAACAGCAGTAGTACACCCTCTACTCTCAGAGAACAGCAAAAAGGGAAAACGGAAATCTAAGCCTGGCTGCTCAGAAGATGAGAAGACAAACACGCTAATAAGGAAAGGGACTCCTATCCCACATCAATGATTACCATCTGCTTAATTTAGTCATTGATATCATGAAGAAACGTTTTATTGCTTAAGTTATCGTAAGTATCTCATTGCATGCTGCTGGCTCTGTCACAAAAGCTTCAATAATCACAACTTGCACATCAGCAAAGATGAGTGCCTGACAGAAACACACAATTGTCCCACCCTTACACTTAGCTTACACCATTAATTTTCCATAGTCTACTGTTCTAAAAACAAGGGTTCTCACAAATAACCTAAGATAGATGCCTGCGAGAAGGTTTAAGATTAAAAACTCACATTCAAGAAAAACAGATATTCAAGATACCACCTATTTTGAAACAATACATAAATATGTATACATTTGATTTGGTATTTCTCTTAAGACACATCTACCTGTTTCTCAAAATGCGTGTTATATTTACTGGTAATTTGTGCTAAAATTTCTTTTACCTTTACTACTGCAACATACAACTGTGTTGACTAGACATCACGTGTTGAAACATTCACAAGTAGGTAAGCACAGGACTCAGCCAGCACTTGGTGGATGACAGATGGTCAGTATTTCACTGCCTCAGTCACAGGTGAAGACAGACTTAGAAATTTTATTTCAGGTTTCTCTTAAAAGTCTTGGAAATTCCATCATACAGAAGCCATCTCCTAACATCTCATCACAAGAGGAGAGAATACCTGTTCTGCACACACACCCTTGGATTGAGGTTGACTTCATGACCTCATGAAGTCATGAAGTATGAACACTTTGACTGCTCAAATTATCAGACATGCAAATGGTCTTCTCCCTACCCCAAGAAAAACCTAGAAAAGTTTCCATTTTCATTTCCAGTTCCCACTTCCCAGTGGTTTTTGCCCTATTGTACCATTGCTTCCTCATTCCATGGCCAATTACAAATTATGTGTATTTTGTATTCACAAAAAGAAAAATCCAGATGCATAAATATTTAAGATTTCTGTTTACAAATTAAAAAAAAATGAGGCAGTTCAGCTAGCTGATGGAAAGCAATTAATCTATTCAACTCAAAGAAGCAACATTGATTTATTCCCTGAGAACCAAGCCCTAGATGTACTATTCATATGCAAACTTGTCCTGGGTTCAGCAGTAGCAGTCATTTTTCTCCTTCTTAGTAGCTGGTGCAGCGCTGTTGTTTTGACTTTCAGCCTGGGAACAGCGCTGATAACACCGATGTTTTTAGTTGTTGCTAATTCATGTCTACTCTGACCAAGGACTTTGTGAGTCTCATGCTCTGCCAGGGAGGAGGGGAAGCCGGGAGGAAGCAGAGGCAGGACACCTGACCCAAACTAGGATGTAGAACTGGGGGCAGTTACCCCGGAAGGGCTAGATCACTGCTCAGTTGGGCTGGGTATCGGTCAGCAGGTGGTGAGTGGTTGTGTTCTCTTCCCTTGTTATTTCCCTTACCATTATTATTACTGGTGGCAGCAATAGTGGTTTTGTGTTATACCTTAGTTACTGGACTGTTCTTATCTCAACCCATGGGAGTTACATTCTTTCGACTCTCCTTCCCATCCCTCCGGGAGTGGGGCGGGGGAACAGGGGGAGTGAGACAGAGACTGCGTGGTCTGATTTATGGCTGGGCTTAAACCATGACAGAACTAAAATTTATAAAGCTGAAATTCTGGAGTTTGCAAAGTAAGGAAGTGAAGGCACTAGAGGCAGGACATGTTCCCATTCCTCATTCTGGTCTCTCCCCCAAGGCACTAAATGATACAAGTGCTGCAATCTGCACCATGTCAACGAATGCCAGCGTCCCAGAGATGGGAAGAGGCTGTGGGACTGGTAGAACCAAACACCTTTGCTGGAAGGAGAGAGGAAATTATCTTAATTTGCTCAGCTTTTGAACTTGAATTAAAGCAGGAGAGGGGTACAGTCTCCCAGCAAGGTCACACTAGCAGTGCAGGGCTTATGGAAGACATGTCTACATCCAGGGGGTTAAAATCCTACCAAAACTATTCATAGGATTTAATACTGATTTTTAGGATTTGGTCTCATTTTTTAGACCAGTATCACAGAAGACCGGAACATTACTTGATAGAATAACCCCTACTTCCACGATAAGACAACTGAGAGCCCTCTCTCTCAAATATATATCTATACATATACCTCTAGCATCAGGAAACGCATACTCAAGCAGGTTCCAAAGCAAGCCTGAAGATTTCTAACTCAGCTCTTCTATAATATTCTCTCCCAGTACACTTGAATATAGATTAAGAGTTCAAGAAAGGAAGTGATCTACACTAGGAAACGTCAGTGAAATACCAGAGGAAGAGACATGAACCCAGACCCACTGGTTAGTGTATTTCATGATGCAGAACTTCAGTTGTAAGAAAAGCCAATGTGGCTCATTGCACAACTATTTATTTTATTAGACAAGGTACATGGGATGTTCCTGTATGTTCCCTTATTGAGCTCAAATCTGTCCCAGCACCTGAAAGCACACTGCCAGGATAAATTCTGTTCTTTGAGCAAACTTAGTGGAATTACTCAACATCAGTAGAAACAGAATGCAAATTTAAATGGGAATTTGAGAGAATTTTAAATAGCTAAGTAAGCTTTGTACATATATAACTGGGGGTTTTCAAGAGCCATTCTACTTAAATTCATAAGGATGTCTTATTAAGAAAAATACATATATATTTTTTTTCTTAGACAAACCTGGCCACATCAAATAAAAAAAGAAAAACCATCAGGGATGAAAATGTCAATGCACTAGCCTCACAAAACTAACACTAACAATATTTCTTGCTGCATTATTAGCCTCTGACAAACTAACAGCTTTACCCTTTTCATGTAATGCATTATGAAATTAGTTATTAGCAGATCTCTTGGTGGATTGACAGCTACGGAGATTTGTGCCCTGAATTTCTCAGGATGAAGGAGGGAGGACAGGGAAGAAGAGAGAAATAAAGACTGTTGGTTGGCTAGATAGACAGCTGCATAAATCATTCTTTACAGTGACCTGAATTATTCTGCCTTTCACCACTACTTTTTATTGTCCATATTTGCTTAAGCTTGATAAACAAAAAAATATATAAAATGGGTCATATACACAGAATAATTACTTTCAGGAAAATAAACAGGCTTACACACCACAAATCACACAAACATGTTCATAAATAGAAAACCTCACATCAACCTAAATTTTCCAGGTAAATTAATCCAAAATTGCCTACTTACTGGTACCTCCTCATTTTACGAAGAAACCTCCCCTTGTCCAGAAAAAGTCACATGCAGATTTTGAATGTACAAGGCTACTGAACTCAACTATTTCAAGATGGTGATTATGTTAAAACAATGAAATTATTGCAATATAATTCAATATTACCCTTGAATATAACAGCTTTTCTAAGTTTTAATACAGAATTAACACAAAATTAGTTTTCATTTTATTTTTTCAACTGCAACTGTAGTTGCTACTTTCAATTGAAGAAATAAATCTCTAAGCTCTGCTTACTGCATTAGCATCCTTTTTTTCAGAGATCACTTACACCAGCAGTGACTGCTTTTAAAATACATGTTGATATTTCTATCACTTTAAAATGTATTAATGTAAAATTTCCCACCATCCTTTCATTAAAAGCTAACATATCTAGTAAAACACACAGCAAAACAACACTATTAAAAAAATGAAAACAAACTAGACAAGCATACAAGGAAAGGCAGTAAAACTTCAGGACTGAAACAAGTGTCAGAAGCACAGTAAAAGCTAGTAAATATATTTCATCAGTATAAGCAATAGGAATTAAAGTTTTTATACCACACAAATACGTTTATACGAGCAGCATAATATTAATGTACATTCCCCTCCAAAGAATTTAACTTCTGAAAAATGTTACTTTAAACATATGACATAAGGGAGCACATTTTAAACTGAAAAAACACCAAAGTAATTTCATAAACATTCTATTTTAAAGTTTCACTATATATCAATTTTAACTTTTTTTACTAACAGCTAATCATGACCATCAAGTTTAAGTACAGCAAACAAATATTAAAAACTCAAGAGTACTTACCAAATTATGATTTGTTGAATTAGAATCATCTTCTGGGAATGGGATGTAAACAGCTAAGGCCACACAATTGGCAAAAATAGACAATAGTATAAATATGTCAAATGGTCTGGAAAATCTTGTTAAGGAATTAATGAATTATGTCTACCTACAAACTTTTACGTCTAACTCTTTCAGCATCAACACTTATAAACTAAATCTTACTTTTAAGGCAACCTTTTGACTGATAACTATGACAAACACTTAATCTCCTTTAGTTATATCGCTGCATCACATTATTTTCCATCACAATGATTTTTTTTTCCCCAAAAAAGAACATTGAACAAGAGAAAACTATTACTCTTGCTGCCACAGAGTAATTTAGATTAAATTCCAGAGATTAATAAAATTATACACTTTTAAATCAATACGTGGGTCTTCATGATGGTCAAGGAACACTTACTGAGCTGTTCTGTCCTCATTTGCTCATTAATAAGTCTCATTAATGTTAACAGAAATGTGCTCGCCCAAAAGAGAAAAATCATTTGGGATCTTGTTCGTAATAGGATATGAGAAAGATTCCCAGCAAATCACAATAGTTCTCCTGTATGAGAGCTGGGAAGCTGAATAACTTTGCTTTGGCCAGGACAGCATATGAAAGTTTAGGTGAGCAAACTGGGGAATATAACACCACTACTGGCTTGGCAGCCATGCACACTGAGAGACTATAGGCTTCACACTGACAATACCATATCTGGATGACAGCAGTTGAAACCTGAAGATACCTTTTGTTTTCCAGAAAGAAAAATATTTCTTAAAAGTAGAAGTTCATCCTTCAATTTATCATTAATTTGCCTATCCCTCAAAGCATTTTATTCTTTTACTGTAGCTCCAAACATGGAGGTACCCAGATGAATATGTCCATGGAAGTTTGGAAAGAGAGTATTTAGGGCTTCAGCTGTGATTTTTGACATTCTTTCCTTAATTCAATGCACAACTTCATGATACATGTCTATAAGAGTCCCACAAGAGACTACAGGAAAAATATTGAAAATACCCAAAAGCATATTTTTGTCAGTTTACATTTTTTTCTGGGGGGAGGGAAGAAAAAACAAAAAACAAAGACCAAACAAACAAAAAACCCAAAACAACAACAATTCACAAAAACCACCAACTCCCACAAACCCCATCTGCCCCATAAGATCTGTTACATTTTGTTTGTTGACTTGCAAAAAGTTTGTCACTTCAAGGGCTGAGTTTATGTTCACAAAGCCTATCAACATCAACAGCTGCTGCGTTGTGTACAAAGTAAAGTTACAACACACATCTTAACACGCAGCATTCTCCAGACTGAAATGAACAAATGATAGCAATGCAAGATTGACAACTTTGTTTTATGATGTATTGCTACTGGGACAAATTCAGCCCTGAATTATTCCACTCTAGATCCATAGTAATTTCATTCAACTGACCTTAGCCAAGGAGAAGCCAATTTACTGAAATTAGTTGGACTTCTACCAGTTTCAATGAAAGAAGCAGCTATTTCACTATCTATAATTTGCAACTGAATTATGTTCAAAGGATTGAAAAAAAAACCTCAAGCCCTATAAATGAGTAACAGCTCCTATCGCCAGGTTGGCTGTTCTGTTTCAGTAACAAAATGAGTCTTATCTCAGCAATCCACTTTCTTGAGCAGCTGTTTCCCGTTACAGGGATGTTGGTATGACTAATAGGCCAACATTATTCTCCTCGTACCTCAACAAAACTATCTTCTATTTCAAACCTTTTCCTGAGAATTGAGTGATATGCCAAATCAACATGCTGTCAGTTGTGCCACAGACATCCACATACTTCCACATCACAACCACTGACCTAAAGACAAAGAATCCTTCCCAGCATAGAAGTCATTGTGAATACAGGCCAGTATGTCTGACCTCCTCTCTACAGATGTGCATGCTTCTAATATGGTTGGTGGCAGGCATATGTTGTAGAAGTCCAGAAGGTTAATATATTTCAAACACTTTGATGTACTTACAGTGAGTCCTTGGCTTAACTAAATATCTTCCCTATTTCTAGTACCTGGAAAAATAATCTTTTTAAGATTTCTAAACCTTAGTCAGTCGCCTTAACAGCAATACACCAAACTGCAATATGGAAGATACAGGTTTGAAATCTCAGGTCAAGTCCCAGTTAACACTACTAGATTTACTCCTATCCACTCAACCTTCTTTGGAAGGCAACAAACAATGCAAAGGTTTGCTGGAATACAATGTAAGTTTGTAACAAAAAAGTTCTGAAAACATTCCCCCACCTCCTCCGAGACAAAAGGAACAGCTATGAGCTCTTCTCTGACTTTGAGCTACTTATTTCAGTAAAATGATATTTTGTGTCCTTATGACACAAGCTAGGAGGCTATATTTAACAGCAACTTAAGCAAAATTAACTGCCATCAAAGTTAAAGACAGTTACCTACAAGTGCAAGTGAACTAATATGTTAGCTGTGATGCTATAAGATGCTATAAAACAATAAATACACACAAGAAACAGATTGTAAAAAAGGAAACCACATCAAAGGATACTTCCATTCTACTAGACTAATGCAGGCTCTTCGTATTGGGTTGTTGAGGGATAAACAGAAAAGGGCACGGGGTGGCCGACTATTAGACGTATTACCCTGTTTTTTGCTCTTGGCATATTGCTGGCGTTTTCTTTGGGACAGAGATCCTACAGGCTGGGCTGTGGTGGTACTCATATTTTGGGCAGCCTTTGCTTGTCTAGCAGCATCAATTGCAGCTTGCCAAGATAGAACAGTCGGCTTGGATGGTGCTGAACTGTTTGACTGAATAGCTGGTCCGTCACCAGGGAGAGGAATCCTGGTGCTACTTGCATAGTTCGCCTCTGTGGGACAAAAGAAAAAAGCACTTGGTTATAATTTTTTTTATACACTAAAATGTGTCCCAATATTTCTGAGAAGAAGATTATTTTAAGACTTCTTGGCAGTGTGATGCTTCCATGACATGTACTACAGAGCACAAGTATATGCAGATGCATGTGTCACTGAACAGTAGCAAAAAAAAGCACTCAGGAATCAGTATTGTAACTTCGAGTTTAATGCAAGCATCAAGACACAAACACTTCATGTTTTGCATTTTCAACTTACTGCATTTTTTCCTAACTGAATGGCAGCTTTCATGTCACCACGTTTTTCCAATAAAATATAGCTATTCCTTAAAATGAACTTTGCTGTAGTACCTTAGTATTCGCTATTTTCTCATTTCATTTTGGTCAAAAAGTAGTTGTTTAAAATTCTTATGCATTGTTCAATTAAGAATAAACAAAACTGGGGTATAGAAGAGAGGAAGGTCCTGTAAGCAAGTTAAATCTCACCATACTCTGTATTCTCAAAGAAAAATGCATGGCTGCCTGTCATGAGTGAAGAATCCAACGGTCTGCTGATAAACATATTCATAAAGCACTGGTATCTTTCACGCTAGAAATTACAACCATGATACCACTGTAGAGGGATGGGGTTTGGTTTTGCTTTTTAACAAGGTTTTAAAATAATAAACTGTATGTTCCAAACACTAATAAAGTCCTCTTCATCCCAATGACAGCCAAGAAGGCAAAATACCACCCTATTGCACGGATCTTTCCTTGCAAGCTCCTTAACTAGAGCAACAGAGTCTACTGCTGTATGCACCTGTAGAAAGGAGAGACTCCCAAGTGAAACTCAGAACTTGCAGATGCCCGAGTGGGAAGAAATATGGAGGAACGGCACAATATACGTGCTGGAAATCAGGGCTAGCAGGGGATGACTGTGAAATGGATCTACCCAGGCAGGAGAGGAAAACAGCTCCGCAGCGATCGCTGCTCGTCAGAGAGCCACAAGAAGCACACCCCTCCTTTTCTATATGCGGGGGGAAACAGACAACGAGAAAGACGCGAGAGCCGCGAACACGCGTGGACGGGAACGAGCCTGGCTTCGGCTGCCGCCGTTGCCCGCCGGGGCAAGGGGCCGCGGGAGCCCTAAGATGGCTCCCTGGGATGGCGGCGGGGGTCGGGGGGTCACGGAGGCGGCCGAGCGGCCGCGGGGACCCGGCACCAAAGCGGCGAGCGCTGGACAGCGGCGTGACTCGGGGGGCAGCGGCGTCGGGGGCGGGCCGGCTCCGGGGCAAAGGCGGGGGTATCAGCGCCAACGATTCCAAAGCATCCCAGCTCTTCCCCACGTTCCCCCCCCCCCCCAATAAAACTGCTATGGCACAGCCATCTCCCCCGCCTTCCGCCTGCCCTTCTGGATGCCATGAAACGTGGTTCGGCGCAAACAAACCACCCACCCATCTTACTTATCCACCGTCCTTCTACATCAACACTTGAAGGGGAAACAAAGCTTGCCCCCATCAGGGGCAAAATCACAAACTTGCAGATATTTGTGGGGGAGGAATCGTTTATAAACAACCGCGGGGGATGTGGCAGCGCCGGAGGGGATTAGCGCCGAGGAGCCTCGCGGCTCCTCCCGTGCACCGAGCAGAGACCAGGCATATCGCACCCACGGCCTTGCCCCGACCCTTCTCCCCGGCGCGGGGAACCCCCGCGAGCAGCAGCGCCGGGCACGTTTATCCACGATTACACAAGTACGAGGGAAACGAGGAGCAAGCCGCGAGCTCCCTCAGCGCAACCAGCCGGTGTTAATGGCCCCAGGACAAGGGACGGACGCGCATGTTGGTCACACGCCGAGGGCAACACCTTATCCCGCCTTCACCTCATCCCCGATCGCTCCCCGAGCTCTGCCGCTTTTTCCCATCCTAAACGTTCCCCACCCTCCAACCCTTCTCTAATCCCCCGACTCCCAAATCCCTCATAAATCCTCCCCCGCTGCCCCCTCCCTTTCCTCAGCCCCATACGCCGCTGCCCTTGGTGGGAGCTCCGGCTCTTACCTTCTGGGTGCCGCTCGGGCTGCTGCTGCTGGTGCATGATTCCCACTTTCTCCAGTGCGTACGAGGATAAAAGGAAAATAAAAAAAGGGCAGAGACGCCCCCACCCCACCGAGCCGGGTGTGCGCTGCCCCTGCGCTCCCCTCTACCCGACCCCCATGGTAGTGACTAGCGACGTGCGAGGGGCTGCTGCTCCTCCTCCTGCCGCTGCTGTTTCGCCGCTGCCAGATCCCTCAGAGTTTGGGCCAACATGACACTCACATCCGGGTGACACGGGATCTCTCCATCCCTAGCAACCCGGCTGCTGCTGCCGCTGCCTGCCCCTCAGTCCCCCTCCTGCCGCTGCCTGCTCCTCCTCAATCCCCCTCCTCCTGCCACTGCCGCCCGCTCCTCAGCGCCCCCCCCGCTGCCGCCGCCACGGGGTTAACTCCCTCGCTGCTGCTGCTGCTGCCGCCGCCACCTGCTGCTGCTGCCGCACGCCGGACGGGGCGGGGGCGCGGAGCCGCTCTCTAATCGCCTGGAGCTTCGGCAGCCGCAAATAGAGCTGCTGCTGCCGCTGCCGCCGCCGCTTTAACCCCTTCGCCGCCGCACGGCGCCTCCTACCCCACACGGCGTCCCCCCACGCCCCGGTTCCCGCTGCTCTCTCGCCGCCCCGTGGCCGCCGCGTTCCGACCGAGGCCCCGTCCGCTCAGGCCCCGAGAGGCAGGTGCGCCAGGATACTGTCCCGCCATGGACAGCGCCAGCCCCGAGAGCCCCGCGCTGCTGGGACGCCGTGCTGCGGACTGCGGGCTCAGCCCGAGACTCCCGAAGTTTATCCAAAAAAATAAATTGGCTTTAAAAAAATGTTTATTTTCGGCACCTTTCACTGCAGAACCCTGACCTTTCACTCTGGGTTTGTTTCAGTGGTATCGAAGCTACCAGAGCTCTGTGGAGGGGTACGGTGAAGGAGGAAGCTCAGGGCAGCTGCCTGCAACTGCTGAGAGGCAGCATTGCCATCACTACAGAAAATGACTAATGAGACAAAGTCAGGGTTATAGACACACAAATCCAAAACGGAGCTTATGCTTCAAAATTAAAATTCGTTTTCTCAGCAAGGAGCATTTTCCAATATTTTTAAAGAGTATTTCAGGATACTTTTTTTTTTTTAACACACTATGATCAAACCCACTGGTTTCAAAACTTTACCTTTGATGAAGGTATTATTTTGCTAAGAAAACATATTAATGAAACTATTCCTACTATCCTTTCCCTCTACCACTTCCTCATTCAGATCCTATCCTCTCTTTTAGTCATCCTTCACCCACAACTATCTCCATTAAATTAATAATAAATAAGAACTACATACACATAATAGAAGTAAAACCTTAATACAGCTGGTATTCCCCAGGGATATGGCGCAGAAAACCCATCCTCCAGCTTTACAAGCCCTCTGTTACATGGAGCCTATCCCTTTTGGTCAGCTTTACAAGCCCTCTGTTACATGGAGCCTATCCCTTTTGGTGTTACCTTCATAAATTAAAACATTACCAGCAAGAATAAGCCAAAAAGAACTCTCCTAACAAAAAAAAAACCCAATACTACTTCTTGACCTCAACTTCAGCACTTCCTTTTTTATAATCTTCTGACCTGATGGATTCAGCTGTTGAAGTCGTGAGTCAATCTGTTGGTTAGATTTAATTAGGAAGGCACCACACCCACTCAGCAGGTTTCTATCATTACAGCACATGTTTCTCCAGATTAAAACAGTCTACTGTGTACTTAGGTACTTGCCTTAAATGTCCATGAAAGTCATTAGGACTTCTTTTCCTGACAGTCAGATATTTAGGTGTCAGAAATGCTTGGTACATTTTCAAAAGTATCTAAATCAAGCCTAGTTGCCTAACAACCACTGGAAGTAGGCACCTAACATGCTTAGCAGGAGTTAGTGCCTAACCTGCTTAGGCACTTATTGCCTTGACAAATCTAGACTCACATATCTAAATCACATTTTTTAAACGAGGCTTATGAAGTTAAGCACTGAGGCACTACTGAGAAATTCATAACTGATAAGTCCTGGATCTAACACCAGCAAAAAGCATCCCATAGAAAAGGGCTGCTTCCCTCGCAAATGTTTTCGTGAAAATCCTGGATTCTGGCCTCAACAATGCCTATTTTCTAACCCTAGTTCTTACAACAGACCATAGTAGTATGTACTGAAAGCTACCAAATGCTTCTCAAAACCAAACTTGGTGAACCTCCCAGTAAAACCATAAAAAGAATTTTAACAGTTGGTCCAAACCTATAAGCACATACTTTTGCATATTTCAAAAGCTAATGGGCCCTTTATTGGTAGATCAGATTACCTACTGTATTTTCAAAATTAAGTTGAAATTAAAAAAGAAACTCAACTTATAGCAGCCTTCCAAAACCTAGAAGGGGCCTGCAAGAAACCTGGAGAGGGACTTTCTACAGGGACATGTAGGGATAGGACAAAGGGGAATGTCTTTAAGCTGAAAGAGGGGAGATTTAGATTAGATTTTGAGAAGTTCTTCACTATGAGAATGGTGAGATTCCACAGAAAAATTCACTAAATTCGTACTGAAACACTGGAATGGGTTGTCCAGAGAAGCTGTGGCTGCTCCATCCCTGTCAGTGTTGAAGGCCAGGTTGGACAGGACTTTGAGCAATCTGGTCTAGTGAAAGGTGTCCCTGCCTATGGCAGTTGGCTGGAACTGGATGAGCTTCAAGGTCCTTTTCAACCCAAACCAGTCTGTGATTCTATGATTCAATGATTCTCATACATTTATTGCATATTTGCAACTAAACACAATTTCCCCTTCAATAATTTTTATTGGTTTTTAGGGATTTATTCTCTGTAAGGGAAAGAGGCAGCCAAAGAAGCAGCCTCTTATGGACATGATAGGAGCAAAAGCCCATAAGAATTTAGGAGCATTGTGCAGAACCTACTTAACCAAATCCACAGCCACTGTGAACATGTGGAATGGTACACAGCAGTATTGTGCAGTGGTTCACTGCAGGAAGAAGGAATAAATCCGATTGCAGCTCATGTGGGAGGAACTTGCATAACAAATACGCAATTTTATAAAAAATGGGAAGCAACAGAACTAGCCTAGTCCTTAACAAGGCAGGGATTCTCACTCATGCAGGTTAATCCACTATTAAGTCTAATAGTACAGCTGAAGTTATTAGTATGCTAATATATACTAAACTATTACTATCATTATACATGGGAGGAATATTTTAATGGAAGATGGCTACATTGCAAGCAAGGACTTGCAGGATTCATTTTCATCCATATTATGCATTTTTTTTTAATTTTGCGTGTATTTTCAGGTGCATTCTCTTCTTTGTGTCTAAAGACTTCTATTTTCATTCTTATCTGAAGTACGGTACAGCTACAGTTTGAGTCTGAAGATGTTTGAATTTTTATCTAAAAAAAAATTATTAATTTAAATATGTCTGTATATTGTTTATGTCAGATCAGTAAATATCATCTTTCGGATGTCAGTACAAGTGACGATGACTCTCTAAAGAACTGAAAACAGCACTTTGTTATTATGAATGCAGTTTATATGGGCAATTATAAAAAGTACATACTTCTGAAAGCCCATTAACTGAGATCTCAAAACTAGATAAAATTGTGCACAAATGGATTTTAAAATACATTAATCCACTATAGAATAAAGATGATGAGAGGGAGGCTTAATTGTTCGTGTTATTGACCTTATCCATGCTTGAGATTTAATAGGTTAAAAAAACCTTCAAAAGGATATAGCACTGAATTTGCATTTGCCTTCTGCAAGAATAAGCTTTTATCCTTTTGCATAATTGTTTGGAGTTTTTTTATTATTATTTTATTTTCTTCTATTTAGTGTTTGACAAAAACATTCAAGATACAAGAAACCTTCTTCACTGAGGTCTTATCATGTAATCATTTGCATATAAGCTCACCAAAAATACAAATTTTTGAAAGCTAAATGTAAATGAAATGAGTAACACTACTTCAGTCTAGCTGGAGATCTAGCTGTATATTCTGGGAAAAAATCTCACTGTGAAAACTTATACAGAAACAGGGAGTGAGGGAGGAAGGGAGAAGGAAGAAAAGAAAGAGGGAAGACATCAGGGTGCACAGACAATGCTCTTATGTTTGTTTGACTGAGATACAGCTTCAAGCATGTCTCAGGTTGCCTGTGGGTTAAAGAAATGGCTGATGGTTCTAGTAATGCTTACCAACTCAACAGAAATCCTAATCTATTTTTTCCATCCTGTAAGCAGAACTCTATATAATATAGTAAGGGACAACTGCAAGCATGATTTTGAATTAAACGCTTTCTTGTATATGTCTCTGCAACTATATTTTTCATTATCTATATATGCAAATGTGAACAGTATAAACAGTATCAATTGCCATGGACATACTAAAAATCTGTTAAATATAAAATCCAGTTGGATTGGAATGTAATGTGTTTTCCTGACTAATTAGATTCTTTGGCTTTCTGTGGCTTCAATTAGGATGCTATTACTCAGCAACCCAATTTATATTCTTCCAGCAATTCCCTCTCCTAGCTGTAGCTCTTCACTATTTTCAGTGTTTACCATATCTTTTCCCTAACTTCCTTTGATTATTAGGCTAAAAATACAGTCACTTAGAAGTTACTGGATATTCTGTTGCTCTTTATCTCAAAATTTAATTTCCTAGTTGTTTTGTCATCTCCTCCCTGTTTCCCTCAGATATACAGTTATGGATTGTCTTCACACTTTTTCTCCAGTGATCCCCCGTTATTAATAAATACTTTCCACCCCGTGTGTTATCCATCTTCCAGAAATCTCACATGCCTACGCCAGTCCTAGTCATTTGAGGCTCAAGTGAATTGGCTTTGGTGGGCACCAGACTAGGTTCTTAGCCAGAAATTCTTTCCAACTGTATCACTGTGCTAGCAAGGTGAAGTGGTGACAGCAGGACTACATCACCTTAAATTTAAACTATCCATTTTTAGGATAGAAAATATTTAAACTGTTGACTGCAGGAACACATTTCAAACTGTCATTTAAGTAGACTCAAAATTTTCTCTGAAGAGCTTCATCTCTATTTTTAGTGCTCAGTAGAATGATGATTTCACAGATGGGCACCATAGCTAGCTACCAAAAAAAATTCCACTACACGTAATTGTGCTTGAAAATGTCACAGTAAAATGGACGGATGACTCACAGTATCAGCACATGTGCCTCATGCAAACAAATAACTTTTATAAATACAAGCCGCACTCCAGCTTCTCTAGGATATTCTGACAGTGGCTTGTGATGGAGTTTCAAAACCCCGCACCGGAGGCTGGAATACTACTAAAAACTGCACAGATTTTAGACAGAAGCAAACACGCTTGTGCGGGGGCTCTCCTACGGCGGCTGCAGGAGACAACAGCCAAGCAGCAGCAGCAGCCTTTGGCAAGCACCGTGGGAGGCAACAGGAGAGGAGGTGGCCGGGTCCAACAGCGTCAAGTGGGAATTCCAGCCCACAGAGCTTCTCTTGACACACCCCATGGGAGATACCCAAGGAGCTGCTCAAGAGCTGCTCCAGAGTGAGGCCCAGCCCAAATGAAAACACGCTTCTGGGCAAGAGTCCTTGCTCTGCCTAGGAAGTCCTTTGATTTCTCCTATGAAAGCCCAAATATATCCTTACAAATGTAAACTTAATTTGCACTTTTAAACCAACTTTTTGCTGTGGTGTCTGGAAGCATTTTTGCCAGAACAAGTAAAATTCATTATCTCTGTACTAAATATTAAGAAAGTGACACAGAGACTAGGGAATAAGTAAAAATTCATGGAGTTTAACATATAGCAGAGCACAGAGTGAAATAAAATTCTCAGGTTTACCTGTCTCTACTCCAGTTACTAAACACAACACAATACCTGGGATTCAAAAAAATGTTTATTTCTTGCCAGATACAGAAAACATAGAATCATAGAATGCTTTGGGTTGGAAAGGACCTTAAAGATCATCCAGTTCCAGCCCCCTGCCACAGGCAGGGACACCTTCCACTAGACCAAGTTGCTCCAAGCCCCATCCAACTCAGCCTGAAACACTGTCAGGGACGGGGCAGCCACAACTCTTCTGGGCAACCTGTGCCAGCATCTAAGCATGAATTTGGCAAATTTCTCTGCAGAATCTTTCCCAAATAGATTTTTAAAATTACTTCAGGAGACATTCCTTGTCAAAAACAGCTCCTGGAGAACACTACAGCTGCACAGCTGAGCACACCAAGGTCAAGCAATGTTCTACTTCATTCTGGGGGTATATCATGACACAGTTTCACATTCTTCCTTTTACAGGAATATGCACTACAGAGTGCATGAGACAACCTACATTTACAGCAAGAAACTGACAGCAAATATTTATATTTATCCTTTCATCTGATTAATTAATTAATGTATTCAGCAGTGGATATGACACAAAATGTATTCCAAACTTATTTTGTTGGAAGGCAAATTTCTACTGTAGCAAAGGCATGCAGGATTTGCCTGTACCTGTTTCACAATGAGTAGAGCTAGCAGTAAGCACAAACAAGTTTTAGAGCAAGTAGCAGCTAACAACCACTGTAAAAAGAAAGCTTGCTATCTAATTGATACCTACTGGAGAAAATATAGTTATGCCTCTTTGTTGGTGTTGGCACCCCACACTGGAACAGGAACCACAGATAATAAGAAAATCACAGGCCTATAGCATGAGGGAGGAGTCACAGCAACTGCGTTAAAAAATGAGCAAAAAAGTATAAAATGCTACTGAAGAAAAACACAAGTCTAGGTTTTCATCCCTGGAGCAAGTTTATAAGGTCTTTTTTCTTTAAAATTTTACATTCTTATGAATAGATCCAAAGAGCTGCATTACTGACAGAAGTAAAGGATTATGGTTATTAAGTATTTTGGAAAGTGTAATATAATCTCAACATTAGATGATATGACAGTCATTTTAAAGTGCCTCAGTAGGTAGAACAGGGACTGTCATGTAAAGAACACATCTTTGACTTTAACATTAACATCTCGTTCATATGTTCAGTGTTTGTTTTTATGGGTACCTAAACACATCTATGAGTTGCATACTGTTAAAAAATTCCTTTCCCTCTCTCTCTGAAAGCTGTAGGATATAAGTGCTAGCCTACCAAATATTTTTCTTCCTGGGTTTATGGTGACATTCAGCAAGACACGGAACCATGTTAGGTCAAACCTCTGACAACTGTGCTTTCACTGGAGTTCAATGAGTTTGAAGGGACAAAAGCATAAATAAGGAAGCAAAGTAAATATCCTTTCGTATCGTAAGAGTTCACTGTGTAGCTCTTGACAACACAAAGACCAGCTTAATAGACTAGAGAAACAAATTCCTATAGAAAAGTGGTGAGGGATTATGTCAGTAGCAGACAAGGCAACAGAGGAGCTTTCAATCGGTAATAGAGTAGATACAAATAACAAAGTTCCTTTAGGACACAGTGGACTCTCCGTGTCTGTCAGCTAGCAGGTGCAGTTATCAGAAGGTGTTTGTGGGGTACGCTTTGCTACTTAGAGGGTTTGGGGATTGGTTTTTTTTCATCCAAAATATCACTACCCAAGCACATCTAACGAGGATGTGCTATGATGTGTTTAATATAATGGAAATACTCCAGTTTTGCATCATATTAATGCTTCTAGAACAACTAACAAATTCTGTCACACTCTTGCTTTCTTCTGCATGACCTTGAAACTAATTGAAAATCAGTGAGCGCAGCCAAATCTCTATTTTATCATCATCTGCCTCATATAGTTGGCTTCTTGATGCAGTTCACTTACAGCTTTGGATTTACATGTAAAGCTCCTTTCAATGACCATGGAACTGGCATCTCAAAGTAGGGTTCCACTTCCTGATGAAAGGGACATCTCCCATTATGGATATCTGCTTGAGATAGCTGACTGAAGGTGCGCTACAATTTCAAACACAATAAAGCTCTAGTATGCATGCAAAATAAAATTTGGGCTCAGGTGGATTATGTCTTGGGGCCTTTCCAGTTTGCTATTGTAGAGCAATTCTCCAAGCATTTCTTGATGCAGAAACCTAGCTATGAAAACACTGGACACTAATATCTTTAGTCATTTAATATGCATGCTGTTGCTTTCTTTTTTTTTTTTTTTTTTTTTTTCTGCCTGGGGTCTGTATTCCCTGTCAAAGAAAAGGATTATTCCTGAAAATTACTCTCATTAGTCTCAGCAAGATTTTTATCCATTTCTCCATCTGAAAGGTTTTGCATCATCAAATAAGAAACTAGAGATTATGGCTATGAAAATATGTGAATAAAAACAAAGAGACAGATGCCGAAGCCATAAAAATTACTAAGGCATAATCTGTGTTTGCTGTTCCATATAAATACACAGTTTAAAAAAAAAAACAGACAGACAACAACATAGCGTACAATCTCAACATTTATTTTCAGCTTCTAGCTGATTTAGTATATGGGGTTTTTTTGTTTTGTTCTGTACAAAGGCCAGTGATTGAGCTTATTTATGGACATATTTTAATGCTCCAAAGATACAGATTGCTTCCTCTTGTCTCATGCTGAGTACAGAAAATTGTAAACAAACCAAACAGTGAATTTCACTTAGAAATTCAACTTAGTTTAAGTTGATTTAGGTTTAAGGGCTCTTTTTAGCTGTGGCACATTTTGACCTACTTTGTGTACTATGCAGAGGGTAAAACAACACTTAATGAAAAAGAAATTATTTTCACTATGCCCCTTGAGAGCTAATATAGCTAATATATGTACCTGGCAATACAAAACACATTTGAGTGCCCTACACATACAAGTCTAGAGTCACGCAGCATGGGCATGTTACAGCTGTACCTGGCATGTTACACAGCGGCTCATAAATCACAACACAGCTTTGATAAAAAAATCAAGGTTTAAACAAAGCTGAAAGAGACAAACAGAATTATTTAAAATATCCTAGCAAAGTTTTTGTCTCGACCATCACTATTCTTGTTTTGATGCCTCAGAGGAACCTCAGAACTGCTTTAGCCCTCAGTACATGGTGTTCTCAATGGAAATACAAATGACTGTGACCTTTGCCAAGGAGATCCCTGCCTAACAATACAGTTTCTTAGCATCTTGCAGCAAGTCATATACTTGAAAAGTCTCTAAGGTAAATTAATATATATCAGATATTAGACTGGCCCCTAGATGTACTCCTCGATTGCCAGAATGTAGAAACATCTGCAAAGTATCTGTTTCCATCAGTGCCATCTCTCCATAGAGCAATTCTAACTGAAGAATAAATTGTAGTTGAATGTTTTCTTTCAGAGTGGAAAGGAGAAGAAAGAGCTCAAATATTTCAGGCAGTTTTGACAAGAAGAGGAAGCAAAAAAGATGACTGCAGATCTTATCTTTCCTTTAGTATCTGACACAAGAAAAGAAGGCTAATGCTGAATTTCCCTGCTGCCCTTATTTTTGAACAGTAGATCTCACCTGGAAAAGCACTGCAGGCAGGTACTGAGGTACACACAACATATGTATGCCCACACATGAACACTCACTTGAGTTAAGGAGTAGCTTATTATAATGAGGCATTAAAATATTCCTCGTTGATGGCAATGAGGCATGGTGCTGACTTGCCTGGGAGGTACAGCTTCAGAACTATGGAGAGAGCAAATGTAATAAGGACTTCAAAAAAGGGTTATTATGAACCTATTTTTCAGAATAATAAGATGTTCAACTGCTTAGAAAACATGGGGAATCAAGCTATATAAAAAAAAGCAGGAATGCTTCTTCAGCAGACTGGATTTTTGTCAGTCTGCATTGTAAACCCATGTGAAATATTCTTTTTTACCATCCTTCAATTCTAATCTGTTTTCAAATACAATATTTCAATGCTATAACTTCATCAGAAACATTACTTAAATTGTTTTCAAATATGAAAGTTTGGGGTTGGAGTATGTGTGTAGAAAACGGATTGGATCTTGCCTCTGATGCGCAGGTGCCCACTCTAAAACCAAATGCCACGTATGCATAGTGCATTAGCTGACGTACTCTACAGAAGGACCTTTTTTTTTTTATGGCTTCCTAGGAATTTAGCACATTATTTGGCAAATGTAGCATTGAAGTTTATTTTTTTTCCTCTGCCTAAGCATTCTGCTTACATACAGATTTACCTTTTGGCAAGCAAAATCTGTTGCATCACCAAGCACCACCTTCTCCACTGCTCAAATGAGCCAGCAATGAAGCAGAGACCTGGGGGCAAAGGCTGACTCAGAACCACTGAAGCTAAACATCAATGTTTCCCCTAAATAGGCAGACACTTCAATATCATTGACTTCCATGAGATCTGGTATTTCTTTTAATCCAGCCACAGCCAGTGCTAAATAATGAACAAAACAGGAGTTGGGGTAAGGGAGGGAGGTCAAGGGATTGTAACAGCATGAGGAAGAGCAGCTATTCTAGGCATAAAAGAAGGATAAGAATGATGTAGATGACTAAGAATGTTAGAAGAGCTCTTGAGGAAAAATAAAAGGTATATGACATACATAAGAACATGACATCTGAAGAGGATTAAGAGAATTATGAACTGAAACTGAAAGGCTGCAGAAAAAAACCAAGCTCAACAGCAGCAATGTTAAGGCTGCCAGAACTGACAAGGTGAGAAGATTGCTCAGAAAAGGAAGAAAAACAATATAAGATCTCACAATATTTAAGTGCTGTGAAGATCAACAAGAGATTAGCTACTGAGCTGTTAACAGAACCTGTGCATGAGAGGCCTTAACAAAACAACAAGATAAAGCTAGAAATGTAAATGCACACTTCTATTCAATATCCATGCAATAAAGTGAAACACCAGAAAAGAAAGCACAACTTCCAGAGAAGGATACTGCAAAAATAAGATTTTCAGAGCAATAAAATAAGAACTAGTCTTTAAACTGTCTCGAATAACCAATAGCACATAGAAACTCTGAGGCCAGATTATTCATGACAAATATACTTGACAGAAAATTTCAATCAACAGCAACCCTTTCACAGTAATTTTGCAGAAAGAGCTTGAGATAAACACAAAAATGAGTGAATGTTACTCCAACCTTCAGAAACCAGATCTGAAAGAGCTGGGAAAACAGTGAAGTGAGATCAGTTTGAGACAATGGTCTGCAATTTCCCCCTAGTTTCTATCTTTGTTTCACAGAAGTCACTGGCTCTCTACTTAGGCAGAACCGTTGGAGAACAGTAGCACCCATATTCACAAGGTCAGGGAAACCTTCAGACTGATTCAATTAAAATCTGCTGGCAGATCTGAAAGAACAGGTATTTCAGGATCAGTCATGAGTTCTATTCAGCACTGTAAAATAATCCCAAAGCTGAAAACCCTTCACACCAGGGTATTTACCTTATATTCTACCAGCTCTCTGTATAAAAGGCCAGCAGGCCCATACTGTATCAGATCACCGGCCTTAGACTTAGCAGCATGAAGGAAGGAACTCACTGACCCTCTTAGATTCAAAAGATATTATCAGACAAAATTAAAGAGCATAATACTTTGCTGTAAATTAAAGTTAGTTTAATTAAACCTTTTGAATCAGGTAACTAATTTAGTCAACCACTGAAAAAGAGAGAAGCTAGTGCTTTCTTGGCTTCTCTAGACCTGAGTATGCAATTACACTGTTTACTTTCTTTGACTAATTAACATATTTTCTGCTGTGAAGAGGTTACTGAAGTAATGTCTGTAGCCCAAGAACTGCCAAAAAAAAGGCTGCTAAATACATTTTATCCAACTATTCCCTTAATCATATTCAGAATACTTCTGCCCCTATTTTGCACACTAAATAAACTCACTACTATGCCACTTGCACTTCTTGTTCTCTGTAGATACCTGTCTTTCTAAATGCACATTCAAACAACCTTGTGGGTTTTGTTCACCTGTATGTCATTGAATGCTGCTTAATTTAAATGTTTGTGGGTATGCTTCTTACCTACTTATAATAGCCAAACTATCCTGTGTTTCAGGCTGTACTGAAACTACTACAGATGCTTTGTCTGATGACATTACCTTAAAGAGATCCATGCCAAAGCTCTTTGGCCACCACCATCACTGCTGATGTCAGCATAGCTTTAAGAACAAGGCTAGTTAGCTAATTGCTTTACAGAGCAATCACAGGCAACCAGAATTTGGAGCCAAGTGTCTTGCTGGAGCAAGCAGGCAAAATGCCACTGAAGACATCTATTCCATCAGGCCAAAATTCACCCTTGCAATGACAGCCAACACAAAATTTTATGTATGTGCTTATGAACCCAAAGAATAAGGTTTCAGTAGGCTTGGATCCCATGTAAGCACAACATTAATTGTCTGTATCAGACAATTCAGAATGAATTTTAATTACAATCAACCTGATGATTTGTGGCACCCCAAAACAGTAGCCTTCATTGCTTTATATTGATTTTACCAGCATCAGGAAAGGTTATGCATTTAGGATAAAATCATGGAATTACTGAAACCAGAGTGTGCTCTGATGGTGATTTCAATAGTGTTAGGACATAAATTTCTGCTACATAAACTATTCCAGCAATGTAATGAATATTAAATGGAAGAAAATTCACTGATGTTAGATCAGTGAGCAATCAGCAAGCCAGTGACAATGCAGTGTCATGCAGGCAAAATTCAGATCTGTACTTTTAAGAGTCCTATTTATACCAAAGAATCTGTTATATAGCTTTGCCATAATAAATTCTACACACTATAAAGTACACATTGATTCTATGGTTTACTATCAAATCTATTAATGGATTCACTACTAAAACTAGTTGTAGATAAAATAAACCATGGCAAAATTTATTATGTAAAGATATGAGAAAGGCACATTTTAATTTTGAATAGGTTTTCATTGAAAAGCAATGGGAAAAATTTAAATACCTCTATAATAGAATAAAACTGAAAAAATATGTGATACTATTGAAGTAACTTAAAATAGTTTAAGACATTAAAATGGACACTGAAGTACAATAGACATATATAGAAGCAAATCTGTAAACATAAACTAACAAATCTTAATGCAAGTACATTGTATTGAATAGTGTAATACTTTTTAATGGAAACCCAGCCTTCAAATCGCTGTATTTTGGCAATGAAGCTGCGGTCAGGAGAAACATTAGAGCTTAGTTTTAATCATCATCTACCATTTTTTATGGGATGCAAAGTATTAAAGTAGTAACTCTTTGAAGTCTAGAGAGAAATTTAAGACTGGCATATTAATTTTAAAAAATTTCATAAACATTTTTCCCTTTTTCTTTTACAGAGCTTTAGTAACATAAAGTCTTTACTCACTATCCTTGATGATATACATACTTTAAGCACTTCTAAAGCTAACATTTGATTTTATTTGTGTGTCTGCAACAAAGAAAGAATGAATGTTGCTCTGCCAGAAAAGCCCTCAAGTGTCTTTTACTTCTTTTGTATTTAGAAATGTTGTACAGTACTTTGGTAAACCAGAATGCTCTCTTGAAGAGCCATTCTCAATTCATAGTCCACCTATGATGGATTCAAGTTCTCCTGAAGTTTAATTTGCTCTTGCAAATTACTTAATAACTAGCAAGATGGTCCTTCTCTGTTTTAACTTGTTATCATTTGACCTCTAAATAAACTATTATAAATCTTCAAGTAGTAATACAACCTATCATCCCAACCTGCACTTCTGTGTGCAGAAACTCCAGCACTACAAGGTCATCCTGTGCTGACTACTGAATTAAACACTTCAAAAGGATAAATATTCAAATATTTATTCTAGCAAAGTTAATTCTTTAAAAAAAAATAATACCTTAAGTTGTCCTCCACTGCTACAGGGTTGTGGGGGTTGTAGATATAAAACTTCATTATTTAGAAAGCAGCTTTATATGTCAATGACATATGCTTGTGGTTTCATGATGTGAACAATTCAGTGTCAGTTATTATTTTTAAAATTTCCAAGGACAATTTCCTACCTTGGAAGCAGAATCCAATACTAAAATTCAGCTTGACAGAAAAAAGAAGAGCTAAACCATGCCAATTTGAACAGAGTAAATGGAAGGACCAAGGTAATTATAGCTCTGTCAGCCTGAAAGAGATGTTGGGCAAAATAATTCAAAAGCCAGCACTGGAATGTTTAAGTAACAAAAAATTAAAGGAAGGTAATATAATTCATTCAGCTTGGAATAGGACAATGAAAAAGAAATCTTTCAGACCGCCTTGCCATTTTTTTCTTTTGAGACTAAGATGTTTTGATAGAGCAATTTCATTAATATATTATATTTAGATTTCTCCATGGTGTTTGACATGTGCTTTGATTACTGCAACAGGATGATAATATCAGTGTGGCTCACAATGCATTAAAAATTGTCTGCTGTACCTTATGTGAGCCCACAAAGGACTTTGCATCACTGAAAATCTTCAAATAAGAGTAGGATATTTTTCTCAAAGCTTGGTTCTCTTTCACTCATAGCTGTTGGACATGATACAGTGATTCATGCATAAAATTACATAGATCAAAATAGACAGTCACAACGGTCTCTTATGGTTTTAAAATCTACAGTTCTATACTTTACGTTCAGTCACATAGAATCACTGTTAAGTGAAGATTATACTTCCAACAGCTTTCCAAAGCACAAATGAATCATTCATATTTCTCCATACATTTACAAGCTATTACTGAAAACAGGAAAAAATACTAGTTGGTAGGTGGGATTGTGGTATTTTTATAAAAGACACTGAAATTTTCTTATTTGAACTGAATATTAATTCCTTTGATTTGTGTTTTGAGTTTCAAAACCTAAATTCAGTAATGTCATTCATTCAAGTGGGAATTTTTTTTTGTATATATGCATATAAATCAGTATTAGAAATGCAGTAAGCCTGATAGACATATAGACTTCGCATTATATGAATGCATAGGTATCTCAACAGAAACCTTACGTTTCATTGCAAGCAGATAAATTTATCTTCTAGAAAGTACAAATACTGGATTTTGTAATATTTTATGGAAAATAGTCGAAAGTCTCCAGAGGAAAAAGGAAGTCAACTCTTGACCAGAGCTCCTTCTAGAAAAGATGCAATAAAATTTTTCACTTTTACATTTAATCATTTCATTTCAGCTAAGTAGTCAAGTATTTGTCTCAGTCTGTGAAACTTTGGTATAATAAATTACCTATCAAGAAGGCCAAGCATATAAGACAGCATAAGAAACTATTCAAAGTAATTTAAACATTTAAATGGGAAATAATGCGAGGAACTACAAGAAGCACAGGTCTGAGCTAGGAGAAAGTTGAATAGCTACAAAGCATCAGACGAAAGATTCAAAAGAATTGGCAGTGTAAGCATAAACAAACATAACAAATAATAATAAAATATACAATGTAAATGACAAAATACATGTATCTGCATGTCCTGTTAGCTTAAAGTAATGTTACATTTGTGATAAGGTAAGAAGAGCCTTCCTGTGAGATGGTGTTTCTCGCATGTTGAATTACCATTGTTGGAGAGGTTTCCACCTAGAAGGCATAGACCTTCTGCAGAGCTTTCTCTTTGATTCTTCAGCTGGGTAAGCTTTCCTTTCCAATAGGTTGCAGCCTGCTACAAAATCCTGCTTCGCATTGTTAGGTTTGCAAGTTTCATACTTCAGCCCTGCAGGATTTATTTATAAAGTCTCTATAGTGCACTGTACTTTGTTCACTCTTCATCTCTTTTTTAGAAAAGCATTTTCTTTAAAGTTCTGCTAAATTTCCTGTGATAATTGTCTAATTCATTTGGGGCAGGTGCCTCAGAATAAATTTGTTCCCAGCTCTGAAAGTCAGAACATGAATGGGATATTTGCAGATGCCTGCAGCTAAAGGTATGGCTAATAGCTTTAGTGGAGACTGCCTGCACCAGCAATTCAGAGGCAGCAGGATTTGTAATTATAAATACATTGAAAGAGAAGGAAAGATATCATATGATGGTGGGCTGGGGTTCTCTACTATTGTGCTTAAAGTGTCCACTTAACTCCCAGTGATGAAGATACAAGCTAATACATCTGTGCACATTCATGGTGAGCTAAGCTAAATCGATTTTAAAAAGATCACACACTATATATTAAACATATTATATTTCCTTAAAATAGTATTCAAACATATTTTTTACCAAAATTATGACCACACATTGAGTGCAAAGCTGACTAGAAAAAGTTTTTTCATAAATAACTATGACATTCCTTTAATTCCCTTTATTTCTGAAAGTACAACAGCCAGACGAATATAGTGATTCAATTTCCAAAAAGTAGTGAATTGTTGCTTTGTGATAACATCTTTTTCCAGTTCCCAAAACAGCTGTAATGATACCTTCTCTGCTACTGCCTATTCTCATTTCCAAACTTACATTTTAGTGGTCGCAGCAATATACATTTGCAGAGAAAATAAAAAACATTTTCCTGAAGACGTATTTTAGAAAAAACTTTTCGTTGCACAAATTCATTGAAAAAATGGAAAAAGAAGCAACTATTGAACTTCCCATCATTTCTTCATAAATGTTACTTAGTACTGAAAAACTGAAGTAATGAAACCTTAGAAATACACTCAGACAGAAAGCAGTTAAATATGTACAGGAAGAATAAAATTTTACTAAGTATTCCTTTAGTTCCTTAAGATCTCTTTCTGGCAGTTTTACACACAATAAACACTCCTTTCACGAGGAAGTAGTTTCATTTATGTTAGGGAGTTAATGAGTATGAAAGGGTTAATGAAGTAAATGCCAAAATGGGGCTGATCAGTGCACTACACCTTCAATTTCTGAATTGCTGTGGATGCATTTTCACTATTTTCAAACATGGGAATGTCCCACCAAGCAGTCTCTGTCATCTGGATATGTCATCAGTTGTTTGCCATTAACAGCAGTTCTTTAAATATGGGAATTAACTCAAAATTGCAGGGTTTAAATTCTCCATCAACTTAATTAGTATCTATTGTGAGTATCCAACAGTTCTAGAGTATTTTTAAAATAGATGCATCTCTGTGTGCTTCCCCTCCTCTTTTTCTACACTTTCTTGCACTATACAAAATTCTCATTCAGTTTACATGCATTCGATGCTACTGAGTGTAAAGGACGAGGAGGAAGATAATGATCTATATTATTTTGTAGCCAAATCTCAACAGGAAAATGTTTCCCAGCTGAAGGAACATAGATGAATGAACCTTTGTTAGCAATAAAATGGTTTCAGAAACATTAAATAACCATTTCCCTATTTCTCCTTTCCTTTAACTTCTCTCTATTCATTGTGCCTCTGCTAAATCCTTCAAATTACATTCACAACAGCAGGTACAATTGGCTTCTCAGTGTGTGTGTGATTTTGATGCTTAGTTATCACAAGAAAATGATTTCTTCCATTTGGTTCTCTGAACATTGCTCCATGCCCATAAAGAGAAGGCTTTATTGAAGAAACGAAATGTGCTTGCTTAGTACAGTCCCTACCAGGTTTCATCTTGTGTAGGAGTTCATGCAGAAACTTATGATTAGCTTTGACACCAGTGAAGCCAGTTGCAAAATTGGCCATTTACATTTTTTCTCATTCTGAACTGGGTTAAAAACTAAGCTTAAAAGCCCAGTGGACATTTGACTTCAGGGTCACGCAGCACATTAGCCTGAAACGGAAATACAGTGTGCAAAGCTGTGCAGCAGTCATAAGGATGAAACTTTTCTTAACTGCCTTAGAGAAATGTCTCAAAATTCTCCCTGAGATGTTTGTGATCTCAGCTGATGAAATCATTGCCTGAACAATGCTATTGTTCATAGTCAAGAAAATCATAGAATCATAGAATCATTTAAGTTAGAAAAGACCTTTGAGATCTTCAAGACTGTTTTTTCAGCACTGCAATGTCCCCAGGTGTGACCACAACTCATCAGCACTGCAAGGTCCACTGCATATAAGAAATAAATATATAGAAACCACTGGTTTTCCCACTCTTTCATAGGCACATCTTTCTCGCTTCTCTCTTTTGCTTCTAGTCCACACAAATGGATTTGCATTAGCAGAGAGGCATATGTAGACTCCAGGTGTCATAGAACTATCTCATACCAGTGAGGAAATTGAGTGGGCTGACCTGCAAGATCTTTCCCTCATTCAAATTCGCAATTCTGTACTCTCTGTACTGATGAGAGAGCTAATTTATGAATGGCTGGGTCACAAGAGAATTAATGTACCACAGCAATGGAGCGCGATATGCAGATCAGAGAGGGAGGAAGAATGTGGAGCTCAGCATATCACTTCTTTCTCATATAAGCTGATGCTCAGTTTAGAGAGGAAAACCATAGTAATGACGCAGCTGATGTCTTGTTAGAAAACATCTGAACTGTGACCAATTTTTCTTGACAAGAATTTTCATTCTATATAAAAATGAGATGCTTAGTCATTTGGAAAATAAAGACTAAACCAGTGATGTAATTTCAGTCAATGATGGAATTTCAAAGAGGTTTGGGCTTTTTTTTCCTTTATTATGAAGAAAACCTTTTAGCAAGTCTATTGAAACAACTCATTAATAAGCCTCTTTCCCATCAGCATCAAAAGAGAAGTGAGAGCACAGCGCCTAGAGGATAAACAAGGATATAAACCCTTTTCTTACCATTTTAAAATTAAAAGTATCCATGACTCTGTGTAGGGGTGTATGTGTATGTTCATGCCCAAATAAGAGTGACAAGCAACAAATATCCTTGACAATTTTTAGCCTCTTGCTGTGCACGAATGAAGGGCAAAAATAGAAGAAAATGTAATGTGTCAGACATTGACACTTTTTTCTCCCCACAAGATACATGTTAGCTCTCCATAGGGAAATCTGCAGGAAAGTAATTCTCAGAATAGAATGCAGACTTGCTGATAATGTAATACATACATTTAAGTGAGGAAAAGGGAACTGAGCTAAACTGGTTAGGGCAAGTTTTAGCAGCACTTAAAGTTGGTGAATGAGCCCCAAGCCAGAGAGGCAGATGAACGGTCAGTTGTCTCCCACAGTTCTCTGCCATGGTTCCTCTGAAAATGAAAATCTAGTTTTCTCTTAGCATCCTTGGTCCCTGGGTAGAGGTGGCTGACAGCACACCTGCATACCTTGCCATCTCTGCAGGGCACTTCTTTCCATGGCTGGCTGGCTAAGTCACATATACAGTAAACCAACATGGGTTTAGATGTTGCCATGTATACCAGAATGTCTTCTGTCAGCTATTGCCTCTGTATTCAGGGATGGAAATTGTATGACTTCTTGGGCAGAATATATATATATTCAGTTTTCTAAATCTTACCTCTTGACTTATGTCCTGGGTTCAGCATTTAAATCACAAGTAGACACATTGACCTTCCCATCAGCTATTTGGAGAAGTGTTACAAAGAACAGAAAGTCTAGAATTTATTACACTTCTGGTTATGCTGGTGGTTTTGAAAATTTTGTCAGAGCATACCAGACTCTCAAAAAACCAGTATTTATTATATTTCAGCTTATACGTGTGGCAGTCATAATGAAATCGGAATAATACTTAACACTCAAGTTTTACTGATCATTGCATAACTTTGTACATTCAAGAGAATATGTGTATCTGTCTCCTGTGCCTATATTCCCAACTCTGGAGTTACTGAGACAACTACCTATCTGTTCTGGAGGTTCTGTATAACTGTATTTTCTGCCAAGGTTTCTTTATGAACTCTTTATGTCATGTTGCAAAACACAAGTCCAGAAAAGCATTCACAAAAACAACACGACTGGATTTTGTTAGCACTGTCACCCAGCACAGCATGCTCCTGAACAGCAAACCTTCAGACTCACAGGTCTTCTTCTAATTATTTCAAAATATTTTCCAAAGATGAACGGATTGATTTTCTAATCCTCCCTTTTAATATGAATAAAAAAATCCACATTTTACATGGAGGTAAGATGAGGCAATGAGTCATGACACAGTGATTGTTGTAATTAAAGATATGGGGTAAGAGTAAAACCCCAAAAGTTCTGACTTTCCTTCATCTGCTGTGTTCTGCTTTGAAGTACAATGATGGTAAAGCAAAATAAAGCAAGCAAGTTACTTGGATCTTTTCCCATAAACTTTCTTATGCTCATACGGTTTATGTCCAGCAGAATATTGTCAGTGAAAATCCCAGAAATAGAGAAAACTGTGTTAGCTGAAGTCAGACATAAGCCAGAGAAGGTTGTTATCACCTACTTTGCAGTTCCAATTCTCAGAAGCTTCTCCTGATGATTTTTTACTTTCTTTACTCAAACGTGACTCAGAGAATCATGATACCACCCCCACTGCTGCTGTTCTTACTCTTATTAGCGTTGTCCCTCAAAAAACTATTAATGAATAACTGATGGTAGCTGTCAGCCCAAGAAACCAAATGTTACACCCAGTTGTATAGACAGTGTGCCTGTGTGCCGCCTTTAGGTAGTGAAATCTTGAAAGACTGAAGGCAGTTAAAGACACAGATAGCAATCTGAAGAGTTTCTATTGCTTCTTATGGAAAGCAGCTTGCAGCAATGTTCCCTGGGGCAGCCGCATCTGCTGTGTAACAAGATTCCAGGAACAATCCAAACCATACCCCAGAGGACCTAAGAAGTGGGTGCAAGGCCTGCAATAAAATGCTGTCATAACATATGTCAAAAGCAGAAAAGAAAATGAGAGCAAAGGAAGATACCATGCACAGTAATCTCTTCCCTATGAATCAACGTAGTTTCCACACAGTAAAGCAAAGGAAAAGTGGGGTGATTTCAGAAAAAGCAGGTGAATTCTTGAGGCATAAACATTTTGATTCAAAAATCATAATGAAGAATGAAAGAAATACAGATCTCATAGTGACAGGGGAGCACAGGAGAACAAATCTGTAGCCTAACTTTTCTTACAGCAATGAGATAATCTGTTGCTGGTATAGCACGCTTGAAGGGTCTTCCTTCAGTGATCCTGCCAGAGCTATTAATCTCCCTCTAGGCAGGTCTAAGTGCCCACTGGTTCAGAAGTTTAGCCAGATTCACAACAAAAATGACAATGATTTTACAACTAATCTTGGTTTTAATAGAGCAGATTCATAGAACAATGTCATCTGGAAAGGATCTCTGAAGGTCCGATCCCCTCCCTGCTCAGAGCAGGGTCAACCTAGAGTAGAGTCCTCATGGCCTTGTCCAGTCAATTCTTCTCCATGTCCAAAGATGAGAATTTCATTTTCCCAGTGGGGAAATGGGGCTGAGCTTCATGAGGCTCATGTCAGTTGATATCTGTAGGCTGTTAACATCCCTCTGCACATACATCTTGTTTTATCTTTTTTAATATATGCAAACTGTATTTATTTTGTTCAAATTAATAGTGTTAATCTCACTCACCATGGGAAGATACATGGTGGAGCAAAAGGGATTATAGTTCCTCTCTTCTTCAGCATTACCTGATCACATGGTGCAGCAACAGCCACACACCCACCCACACAGTAACTGAATCCTGCTGAAATTAGCCTCATATTGTCAGGCAGAGGCAATTCTCAGAGCCACATCCTTGTCTAGTATAAAATGGCAGAGCATATTCCAGATAAAAGGACTTCTGCCATTTTAGAAAAGCTAGAGATCTAATCCAAAAGGCTTCTTGAAAATTTGTTTCTGCTTCCACTGAAATAAATGGGAAACTCCACACGATCCTTACTTCTACTATTGCAACATCAGGTACATGCAGACAGCGAGTGGGCACTTCAGTACCAGTTTATATCTAGTCCATGCATTATTTGTGCTGTGGTAATGTCAAAAATGTTTTGGACAGCATCCATACACATAGGAATGCAGGCATCCTGATTCAAATGACCTACAGTCTAAAATATTAATGCCAACATCATCAACTAACACTTCCTTACTACAAGCTAAATTTTCTCACGCTTAGGGCTTTGCTCTTTTACCCTTACAATGCAAAATGCCCTATTTCTTTCACCTTAGAGGACACTGACCTTACCTCAGACAGAAGTATATAAAATAAAGTGTCATTAGAGTGAGTGGTCACAGTGAGCAAAGTTGATGGCAGTCTGGAATGGCAATGCAATATTGAGCATTTTGCTAACAGCAGTCTTCCTCCTCAAACCTGAAACTTTTCCACACCTCTAAAATGAAAAAGGTGGCCCCCAGAGAGGAATCCTTCTACCCCACTGAACAACTCACTTAACTGAACAACTTCTAAGCCATAAACCACTTGAGTAATACCACTGCTCAACACAGGATAAAAGGAGAAAATAGCATTACAGATTTAAAGTAAAGAACACAGGAAACTGAAATGATAGCTGCACCATTCATGTCATTACAGCTACGGGTTTGTCAGCACTTTCATTATAATGCTCGTTTCTCTGCTGTCAGTCCAGACTAAAATTTGGCAGAGCATAAAACTTAAAGCACAAACAGAGACAATAAGAATGCAGTGAAAAGGAAAGCACAGGCTTCAAGGACAGCATCCTAAGGTACCTTCAAATGTCAAGAATAAAATGCAAGAAGTTAAGCTAGGAGAACTATCTCTTCTCTAATTATGATGATGTGATAGAGAGGGAATTGCACTGACTGCTCAGTGAGATACGTTGTTACGAAACTACTGTGAATGGCCTGAAGACCCTGAAGACTAAGTATTAATATGGTAATTTAAGTTAATTTATGCTGCAGTACAATGGAAATAAATGAGGAAGAAGAGGCAGAGCACACATAAATACTACATCTGAACAGCTGATATAAGACTTCACATAAGGAATGTATGAAAATACGTCTGCTTTGACTGGTGTGGAGAGTGAAAAGTGCCACTAACATAAGAGATTTCTCTCAAGCAGTGTAGAGTACTCTTCTTCCTTTCACAGTTGAGGCTGTTGCTCCAACAAATGTCCAGATAAAAGAAGAAAGCAGGACTGAGCATAGAATCAAAATATCTCTTGTACTCCAACAGTAAGCCTTATACTGTAGGGTAGCATAAATTAGTACTGCCACTGAAAGAAACAATATAACTTGCCCCTCTGTTTCGGCCCATTTGCTCCTGGCTCAGCCTAAATACAGGTACCCATATAGATACAGACTGACCCAGAGCAAAGAACTGAGTTAGATTAAAACTAAGATGTGATGATGGGTCAGTTTTAACTTGGACAAAGCCCTGAGCATTCTCATCTGAGATCAGTACTGATGCCTGCTTTGAGCAGGGGGCTGGACTGGGTGACTTCCCAAAGTATCTTCCAACGTGTGAGAATCTCTGTTCCTATGGATCAGCTCATAGACAAAGTTGGAGAAATTTAGGACCACTTCTTGCAGTAACAGAGCTAGCTAATGCTATGTTAAAGTGTGTATAGAATTACAGTATTAGTTATTAATTTTTGTATTTTATTATTTTTTTTTTTTTTAGTTTTTAGCGGGTTCAATTACTTCCATAGAAAAGAGTAACAAAAATATCATTACTGTTACACAGACTTGGGGCATTGCATGGTTTATTCACCCCCTATCTTTGTCAGTATATGCTGTGGGACTTCGCACAAGCCATTTAATTTTGCTTCAGCATCAGTGAAAATGCTTCTTATCTTTAAAAAGCACTTTGAGATGAACTGTACTATCTGTGCAACACATGATTGCTATTATCTCAGTAAATTTTTATGAGAATTTAAAGAATTCCAGTAAGTCAAAAAAAAAAAAAAAAAAAGGTACTTAGTTCCAATGTTCAGAATTAGTTATAACAAAGACTGTAAGATAAAAATTATATAGGTCACCTAATCCCATTGATTTTGTTAGGGTAGCATCTACCTTGACTTCATAAGTGAGTGCAGGTTTGGACTGCGATGTACTTCCAGCAACTCTTGAAGAAGGGCAGCAGTGCATCCTTCATAATGTATGTTTGAGTGTTGGAGAAAGTCTAGTGCATCATTCTTAAAGCAGTGCAAGTACTGAACATGGGAAAAAATACATTTTTTATATTTTTTTTATATTATATTTACTTATAGTATGAGAGCTGTGACTGTTGTGCGGCTCTGATACAAGGCATCTATTATTCACCCTTTTCAGATCAACCTGTTCCCTTTGTTTAACACTACCCTGTTAATAGAGATATATATATTTGGAAATATTAGGTTACAAGTATGCAGAATTAACAGGAGAAGAGTCTGGTCTTTTGAAAATGGTGGTCTTCATTTCCTTCTAACAGGACACTAGAATGAAGAGTATTGTCTTCATCTTCTATCTGACCATACAGCTCCCCGAATCAAAACATAGTGCTATGTAGCCTGTTGCTTCCAGGTCCCCACTGCAAAGTCTGGCACAACTCTTCTGTGCCACTGATGCCCCAGATACCACCTGAAGCAAGATTTTTAAGTGGGGTTAAGTATTCTTGGGCAAGGACCTTAGACTGCACTGACTCTTTATACAAGGGTAAAGCTTATAGAGAGTAAGAAAAAGAGAAAATGGGTGGAAAGTCTTCAAGGCAGCATTCAGGTTGGGGGCTATATTTATCCACTCACTAGGCATGAGGAGCAAATAGCCTGTTCTTACCCACAAGTAAATAGGCAATAGCTGCAATACAAAATGCAAAAGATGACCTCTCCTATGAGTGAAGGATTACTGAAGCTCAGACACATTCTTACATTTTTTTCAGACCTCAAGCAGCTGTTTCACATATTTCAATGAGTACAGAAAGGAAAGAGTGATGCTCTTAAATACCAGTGTGTATGTTAACATGGGAAGAGGAATTATCAGGTGGAAAATAAATTATAAGCTCTTCAAGCGTAGGTATTAAAACATAATGCTAAGAAAAGCACTGCAGTGGTCTATAGTAACAGTCCAAACATTACTGTCTAAAAATGTTACAGAAATGTTTACGTAACCAGATCTAGGGACCTAATCCAATGCTCACAGACTTCAGTGAGACTAAAAATCTTGACACAATGTCTTTTTTTCTTTAAATAATCCCTTGGAACTGTAAAAACAGTACTGTGCTACGTATTTGGAAGCCAAATGCTTTCCACTGACAAAAAAGCCCAGAAAAGCCATCATTTTTTGAAGTTACTAATGCCTCTGAAGGTTAATTAACATTTTTTTAATTTAGCCTTAAGGTGAAAAGAAACATGCTTGGTTTTTTGGTTTTTGTTTTTTGTTGTTTTGTTTTTGTCTTTCATTCTTTTGATTTTAAACAATGTGTCACTGACACACAGTTCTTTATGCGCTACACATTTCTTCTGACCTGACAGCTCTCACGCTTTGATAGTCAAGGCTGCAAGAGGAAAAGCACTGCTTTTTAATAAGGACACAGATCTTACTTTAGCAGCTCTGTGGCAAACCGCCTTTAGTTAGAGTAATAAATTGTCTATCCTTTGGGAAATTCAAAATTTTTTTTCATCCTAAGTGGATACAAAATATTGAAACTCCAAAAAGTTCAGTAAAATGTGAATCGCGCTGTCTTTAAATTTGGAAATATCAACCAGACCCTGTTGAAATATTTTTCCAGTAGTATTTAAATATCTGAAAGTTTGAACATGAAAGAAGATCCAAATGGAAAATGGAAATGTTGAAATAGAATATTCAATTTTTTTCCATATCAAGTCCTTCTTTCATATTACCAGAAGATATTTTTAATTAGGTATTTTCCAATGGTAAGAATTATTTTTTCTACATTTTCTACATTTTTTGGAAATTTTTATTGTTATTAGCTTTCAAAGAAACTGTAAAATTAAAAAGAACTACCTGAAGCTGCCCTGACTTTTAGCAATATGTCTACACTTGCACATGTTTTATAAATCATACAACCCGTATCTGTCAGCTGTATCAGGAAGGAAGGAAAAAAAAGAGACTAGAAGTAGCTGCTACTATTTTAATGCCTATATCACATTCAGAGACTATGAAGTTTAAAGGTGCTTGAAAGCTAATGTAGTGAGCATTTTCTTAAGTCACTATTTTACGTTAACAGAAAAAGGAATTACACTGTCACTCCTGAAAAGATATGAACAAATATTTGTTGGTTTACAATCTTCTTCCTCGTGAACTGCTAAAGACACATTAAAGTTGCTTTTATTCCAAACAGAACTTCCACATCACCTGTTTTTACACAGCTAGTTTCAAAGCCTTAAATGACCTACCATCCAGTCAGAAATGTGTGTCATATTATTTAGTACCTATTTTTGTGCTATCCTCTGAACCCCAGATTTTCAATTGTGATTCTAAGTGCAGCTGTAAAACATCTGTAAAACATAGGGAAACAGGCTAGTTTAAAGGCACCTTTGATCCCCTACCATGTAGAAAGATCTTGTTGAAAATAAAGATGATATGGGACAGGACTATGAAGATAATCAATTCACTGGAGAAAGAAATAAAAAAGACTCCTAAGTTTGGCAGTCTTTCTTATACATATGGAGTGCCTGTGCATCATAAAGTGTGAGTGAGATCAGTCAGCATGTTCATTACTAATGAATAATGGGAAATACAAAGGAAAAATCAAAGCTTGGATGCAGTGGTCAGTGACAGCTTTGATGACTTTTTTATCTCAGAACTTTCAGGTGTGCTTTCTAAGGTATCAGAAATAAAACTGAGTTACAGAGTTCCCAATGCAAGATGCAAATTTTATGCAACATAAGGAATACAAGGAAATTGTTCTTCTCAAAGTCATCCTCATCATGGCTTGACTTCGCGAACGAAGATTTGGGAAGGGCTTTACCCACACTTACTACAAGCGCACTGATGACTAAAAAGGCCAATGTGGGATAGGCAAATCTGGTTGCAAAAAGCACAGTGAAAGGTCTCCTTGGGTGGTATAGGCGGGGCACGATTCTTTCTACGTTGTCTTTTCTCCTTGAGACTAATTCTGCATGTGTTCCAAAGGAGACAACGGCATTATGTATGGTGTGTCTCCAGGACTCCTGATTGGAGGCCAAGGTAGACCACTGGTGGTAGTCAATATGACCAAGGCTGAGGTATTGTTATTTGAAACAATACCTCTTCTCAAAGTAATGATTTCATATATGCTGCTGAAATGCTTGGAAGTGTGCATCAAGACAGTGTAAATAAAACAGGAAATAAAACTTCAGCTAGTTTAGCAAAAAAAAAAAAAAGCAGCTCCAGCTGTCAGTGAGATACAAGTGCTGCAATAGTAAACACTCTGATGACAGTCCTTTGGATGTTCATAAAGAGCAAACTGGCACCACTATCTGAAAGTTTTCTGAATTCAGTATTATTATCTAATATCACTTAATCATTTAGCTAAAAGCATTCTAATAGGCTTTAATAACATTGCAGTTAGGAGATTTCTTTACAAATAAGAAAGGAATCACCATTGTTTCAAAAGATCATTACTAACCCCTTCTGCCTTGAAAATTAACTACTCCTTTAAATAATAATAATTAAAAAATTATTTAGAAGACCACGAGGTCCTGCTTCTCCTTAACCTCTAAGCCTACTTCTGTTTTGCTATTCATATGCAAAATGTTCTGAGCTGACTCAAGGTCAAGCCTGCCAAAGCCCAAAGATGATCTGGTCTGTGTTGTACACGCCCGTGATTTCTGATTTGTAACAAGAGGATGGTGCAATGTTTCAGCTCTGTTCTTCAACGTATTTTAGCTACAGTGTGAGTTAGTTGCCTAGGTTATAAAAAAAAAAAAAAAAATATTTTCTGTGCTATTTACTGCTTTAATATCGTAAAATTGTGCGATGAAACAACAGTAAAACTGCCCTACCACGAACAATTCTCGAGAATGGAGAGATGTTTACTGAAAGAAAAACTAACAGACATCAAAACTTCTCATATAGATCTCTGGCTATTATATACAAATATCTAAAATGCTAGTTCATTTCTTTGTACCATACACATTTCATTAAATACAAAGCTTCATGATTTTACACAAATTCAAAATGTTACAGAAAAGTTCTAGGTAAAACTAAAATGTAAATTATTGTATCAAATAGACTACAGATTTTTTTAATTCTTCTATATGACCATACCATGAAATAGCCATATGCATTTAAACTGGAGTTATCAAGCCAGGTCCCCAATTTCATTATATTTGCTTGTCTGCCTACTACTTCACAATAAGGGGTTTCTTCAAATTAATCTTCTGCAGCACATTAAATTATTCGGTATACTAAAATATGGAGTTAATCCTTGTTTTCCCTGCAGAAAGGCTGCAATAGATGAACTGCAATGTTGTGTAGAATGTTTTAACAGTTGTGTGTCAGTTTTGTAGGAACCAAGTATTGGAAAGGAGCAACTGAAAACTGGAGTGTATTCCTGCCCAGTTAGCACAACCCAGCATTAAAACTTAACATTAGTATTACTCATTAAGTAAATATACACAGGAAATACCTGTGTGTACCTTTTGTGTACTAAGATACCTTAAATATGCTGCAAGGATTGTTCCTAAAAGAACAGGGTTAGACCTAACCGTTGAATCTACTGACCTTCCATTTTCACAATTTATACAGTAGTATATTATATACATATAAACAGCAAATTATCTGCTAAGGCATCAATGCAACAGAAAGCTTGTGCTTTTTTGAAATTGCAGAGAAGAATGACTATGGTACATAGCCTCTCTTTTCAAAATAACAGCTGTCTCTACCCTGCGGGAAAGAGGAGAAAAGAACTTGGGGTTTTGAACTCCAGCAGGGGTTTAGCAAAAAGGATGAAGAGCTGGCAATTTCACAATGCTGTCTTAATACATACCTGTTCACACTCACCAGTAGATTATCTGTTTTTAAAACAACATCAGCTGGGGGGGAGAGAGGGGGAAAAGTGTGGTGGTGTGACTTGAACTGACAAAATGAAGTGTTGATTCCAGACCATATGTACTGAATTCTCCCTCAGAAACTGAAAGAACAGTCACTGAGCCCATCTGGTCTCTGTACCACAGAATAAAGCCTCCTTTGCTCACAACACTTGGTGCAGCACATGTATGTGATTTAACTTTACCTTCCTGCAATTATCTTCGTACATTCCCCAGAAAGCTTGTCTTATCCACTTGACAGCTACCAAGTGATCTGGGCAGACCCCAGCACTCCTGCTGAGCCAGTGGCATGTTAATGGACAGCCGCACCACAGATGTGACAGGGGAGCGAAGCAAAAGGTTTATCATGCATTTCCTCCACAGATTTCCCAAGCCACTGCACAAGCATCAGCACTTAGTGGGGCTGGTTCTCCCTGTCTAAGCAGTCTTCCTAAAGCTTCCTGAGAACAGTGATTTCTGTTTGTAACATCATGCTGCTTTCCCAAGAAGGCCAAGATTGCATTAACTGTGGAAGAATAAAATAGAGTCAATAATTCCCACGAAATTATGCCACATCCTTGCTTGAGGAACAACTGAATCTAACTCACTGAGCTCTGTGATCCAAGATCTCCAATTGAGAATATATGCCCTGTATTTCTTTACATCCTTTTTTGCTATTAAATATACCAATTAGAGCTTTGTTTTAAAATACTACTGGGGCTGCCTAAATAGTCTTGTAGTCATTTAATAAATTACTTGGCAAAGGAGTGAATTTAGCCAAGCATCCACTGGTGAGGAGACTGCTAATTAACTGGTACCCAGGCAGGCAGCAATTACCCTTCTCCTCCCAGACAAAAATAATATCTCTATTCCAAATACATGTCCAGAAAGAATTAAGAGCTCTGAAACATACATCTCTTCCATTAGGAAGTGATTTGGAATGGAGTAGCAATCAAACCAAAGACCTCAAATCATTTGAACTAAATACAAAACAAGATAAAATAAAGAATCTGTGCTTTATGAAGGGAATGAACTGGCTTCAGAAATAAGTTTCCAGCTGGGACCAGATTGCAAATGCCTTTATTCACTCTGCAGGAGTAGTTATTCATGCAAACAGTCCCTGTAAAGCCAGGGAAACAAACTCACATGAGCATGTAGTCATGGCTGTGAACATGAAGCTTGCCATCTGACCTTCAAAACCAGCAGAATTTTGTGGTGCTTTTACTGAAAATACTATAGGGGTGTTGGGGATTACTTTTATTTTCCTTGAATATTTGTTTGTTGTAATTTTATATAAAATGTCTTAGAAGAAAATTAACTGATTTCATTTTAATTTATGGAGAGTTTTTCATTCTGACACATTTGATCAAATAAAACAATTTACAAGCTGGTGTCTCAGCAACAGATTTGTAGCAAACAGGATCCTGGAATTTATCAGGCTTGCACTCATTCTGACTTTTTGGAATGTCCAGCCATAAAGCTGGCTTCCTGTGGCCAAATGGGCTGAGGCTCAGCTGATGGGCACCCACTCACTTGCATGGAGGCCAGGAGCCACCCTACAGAGAAGTGTGAGCACAAAGGCAACCAAGTGACTACCCATGTCGAGCAAGAATCAAGGGTTCCTGGAGGAGTGTCCAAACATCTCTGCATCCTCAGTTTAATGACCCATGAAAGAAAGGATGCACTTAGAACAGAGCTGTTCTGATCACAGGAGTTGTGACTCATTTACATAAAGGCTAAAAAAGAAATGTAAGAAGTATGATTAGTGCCCTAAGGGAAAGATTTCAAAAGCACAAATAAGATGTAAGTGCCAAGCTGCAATAAGCAGTTAGAGCTAATATCCAAAACCAGAATCCAAGCCTAGGATGAGAAGTGACTTGGCACCCAAAGACCAGCAGTCAGGCTAAACATGAAAGGTAAAAAGCTTGAGTTGGAAACCAAGATACAAGCCAAAGGTTAGGACTGAAATAGGTCCTGGATGCAAGCCGAAGGTCACAAAATGAGCATTTTCAAATAGCCACACACCTCAGCCACTAACTAATCAGAGAACAAATTTAGATGCGCCCTTAAATAGCACCAGTGGACATTCATAGGGATGACCACAGTCATCATGACTGGACTTGCTGAAAGGGTCAGCCCAGCCACCAGCCCTTAACAGCCCACCACTGAGCTCAGTGTGGGTCATTTAGATCCAGACTGAGGCTCGTAACAGCTCCCCTGATGACATAGATGACTGAAGCCCGTAATAGCCAGAGGCATATGTTTGCAAAGTTTCCCATTGACAAAATAAGTTACGGATATTTGTAATTTCTGTCTTTGATAAGCTCAGTGGAAGTGAAAAAAAAAAAAAAAAAAAAAGCAGTTCCAGATGAAATATCAGAAAAAACTGAGCCCCAAGGAAATTGTAGAAGCTTCAGAAATCTATGAACTAACAGCAGATCTTGCTACAGACCTACATTTTAGTTACATTTTTCCTCTACTACCATTTTGCTGATTATAATAAAAGGATACACACAAGCCCTGCTGCTACTGTACTCCTATGGCTACATACAAATAAGCAAGCTACCTTCTATTGATAATTTTTCAGGGTAAAATTTTCTAGTACTTTTTATATTTCTAAAATTTTCTAGTATTAGATTATTTCTAATGAGAAAAAGGTAACAAAAATATAGAAAATAAACCTTTTATGTATAAATTAAAAGAATAACTTCATCTTGATATCACATTATATGCCTCATTAGCATATCCTCCAGAGAATGTTTGACTGGCTTTTGGACCCTTTTAAGAACTACTACAATGTTGCTTATAATGACAATTAAGAGATATTTTAAATAATAATCTCAGTGAATGGTTTGCAAATAGGCTATATACTGGAGTGCATTTTTGCAAACATTAATTGTTAAATTCAGGCTACAGATGAAAATGAAAAACAAACTTAGAGACATAGACAATTTCTTTAGCTTCCTCTCTGATTCTTTGTCAAGGTTATAAAGAACTAATGGGGATTACAGTAAGTTTAATAAGCCTGTCTGTGCTCTGCTGACATGATGGTAACAAACAAAATACATTTGTACCAATACCTTAATTATTGTATAATTATTTTTTTCTGTCTCGAAGTGTTTGACAAAGTGTCCTTATACTGGCAGCCATGCCTACCTCCTAAAGTCAGTGTTTCAGTTACCAGCTTTCACTTGCACTGTATTTTGCTTAGTAAGTCTCCCATTATTTAAAAACAGTTACTACCCTTCAAACTTCTCAGCAGCTGGCATGGTGCCACTAAGCAATGGAGAGCACTTTGCAGAAGTGTGACCATTAAATAAGCACCATGAAGTAGGTTAGGGCCTATAAAAGGCGTATCTGAAGTTGAATAAATGTAAAAACCCTGATATTACACAGTATTAATTTGGGGGTTTTCTAAAGGAGCAAGAATAACAGATTATTGCTCCTTTAACTTAAGCATTCCCCATGTCTGTTTGTAAGCCAACAGCATTGCCTGGCTGTCATGTCAAAGAAGCTCATGAATCACATGGTGGTCCCAAAGTCCTAAATATTGCTAAATATCAAAAGTTTACACAGCCTACTTAGCCAGTTCCCCAATAGCTGGAACTTGAGTCTAAATAAAAGAAAAATCAAAGCAGACCTTAATGGGAGAATCTTCAAAAAAAAAAATATACACACATGATATTTCCAAAGTCAAACAGGCTCCTTCCCAGACAAATATATAAATACATTGCAAAGACATGGCTGTCTTCGCCTGCTAAGTCCTTCCTTCAGCCTGAGCTCCCCTGCGACTCCTGTGTGGATACTCTCACTACTGAGAGCTAAAGCAAAGTGCAGGAGGAGCAGCCTGCCTTCTCCCTTGGCTGGTCTCACACTTCCCTTCCACACACTGCCGGTACACCAACAGCTCTCCCTCCATATTCAGCTCACCTCCTAGACATCACCACTCATCAGTTATACAGGTGACAAGTTTGTCAAGAAAACTGAGCTAATGAGAATTTTCTTTAAGGCAAAAAAGATGCCAGCTTTATCTCAGAGTGAAAAAATTTTACAGAGGCAATTTTTTGTTCTATTTTTGGCAACTGGTTTTGAATTTTTTTTCTGTTAGGGTAAGCAGGGCACTCTGGTGATTTCTGCCCTGTAGGATAGTTCATCACTTCAGGAACTCAGTTTTCTTGATTGGCAGGTCTGTTTTGTCATAGAATCTGAATAGAATAGAATAGTTAGGGTTGGAAAGGACCTTAAGACCATCTAGTTCCAACCCCCCTGCCATGGGCAAGGACACCTCATACTAAAACCCTGTCACCCAAGGCTCTGTCCAACCTGGCCTTAAACACCGCCAAGGATGGAGCACTCATAATCTTAGCCACAGGGCTCCCCAGAGGATCTTCAGCAGACAGCTTTATGGCTGTCTTTTGAGTGACTACAGCAAAGGAATTCTCCATCAGCCAGAACTTAATTGGTGAAAAGAAGCCAAATAAGAGGTTAGGATCTCACCTAGTTTATTTACTTAGTCATGATATAATTGAGATTCACTTTTTGCCAAGTATGGTGACTCCTTCCACTTAGCCTGTCTTCCTTACACCCTGGAGGAAGGCAATCCCATCCCAAACTGGGTGGATCTGCCTATGAGTTTCAGTTCAAAGCAGAAACATGTTATGGATTCTTGACTGCAACTGTTAGGGGCAGAATTTGGCCCTAACATAATACATCCTGCAGAAAGCTGACAAAGTGAAGAGCAAGAGGTACAGGAGCTTACACTAAGAAATAACCACCACTGTGCCTCAGGTCTCTGGCTGCAGGTGTGCATCTCTCAGTGTGCAGCCCAACACCAGTAGGCAGGTGAGCACCCAGAGAAGGCTTTAGGTGGCAGGGAGGGGCCTAAGGAATTGACCCTGCCAGAGCATGGAGCAGAGCTCCTGAACCTGCTCCTTTGCCAGGCCTGCAGCATTAGGATGACAGCAGTTAGTGCAGCTACTATCTGCAACTTCTACCAAGGTCTTGTGATAGATACATCAGCAATCCTTCAGGTCTTCCCTGGGACTTCCCAGCTATGCCTGCTGTTCCTATTACTCTTCAACAAAGTATTTCAATTAAATTTATAATGATGAATAAATACATTGTACTCATTTTATGTCTGGGAAAATGAAGGTACAGAGAGCTGAAGTTGTGTAATAACCTATGAAATGAATGCAAGCTTCTCATTCTCATTTTGATTCCCATTCCCCTGGCACTGGGCAACCTAAGAAGCATCAAAAGCAATCAACATCATTTGGGTGTTTTATATTACATTTGTTCCCAGTCATGTCTGAAAAGCTCTAGAAGCTATTTACTCTCAGAATTGTGTTGCATCTTCTTTATTAGTACTGTACCACATCAAGAAAAAGCTATCGAAAAATACACATTTGGTCATAAAAAATCGAACCTATTTTAAAGATGATTGCTCTTATAGGTGCATATTCTGCAGGAGGATCAGCTAAAAATATTTAAAAGGAAATCTAACTTGTATTTTACAGCAAGATTTCAGAGATAAAGAAGCATATAAACCTACATTTTAAAATGTATGTGACAGTCTCAATATCTAAAGGGCTAGATACCTAGAGGTATCAGAAGTGGCTCAGGAACCTTAAAGGACACAAAAGGATGCTTACAAGAAAACAAAAACATAAGCACAGAATAATGCCATAAAACAGACACAGTATATGTAAGGCAGATAACTCAATAATAAAAAAATTGGCTGAGTTAAAAACTGCCATAGTTCTAGTAAAGTAGTTTTCTCAAGGCTCAGGATATCTACTATGATGCACAAGTATTCCTGATGTATTTCTTAATTCTGTATAGAGCAGAACCTTGATAATCTAATTGCCTTTTTTTTTTTTTAACTCTGCAATCTGTAATCTGTACAAGACAACTTAGGAGAACAGGCTGTTCTGCCTTGTGATAGTAATTGCATGTTGTTTTTCCTAATGTTATTATGCCAATAAAATGGAAACTACATGTAAATTCAAACAAGCAATAGAGAATCCTGATGATGAACCTTTGCTACTGCAACATTTTGTCCAATTCCTACTTTACCACAATGGAGATTTGCAAAAAGTTCATTTTCAGTAATGGAAATAGTACAGTTCTAATATATTCAGCAGCACACCTTGAATCTATTGTTGGATAAAATATAACAAAATCAGCTAAAGATGCATGCTCAAAGCCCTATATATTGCATTAAGTATATAACTCAATAGAAGTCAGGCTATACACCAATGTCTAATGTACTTACAGAGGCTGTGATCATTGAAAGGTTTGTATCCAAAAATAAGTTGCATTTAAATTTTTGGACAAATTTAGTCAGGAAGAACACATTACTGGATATTTATGCAAAATGCAGAGTCCCAAGAATAAAGTTTTGTCTCTAGTTCTGACTTACATAAGTGATAAACTTCTTTCTTTACTCTGTTCAGTGACAGATTATAACTAAGGGTGAACATGATATGATTTCTGAGCCAAACCTGTGTGCTCTAGTGAAAAAAAAAGTTAGTTTTACCTATCTAATTTTACTACCTACCTTCGTCAGAGAAGAGATGTCATATTTTGATGCAAATTCCAGCAATTTACATGTTTCAAGCTGGCAGGCAATGTCTTCCTAGAAAAAATTGCCACCCTTCCACAATCCCCTGTGAAATGGCAAACCAGGTTAGAAAGATAGAGGAGATTGGATTACCTGTCTGCGCCAGATCATTGTTTCTAGGAGATAATCCATAAATGATTAATCCTTCTAATGTTATTGAGCAATGTAAGGAGGGCTGTTTGTGACCTATTTCAACCTCTTGCACTGTTGTTGTGGGAGCAGCTTTACTGTATAAATTGAATTGAGCATTTTCATTCTCTTGGTTTTATCGATTTGCAAGTGTAATTTAATGCTTTTTCTTTGTTCAAATTTTTTTAAAGAAAGTCATCCATTCCTGTTTTCCTGTCACAGAATCATGACTGCAACCATTACATGACAAAATGAGACCAATGTAATTTCTAGTTAAATCCAGATTTAAGTATTGCAACATCTGAGAAACTCAGGTACTCCACAAAGTAGTTATGTGTTACCTCTATTTTAAGTACAGCACAGAAATAGGAAAAAAATCTCATACCTACAGCTGGGTAAGCCAGCAGTCCCAGAACTATTCTCCTATACCTTGTCACTTCAATGTGATGACCCTTCAAAACCAGGAGTCACTTTACACACCATCCTATCCCCCTGGACTGTATTTGCAGATGTAGTCAACCCTGTTGACAAAATCAAGGCCAGAAGCTGTCACCTTTGGTATGAAGAACTGTAGAAACACATGGTTGGTTTATTTAATAATTCTCACTTAAATAATTGACTTGGCAGAAATGAAGGGGTACTGCTCTCCTGGGAAAGGTGGGAGAGAAATGACACAATAGCAAAATGGAGTAATTACCTTAACTAAAAGGCTCTGCACAGAGGTAAGAACAAGTATGTAAAGATCATCCTTGACAGGTATTGTATCATCTTATCCTAAAAACCAACACTGAAGGAGACCCCAGAACATCCTTCAGTAAGTTGTTATATTGCTTAACAATTCCTATTGATCAAGATTGTTAGGATCCGGACTAATTATTTTTGCTGGACATTAACCTGATTTTATTTTGTCCTTTGCCTGTTAAGTATGAAGAAACGATTTTTGCAAAAACCTTTCACATATCAAATGTTTAAACTGTCTTTTTTTTGTGGGTTGTTTTTTTTTGTTTGTTTGGTTGGTTTTTTTCTCTTTCTTTGACCGAGCAATATAATACTTTATTTTGTTTTCTCTTACAAGGCATGCATTCAAAGTCTTTTGACATTCCTTTTTCCACAGTGTTCTTAGTTTGTCTACAATTCCTTTTTAGTGTATCACTCAAGTAGGACATTATGAATTGACAAATTCATCATGGAAATAATTAGCAAAAATAAAGAAAATTATATTAATTGTGCATTTGGTGGAATTTTATCCTGATGACAATCAACAAGTGTTTTAACAAGTTCAGTTTTGTTGCCAGAGGAAGAAGGATAAAAGGAAACTAATTTGGTGACCAATAGATAGTGCAGAGTATCCAAATATTTAAAACTTTCAGGTAAAAAGGAAATATTTTGCTGCCCTATAGACCTGTAATGTGTAACAATTCACAAAACTTTTCCTCTAAAGATTTTTCACAGCTAAAAATAAATATCTGTCACCATGAATATGCCTGTGGATGCAGCATTAGTGCAGAAAGAGCACAGTGCAAGTTGAAACAACTATGGAAATCTTATGATTCATTTGGCACTTTTAAAGAGCAGAGTAATTGCCAGGAAAGGTAACTTTTCTTTATGTACATACATACAGTATAAACTGCTGTTGCATGCAAGGCCATTTCTGTGCTAATCCTCAAAAGGTACATTTTTTACAAATCTCATTTACAAAGAGATGGGTCAGAATTTCTAACTGCAGCAGTTTTCAGTTATCTTCTATAAGCTTGGAGAATCATCATTGGAAGAACTATTTGTACAGTGAGGTATATTAAGGCCACTGAGTATCATGAACTGTCAGCCTCACCAATAGTAAAGATCAAATGTGCATTCACAGTAAAGCAAAGAATACAACTGAAGTAAACACTGTAATAAATAATAAGCAAATAAAAATGCTCAAGTAATGCCTCCTGTGAAATAAAATGAGTTTCAAACAAAATGGCAAACCTTGCAAAATTCTAGCATCCCCTCTTGTTGTTTTAACCACTTTAAAACAGAGAGAAATTCATCTCATAAAAAAGACAGGCTAAAGATTTGGAGGCTTGTTCAGCAAATTAAATTGAAAATAAAAGTTCATTAAGTTATTGATTAAGGAAGTTATTATCATCAGGACAATTTGCCCTATAAGGGTATATAATAGGACTAAGCCCAAATAAACAGTCTGTAGAATTACAGTCATTACCACTGAAATTTCAGGTATAGGTAACAACTACTATTTTTATTAGCAATTATTAATCAGTAGACCAAGAATTGCTTGTTATTACAATTCAAGGAAAAACATTTAAAAGCAAACTAATAAAAAGTGTGTCACTTGCAAAATATGTCATGAAATCAGAAACTTATGACAACTCTTTCAAGTGGAAAACAGTAAAGAGAATATGAGTTCTATGAGTCACTCAGATTTGCTGGACTCCACTGGACCTTAGTTCAACTTTAAGAAATAACAGAAAATGCACTGACTGGGAATGCTTACTGCACTTCTCCACCATATTAACAGCAGCAATATATTCTTTCCTGATGATATTCAGCCAGCAAGGGAAAAACAAAGGGACTGAAGACTGAAATAGACTTTCTATATGAAGTCTGAAAGGAGTGACTGCAGACCAAATGAGCTTTGCGAATATATAAGGAATGTGCTGTGTAAAAAAAACAGAGGCCAGAAAAATAGTTTGAATAACACAACTGCAAACAGCAGAGCTGATATCAATAGATAGACTAGACTGAGCCATGTTGTTACAAGCAAATGAAGGCATAAAATAAGGTCTTTATTATTTCATCTACCTTAATATTAACATATATCAAGTAGATGATAGCACTTGGGGTAATAAATCATCATATTCTGTCCTATAAAACCCTAGCTGAATAACTGAAATACACAACATAATGTTCTCTTAACTTGTTGAAACACAAGTGGAATCTGTCCCCGTAATCACAGAAAAAGCATCAAAAGGGCATCACCCCACTTCTGCCTGGTTCAGTGCAAGAATCAGGAACAGAGACTGACAGATGAACATCTCCCCAGCAGTAACTGCTGAGTAACTTCAAGAGAGAACAAAGATTTGCAATATATACTAATCACAGAACAAGCCTGAATGGATACAAGATTTCAGTTTACACTGAGGTCACAGCTTGAGTCTAAGTATACTGTATACTTTGGTGTACTTCAAGGTTGAGGAAGCAGATGGCAGACCATATGACTCATTTTTGGTACAAATTATTTTATTCTGAGGCAACAACAGTGAAGAAGGGCAAGGAGAATAAATTCACTAAAATGCAGAACTGGAATTAGCAGATGAGGAAAACAATCCATAACCAGAAACCCCAGCTTCTCTTTCTTTATCGATGCTCCTCATGTTTCAATTTTAATTGAAGTTGAAGCCAAGGAGTTTTCACACTTGAGAACAATTCACAGCAGCAGACTGTCCTTTGCCAATAAGCTTCCTACTTTGAAAGGGACCTTTGCTTTACAATAATCGCGCAGAAAGGAGGGTTTGCTGTAGATATTTAAGATGCTGTTTAAAACCAGCTGTTAGAAAATTTTTTCTCATTTTCATTCTGTTGCATTTGAGCCCTTAGAATGTTGTCTTTTTATGAATATTGTTTTCAAACTTTAAATTCCTCATACAATCTTTTCCCTAATATGGAGTGTTAATGAATAAGAACCAGACATTTTATATCTAAATATTTTTGACATCATTTATAACTGTCATTGCCCTTGATGGAAATAATTTTATGTAGTTTACTAACAGAACTAATGAAACCTCAAACTTTGTGGGGCCCTCCTGCGGTAAAACCCTTAGAAGAGGATGGAAGATTAATGAAGCTCTAAGACATTCTGTATGATTTTTATATTTATTTATATTTTTTACTGATGGGAGGTCTTGGGATTCGGGGTGAGTAATTGGGATGAGGTATACAAGAGTTTTGTGTCAAGATTATATATATTCTTTTTTTTAAAAAAAGAAATCTCTTTTTATTTTCTAGCAGAACTTTCTGACATTGGAACAGACAAATTAATGTTCTTTCCAAAAAGCTTAACTTCATATTGGAACTCACCATTTCCACTGCTTGTCAGGAAGACTTTCTATGGAATCACACAACTGCTGCTGGATGCTTACTTATAGCTTGTGCATTATATGTCTGCCATTGTGGGAGAGAATTATATTGTAAAGATGTATTAAAATAAGAAGTATGTCTACCTGCAGTGGTGAAGAACATGACCTGTCCACACAGCTTAGTAGAAATTCTTCACTTTCTCAGAGGGTCAGAAGCTTTCCACAAAATTGGTTTTGTTTAGAAATTTACAATCCTGTTTTTTTCTGTCAGATAACACAAAATGCCACAGAGGTAGCTAAACCTCAGTGGTCTGTCTTGGAAGTCATTCATGTCTTAGCCCTAACAAATGTTCCACATTTTCCTGCTCCTAAAACCCACTAATGATAAAAAAATAAAAAATGAAAATGCAGGAACAAAGCTCAGTGCACTGCATGTTACCTTGTTCTTGTTCCAGGAAACTTAAACATGTACTGCATAGAACAGCTGATGTATACTATACCTGAGAAAACTATGTTAGTATAAAAGTCTATATTACAAACATATACCATATTTATATACTAAAATATACTATACCTTTAAAAACATTGAAAATTCCATATCTCATGCAGACTGTAAACTATTGCCAAGTTAATAAATGGTTAAAAGGATGGTGTCATAGTCAGGGGTTTGGGTGTCTTGAACATGGGACCCAAGTTAGTAGGCCAGGTCTAATGGGGGCTGGTGGAGCTGGTCTGACAAAGAAGGGGAAGAGCGGTTTTGGTAGGAGGCTTGCCAGACTGGTCAAGGATGCTTTAAATTAGATGTGTTGGGGGAGGGGGGTATAGTTTCATCCCAACACACCCAGTCAGTTGCCAGCACCTATAATAAATGCTCGGAGCAATGCAGAGATATTCCAGCCGCTCCAGCCAATGAGCCGGCTTCATTTGGAGCTCAGCTCAGATGCCTCTATGCAAATGCCCATAGCATGGGGAACAAAAAACAGGAATTAGAGATGTGTGCACGTCTACGGGGGTATGATATAGTAGGCATTCAAAGAAACATGGTGGGGTGGCTCCTACGACTGGAGTGTTGGAATGGAAGGTTACAGGCTCTTTAGAAAAGACAGGCCTGGCAGGCAGGGAGGGGGAGTTGCTATTTATGTTAGGGATAGGCTGGAGAGTATGGAACTCTGCCTGGGGACAGGAGAGCAGTCAACAGAGAGATCGTGGGTCAGGGTTAAAGGGAGAACAGCTATGGGGGACATTATTGTGGGGATCTGTTACAGACTGCCTGATCAAGAGGATCAATAAGGGGAAATCCTGCCTGACCAATTTGGTGGCCTTCTATGATGGGGCTACAAAATTGATGGACAAGGGCAGAGCAGTTGACGTCATCTACCTGGACTTGTGCAAAGCATTCGACACTGTCCCACACGACATCCTTGTCTCTAAATTGGAGAGACATCAATTTGATGGGTGGACCGCTCGGTGGACAAAGAACTGGCTGGATGGCCGCACACAAAGAGTTGTGGTCAAAGGCTCGATGTCCAGCTGGAGACCAGTAACGAGTGGTGTCCCTCAGGGATCGGTGTTGGAACTGGTCTTGTTCAACATCTTTGTCAGTGACATGGACAGTGGGATTGAGTGCGCCCTCAGCAAGTTTGCCGATGACACCAAGCTGTGTGGTTCGGTTGATACGCTGGAGGGAAGGGATGCCATCCAGAGGGACCTCGACACGCTTGTGAGGTGGGCTGATGCCAACCTTATGAAGTTTAACCATGACAAGTGCAAGGTCCTACGCCTGGGTCAGAGCAATCCCAGGCACAGCTACAAGCTGGGCAAAGAAGAGATTCAGAGCAGCCCTGAGGAGAAGGACTTGGGGGTGTTGGTTGATGAGAAAATGAACATGAGCTGGCAGTGTGCGCTCGCAGCCCAGAAAGCCAACCATATCCTGGGCTGCATCAAGAGGAGCATGACCAGCAGGTCGAAGGAGGTGATCCTGCCCCTCTACTCTGCTCTTGTGAGACCTCACTTGGAGTATTGTGTGCAGTTGTGGTGTCCTCAACATAAAAAGGACATGGAACTGTTGGAACAAGTCCAGAGGAGGCCACGAGGATGATCAGGGGACTGGAGCACCTCCCGTATGAAGATAGGCTGAGAAAGTTGGGGCTGTTCAGCCTGGAGAAGAGAAGGCTGCGTGGAGACCTCATAGCAGCCTTCCAGTATCTGAAGGGGGCCTACAAGGATGCTGGGGATGGACTGTTCATCAGGGACTGTAGTGATAAGGCAAGGGGTAATGGGTTAAAACTTAAACAAGGGAAGTTCAGATTGGATATAAGGAAGAAATTCTTTACTGAGAGGGTGGTGAGGCACTGGAATGGGTTGCCCAGGGAAGTTGTGAATGCTCCATCCTTGGCAGTGTTCAAGGCCAGGTTGGACAGAGCCTTGGGTGACATGGTTTAGTGTGAGGTGTCCCTGCCCATGGCAGGGGGGTTGGAACTAGATGATCTTAAGGTCCTTTCCAACCCTAACTATTCTATTCTATTCAGATACCAGATATTGATGAACACATGAACAAACAGCAACACTTCCAAAGTACTGGAAGATAATTCCTCAGGCCTGTGACCCAGCTCATTGCACTTCATATGCTAGCCTGGAGTAAACTCAGAAGCCTTTCTATTACTAACATCAGTATATAACTAAGTGCCTCTTACAGTATAAATAATACACAGATCGTAATCAGTTCAGTTGAAACAAAGAAGCTATTTCCCATTATAGCATGCCCAGATGTGGAGAGACAACTCAGAATTTAACTGAAAATCTCATAAACCATTGTCCTGGGTTCAGCAGTAGCAGTCATTTTTTCTACTTCTTAGTAGCTGGTGCAGTGCTGTGGTTTTGACTTTCGGCCTGGGAACAGCGCTGATAACACCGATGTTTTTAGTTACTGATCAAATGTTTAGTCTGACCAAGGACTTTCTGAGCCTCATGCTCTGCCAGGGAGGAGGGGAAGCCAGGAGGAAGCAGAGACAGGACACCTGACCCAAACTGACCAAAGAGGTATTCCATACCACAGCATGTCATGCCCAGGATGTAACTGAGAGTTACTCGGAAGGGCTGGTTCACTGCTGGGTGGGGCTAGTTATCGGTCAGTGGGTGGTATTGTATTGTCTTGTTATTTCTCTTATCATTATTATTATTGGTGGTAGCAGTAGCGATTTTTGTTATACTTTAGTTACTAAACCATTCTTATCTCAACCCATGGGAGTTGCATTCTTTCAATTCTCCTCCCCATCCCTCTGGGAGCGGGGGAAGGAAAGAGGGGGGAGTGAGTGAACGAGCTGTGTGGCTGGGTTTAAACCACGACAGCCATGCTCAAAGGGCCAAGTACCAGGAACAGAGCTGGATAAGCTGGCTGATAGGATCCCTTCTTCGTCAAAGTACGTGAAGTCCTTTCCTCGCAGCGCTGCATGAGCTGAGCGATGTATTTTTGGATGGAGCTACAGCCAGCTTAAGTTGTGGGGAAGCGGCAGGGAGGGAGTACAGCTCTCTTGTTTGGCAAGGTATGGCAATGGTATCTGAGCATCTCGTGGCATGGGAGCATGGAGGCCATCGCTCAGCTGTGCCAGCTGCCATCGAGGAGCTTGGCCAAACCCGCAGCTGGTGGAGGCCCAGCGAAGGCGGCTGCCTACCGCCTGCTCTGCTGGTGCCATGGGGAGACACGCCACAGCCTGGCTGCCACGCATCTGGCTGAACCCCGAGAAGCAGTTGGGCCGGGGCTGCCTCAGGCACAGTCGCTGTCCAAGCCCCACGGCCAAAGGAGCTGAGAGGTGGGGAAGACGAAGCCCACGGACACGGGGAAACGGCTCCGGATCACGAGAGGGCGGGAAAAGCTCCCCTCCTGCGAACTGGCGGGATCCTGCTGCCGGTAGTTACTGCGGCGAAACCCTGGGGACGGCTAGTACGTGGGCGGAACGACAGGCACGGGGCTTGGCGTTCCGGCCGGCGGCGGGGACGGGTGCACCGGTGACACCACGTGGCTGCTTCTTGGCCTCCGCCGCGAGTGGTTGCTGGGAGTCAAGATGGAGTCGGTAAGCAGAGCGGAGCAGGAGATCAGTCTGGCGGCCCTGCAGCAGCACGACCCCTACATCACCAGCATCGCTGATGTGACCGGGCAGGTAGCGCTCTACAGCTTCAGCCCGAAGGCCAACGAGTGGGTAAGTCCGGAGAAGCGGGCCCGGCTCTTTCAACGCCCGGGTCGGACCGGGTGGCGGCGGCGCAGCCCTAGGCAGGGCATTCGCTGCCGTGGCCGGGGCTCCGGTCGCCTGTGCTGTCGCTCCAGCAGCCGCCCGGACCGGGACCTGCTCACGGGGTTCCGGCGGAGGCTGCTCTCGACCAGAGGGAGGTTTGGGATTTGGGTGCCTGACCCCGCCGGGGTGTCGGCCCCGAAGGGCGCCTATGCTCGGAGAGAGAGACGGTGCCGGCGCGTCGTTCGTCACCTCTGGGTAGCTGTGACTGAAACAGCAGTGAGGCTGGAGGATTCTTTTGCTCTTGGATGCCGTTGCTGCGTTTACTTTTTGTTGTTTGTCTTTTAATTGTAATTTGTTGTTGTTGCTCATGTGTGTTGAACAGACCCCTGATTTAGGAGTGAGATTTGAGAGGTGTTAGTGTTTGTCATAGCATTAAAATGCGATTTTTGCTTGGGTACCAGTTTTATCATAAAACTATAAAAATGAAAATATGTGGAACTTCACATTGTCATGTGCAGCACTGAGGCTGCACTCAGCTTTTGTTGTTTGCAGGTCACAAGCACATGGCAAAGGTTGCCTTGAAAACTGAAGTATGAAAGAGCTATAGTCCGTAATTGTTTTGGTGTTGGCTCTGCTGTCATTGCTGTTGTGGAATACTACCTGTCTAATATTTTTAGACTAATGGACTGTGGTCCATATTTAAAATAAGTAGTTGTGAGAAAGGTGTTCAGCTGTGACCCATGAGGCTCAGCATAGGAAGGCTGTAAACTACTGTATATCCCACCATCAGGTTGAAAACATGAGCAAAATCTTCTGGAAATTGATTTAATTTCCTACCTTACTTATTAAAAACAAGTCGTCTCCAAAAGTAAGAGATCATACTTTTAATCTTATGATGTCAAACCTTATGGAAATACAAGGATATTGTAAATCTTGGTAATTAAAACGCTATACAAAAGTTATATAACTCTGTGAACAAGCATATGCCTGAAATACAATTGCTGTCTTTTTTTAGGAGAAAACCAACATAGAAGGGACCTTGTTTGTGTACAAAAGGTAAAGGTGCTTTGTTGCTGGTCGATTGGGGTTTTTTGGGAGAGGGTGGGGTGGTTCCCTTCCATAAGAAAATAAACCTCAGGTGTCTTCATGTGTGGCATTCATAGTGGATTTACTGCATGCAGTAAACTCATAATTACTAATTTGTCCAGCTGTTAATGTCTATATACTCACTTGAAAAAGAATAAACTCTGCTTATAAGTGAATAACTGACAAAAGCACTTAAAAATGCTGCTGAAACATTGTGAAACTTGATGAACACTGCATACATAGCCACACAAAAACCTAGTTCATTTTGTTAATGCAGGAGCATTTGTTAATGTATTGAGTTAAATGTTGAGTCTTTTTTGTCTCCTGAAATCCATAAAATTGATTGTGAAAGCAGTACAGATGGCACTTTAAATAATCTGTCCTAACTTACTCTCAGAATATGGCAGAAATTTTTGTAAATAAACAAAGTTGTCTAAAGGCTGGAGATCTGCTAGTGTATAGTTTGGGGGGGTTCGTTGATTTTCTCATCAAAACCATGGAAGAAACTTCCAATTATATAGGATAGAGAAAATGGGTACAAGGGGAGAACCAGCACATAAAACCAACCACTGATTTAAGTTTTAGATTACGGGCAAATAAAAAAATCTAACAAAGAAGTCTCACTGTTCAATGTGAGACACATAAATAATGCAGACCTGACACAGACTGCCACAGGCTAGGTCATTGCAGTATTTTATAATGGCACTGTGAAGGGATACAAGTAACCAGTTCCTGCCTACTTTACTTTAGCTCCAAGCGTGAAAATACTTAGTGTAAGAAAGCCAACCAAACTAAAACAAAACAAACAGACATAAAAAGCAAAAAGTTTCCCTGTGGCTGTTTATTTTAAACAAGTTCTGTTATGCACATTAAAAGACTGACTCATGATGGTAAGAATTGCTTGCTCAATCCATAGATTTTGTTGCTGGCCATTCAGTAAAGGTGGCTGTATTGTTACAGAAATCTTAACATTTACTGTCTAATTATATCTGGTTTTTACCCTCCCTTCACCATGCTGCTTTTGATTATGTCACTGCTTACAGGCACAATTGTGTGTGCTGACAAGACATTCATGTGGCAAGAGAAAACAGCTCTAAAACTGACTTGAACTTGCAGTGCTTGCTTAATGTTTTGTTTTACTACCTGGTGTCTAGCAAAAATCTAGATAATAAAAACTGTTTCACTAAGCAATTCTAAAATGCCTCAAAACTATCTCATGTGAAGTATTGAACACACTTGCATTTTAATCCTGGACCTGCCCTAGTTTTGGGTTTTTTTATAGATTTTGGTTTTTTTGAGGCATATCTGTGATTCAGCAGTTTAGCAGTGTAGAACTGTAATGTTAATCCTAATCCTACTTTGAGGTAAGCATAATTTTAAATTGAAATGAGTCAGCATGCCAAGAAATGGCATAGACAAACAACTGAGCTTCAGGACTGCTAAAGCTTCACCTAATAAAGCAGTAGGGATTTGAAAATTAATTCATAAATGCTTCAGAAAATAGTATACATTGATGAAGGTATTAATTCTTGGTTTTGTTTTAATTGAAACAATAGGTCAGCTTCTCCTTATCATGGCTTTACGATAGTGAATCGACTGAACATGCACAACCTGGTTGAACCAGTAAATAAAGATTTGGAATTTCAGCTCCATGAACCTTTTCTTCTGTACAGAAATGCTAACTGTGAGTTTAACTTTCTGTAATCTGTATAAGTTTCATGTTCTGTTTTATAACCTAGACCATTTCTGATTACTGCAATGTCTGTTTCAAGTGTAATGTGATGGGGCAGGTTCCAGTGAGATGTCTGTTGATGTTCTAAGGGCTTTCTCTTTTGCAAGTTAAAAAATAAATATTAGTTGGTTGCTGCTTCAAGAATTTGAGACAATTGCTTAGTTCTCGGTTGAAGATTTTCTCCCCAGTAGGTTCTGGACTTGGGAGATAGATGTCTATGCAGAATTTCCTGGAGTCTAGACTCCAGAAAGTTTGGATGTTGGGATAGTTGTTGTACAAATGAGTGGTAAAATAGTAGTCAGTGTCTTCTTGCTGCATTTTGAAATCAAATGTTGGACTGTGTTGGAACATCAGTCAAGCTTCAGAGTCCTAGTGTACTGTGTTCCAAGTAGGTTCACATGAAAAGTCCTGCTACTCCAAAGAGCTCAAAAATATAAATTATGTAGCCCTTACAGAGAGGAAGAGGGAGTATGTGTGTATATGAAATTCACAGTAGGTTAAGTAGATAAATAAAAGGCACCCTACAGAGTAGAGGATCCCCGATACAAAGGTACCATTTCATGTCGTCTTTTCTAGGCAGAGTTCTTCAGACTAGTTTGTTGCTGTCTTATGACACTTTCCTCTTACTCAGTTACTCGCAGAATGTGCCTGTATGCTGTTTAATTACAGTACTTTTCAACACCATATCTTCTTCCTGTCAGAATATGCCCTTGAATTACAGATAGAAACACTGCTTTGGCCATGCTTCAGTGTAGCCGAAAGAACAGTAAAGTGTTAATCCTTTCCTGTTTCCCCCTTGGAAAGCCTCTAGGGTCTGTGAGCAATAGTATAGATTCTGTTATGGTGACAAAGAACAGCATAAGTGGTCTCCTCTGTTTGATAATCTTGGCAATCCTGCTTCTGTATGCGTCATTGAGAGGAAAAAGTCAAAACTTCTCAGGAATTTGAGAAGCCTGGACGATTAGGAAAGTAAATGACTGAAAAATCGTGGCTGTCAGGTGAAGTTCCCAACGACTGGAAAAAGGGTAATATAAGCCCCATTTTCAAGAAGGGGAAAATGGATGACCTAGGGGATTACAGACCAGTCAGTCTCACCTCTGTGCCTGGCAAAATCTTGGAGCAGATTCTCCTGGAAGGCATGCTAAGGCACATGAAAAACAAGGAGGTGGTTAGTGACAGCCAGCATGGCTTCACTAAAGGGAAATCCTGCCTGACCAATTTGGTGGCCTTCTATGATGGGGCTATGGAACTGATGGACAGGGGTAGAGCAGTAGAGATCATCTACCTGGACTTGTGCAAAGCGTTCGACACTGTCCCACACGACATCTGTGTCTCTAAATTGGAGAGACATCAATTTGATGAGTGGACCACTTGGTGGATAAAGAACTGGCTGGATGGCCACACACAAAGAGTTGTGGTCAATGGCTCGATGTCCAGCTGGAGACCAGTAACGAGTGGTGTCCCTCAGGGATCAGTGTTGGAACTGGTCTTGTTCAGTATCTTTGTCGGAGACATGGACAGCGGGATTGAGTGTGCCCTCAGCAAGTTTGCCAATGACACCAAGCTGTGTGGTTCAGTTGATACGCTGGAGGGAAGGGATGCCATCCAGAGGGACCTCGACACGCTTGTGAGGTGGGCTGATGCCAACCTTATGAAGTTTAACCATGCCAAGTGCAAGGTCCTACACCTGGGTCAGAGCAATCCCAGGCACAGCTACAGGTTGGGCAGAGAAGAGATTCAGAGCAGCCCTGAGGAGAAGGACTTGGGGGTGTTGGTCGATGAGAAAATGAACATGAGCCGGCTTCAGTGTGTGCTCGCAGCCCAGAAAGCCAACCATATCCTGGGCTGCATCAAGAGGAGCATGACCAGCAGGTTGAAGGAGGTGATCCTGCCCCTCTACTCTGCTCTTGTGAGACCTCACTTGGAGTATTGTGTGCAGTTGTGGTGTCCTCAACATAAAAAGGACATGGAACTGTTGGGACAAGTCCAGAGGAGGGCCACGAGAATGATCAGGGAACTGGAGCACCTCCTGTATGAAGATAGGCTGAGAAAGTTGGGGCTGTTCAGCCTGGAGAAGAGAAGGCTGCGTGGAGACCTCATAGCAGCCTTCCAGTATCTGAAGGGGGCCTACAAGGATGCTGGGGATGGACTGTTCATCAGGGACTGTAGTGATAAGGCAAGGGGTAATGGGTTAAAACTTAAACAGGGGAAGTTCAGATTGGATATAAGGAAGAAATTCTTTACTGAGAGGGTGGTGAGGCACTGGAATGGGTTGCCCAGGGAAGTTGTGAATGCTCCATCCTTGGCAGTGTTCAAGGCCAGGTTGCACAGAGCCTTGGGTGACATGGTTTAGTGTGAGGTGTCCCTGCCCATGGCAGGGGGGTTGGAACTAGATGATCTTAAGGTCCTTTCCAACCCTAACTATTCTATGATTCTATGACTGGCAAGAAATGAGGTGAGGAAGAATACTGCATTGAGTTGTATGTTTTAGCAGGTTGCTTGGTCTGGGAGGGAGAAGGTGGTGGTGGTGGTGGTAGGGGTAGGATGGCCGATGAGGTGACAGTAGAGGAAAGAAGTGCCATTGTGAGATTGGAGAGTTGTGGGATAAGGGAAGTAAGAAGTTGATTCATTTGTTTTTTGAAACTGCTGGTGGTATCAGGGGAACAGGAGCTACTGTGGAATTAACATGGTGTATGATATTGGGAGTGATTAGAGTATCACTTATAAAGGAAGCAGTCAAAGAAGGGGGGCTGTGTGTGAGTTCATTAGCAACCCCTGAAGCTAATTATGTGCCTTTTTTCTTTGTTGATGAAAGCTCCCTTCTTCCAGTGGAATGCTATTGTGTAATATCTATGGGAGGTAGGATAGAGATGACATAGAAGGTACAAGGAAGTAAGACATTCATACAAACATGTGCAAGGAAATTATTATAGACTTTATAGACTGGATACAGGAAATAATTGCACTATCAAGGAGTTGAGAGTGTCCTTTCTTACCACCCCCCCCCCATCCTCCATCTTTCCCATTTTCTAAGGCTCTTTTAGGGACTTTAGTCAGAAATTATTCTTTGTTTCATCACTATATCCTGTCTCCTGGAAGAGGGTGGAAGCATGTCCAGAAACGGTCTGTGCTGATTGCAGATTGAAAATGCTCAGTGTAGTTAGCATGTCATAATTTATTTCCCCAAGTGTCACAAATAAGCAGATGATCAGGTTTTGTGTGTTCTGCTAGTGTTCATTTTGTTCAAATACAAGCTTAAATGCATAGAAAACAGTATCTAAGCTTTTTATTCCTTAAGATTTCAGCACAGCTAACTCCCTTATGTTTTGTATTTTGCTGTGCTTGGATTCTCTTTCTTATGTACAGTTTCTAAAACTTTCTGACCTCAATTCCCTGAATTGGTTAGAAAAAAACAAATTATATGATTGAAATCTTCAGTGTTAAAGCTGTTTGCCTTTATCTGCAGAGTGTTCATGAAACTTAGCAAAAAAACCAAACCCCAAAAGCCAACTAAAGAACACCCCCACAAGACCTCTTTGGGATTAATTTGGATTTGCAGATAAATTTCAACATGTATGTTTTATTTGTATGCATAGATTTGGAAGTATCCAAGTTCTCTTCATGCGGAAGAGTGCTTCTGCTCAGCTGCCTGCTGGCATGAAAAACTGGCATTTTTGGACTAACTCAAACAGGTTTAAGCCAGGAGTTAATGGAATGTGTATCTTGAAGGGCTTAATGTGAAGTTCTTTTGAAATCCTTTAATAACTGAAAGAGGAGGGACTACTAGGTTGTACAAGGAAAAATTACCTCTTACACAGAGGGTTGGCAATGGGTTGTCTGTTGTAGTGGGATTTGTTGTTGGTTGGTTGGTGGTTTTTTTGTATCCTGCTTGGGGAAACCAACTTGGATCGCTGTAAACTCTTAAGAGTAAGTTGTCCTGTGAAGATTACTGAATGATTCAACTGATGATTCTGTTTCCTTACAGAAGATTCCTTACAGATTGGGAATGGTTCAGACTATCTGATTAAAAACCTAACATAGTGTTCATTAATATTTCTCTTTGGCAGAGTCAAATATATTTTGTGCCTATATATTTAGGTTGTAACAGGATCAGTGGCAAATCTGGGTTTACACTTCCAAAAAGCATGGCAGAAATAGTAGAAGATGATCAAAGCAAAATTATGGCACCACATACACAGGGAAGGTTCCATGTTAACAATCTTTATAACCTAATATGATACTAGTGTTTTATAAAAACTTTGCTCTGGGATTCTGTCTTGACTTAAGATAGTAAGGGTGAGGTTATAGTTATATTTGCCAGATACATATTATTTTATATATACCTCATAGATATATATATCTATATATATTATTATATGTTATATTTACCAGATTGGATCTCTGACATTTCTGTCTTGAATAGCATGAGATCTGTTCTGAGTATATCATGTAACATACTCCAGTCTGTGCAGAGCTTCTGACAAGGTATGTGAGGAACTTTGCAAGCAGTATATAAATATTATTTTTGCATGGCAGGAAGCTGTAAGAATGAATAGCCTTTCATGCCAGATCATAATATTTTTTTTGTAGGTTTTATAATTCTTTTGTAGTTTTATTTGTTCAAAGCTTATTTTTAATATGCAATGGAATTTTTGGTTTGCATACCTGAACAAACTTCCGTTAAGCTGTAGACATGAGATCCTTTATCCCTCTGTTTTTGCAAAGTGGGATATGAAGGAGTCTCATGGATGTTCTGGAAGGAGAATAGAACAAGTGATACAGTGGCTTTCTTAAGTCTAACTTTTGTTTTGTTCACTCAGTGGAATGGAAGATATTTGGGTCTATTTGTTACTCATTGTTCTGGTTAGATGTTAGACACATAGAGGTGTTTTTCCCAACCTTTCAGTATTTTAACCATTAATTGGGAAATCTTCCTTAAATCCAGATTTTTTTAATTTTTTTTTTTTTTTTTCCCCCCAAAGTCAGTCTGGCTACATAACATGGTTCAAGCCCCAAAAGAATACCTAACCCCAAGTCTTTGAGAAAGGCTGTATCTACTTTAAAAGTTGCATATAATGCTGCCTGAAAACTTAGGCCATTTATTCATTATTCATTACATCAGATCTTAAAGCACGTGGTCTGGGGTGTGGCTGAGAAGCCCCGAGACATTATACCAGTTACAGTGGTAAATAGGAAAAAAAGGTATTCTGCTTTTCATTGTTAGAAAGAACTGAAGAAAGCAAATATCTCTAAATGTGAACAAATAAATTGCCAAAATGAAATTGTTTTGCTTAATGTAACATTTTTTTCTGATTTAGAATTCATCTTAAAAGGTAGATTTTATATTTTCTTTAGATTATACTTCATACTTAATGTGCTGTTTATTATTTCTTAATCTGGAATGTGTGTTGCTGGATCCCTGTGATCTTTGTATAACTTTCCCTGTGGACACATGCATGTTCTTTAGAATATTTGTTCATGAAGCATTGAATCTTACTGGCCATTTTTTTAAATGAACCTAAGCTTATTGCCTTTCGTCTGTGTTTTATGAAGTCCACTAAACTCCAATTGAAGAAAAAAAAATACAGTTCTGCCAGTAAAAGTAATAATAGACCACTCTGAAAGTTCAGACCTGTAATATCGGAGTTTGGTGATGATAGTTGATAGTGTGATTAATAATAGCGGAAAATTAGTTGAAGTTTTAAGCAATGGTCAACTTACCTCTTAAAGTCTGCAAGAAGTATTCCTCTTAAGTCTTTCTCACTTACAACTTTTCTGCTGTGTCGGTAGTGTTGGTCTTGCTGAAAAGGCTTTCTAATCCAAGCTAGTTCACTTGCAAGGTCAGGCAGATTGATTTCCATGGTGCTGAAAAGACAGATGCCAAGTGTGGAACTTGGGTATTAAAATAAATGGCCCTTGTTTGGTGTGGGGTTTTTTTGTTTTCTCTCGCTTCTTATTCCTGTCCAAGGATAAGAGTTAGTAAACCAAAAATAATGGATTTTGGAAAGGCTTGTGTGTTTAAGCTGTAAACTAGATTACAAAGTGCTGTCTCCTGGGCTTGTTGTATTAGTATTAATTACCCAAAGTTATATTCAGAATGTCAAAAGCAAGAAGAGTTCCATAATGTCAATTAAAATTATTTGAAAAAGCTCCTGAGTGATTTCAAACCAGGGCATCTTTGCTGGTAAGGAAAGTCTCTCGTTATCACCTCTGTTCCCAGCTGGCAATGCAGTAAGTATAACATATCTCTGCGCTTGCTGAAGCTGAATGGCACTCCAGCAAATGCATTAACCCAGTGGTTCAGGCTGAGATAAGAAGGGAGCCTGTTCTTAATGCCTCCACAGCAGAAGCAGCAATGAAAGCTGTAGGGGGGGGAACCATTGAAAGCTGTTAAGTTCTAAAAATACTTTGTTTGACCTGAAAGATGGCACTCTAACTGGAAGGGGATTTCCACTCTGGTTTGGTGTAGCAAAGTAGCAATCACTCTTTTTTCACACTGTACTTCATCAGGTGGCATTTGTTAAAGGATTCCTGGTCTTGCTTGCCACCTGCTGAATTACTCCAGTGCAACTGCTTGTGGGACTGTGCTGTGAACTATATTTGTGAGATGCATTTAGATATTCAAAACAATAAGAAAGGGAGGGGCTGCTTTATTATTAATTCTGGTGATTTATAAATCTATGTGGCAGGCTAATATTTAAATTGAGGAAAATCTGAATAGTGAATGAGGAATCTCAGTGAAGAAGGTATTACAGCAGATTGACTGAGGAGAGGTGACATTTCAGCTAACCTTGCTGTTAGAAGAACCATGAGCTTTGAGAGAGATTGCTTTGTGTACTTTTGTCTTAAACTCTATTTGAAGTGTAAAATGATGCATATACCATGTCAATGATGTGTACACATGCTTTTCTTTATAGATGATTTCCAGTAGGATGGGTTTCAAATTGAGTCCTTTGTTTCTAGCGACAGCTTGAAAGGCTGTTATTTGTCCTCCCCTTCTAGTTGTTACTTTTCATTGAATAGCAACATCTAAATTGGAACTGTAAAATAAAACTTCTGTCTCTTCTGTCAACTCTTCCAGCTAGTTAAGGTAACTTTTAAACATCATCTTTTTGAATGAGATGAAGCCCTGTCTGCACAAATGGCTGAACTGCCTAAGGCAAGAGAGTGGTAATGTCTGGAATTGCTGAAACTAGCAGTGCTGATGAGTCCCATGTGCACGTCTGCCCTGGTATTCTCTGACTACAGTTTCATGAACATTTTAACAGTTTTGCCTTACTGTGCTGCTCCCAGCTTCTTGTTTCTATTCTCTCTCTTGTGCTACATGGCATGTTTGTGAACTAGAGGCACAAATAGTATCAAGGAACTATTCTGGACTAAAATGTATCCAGTTGACATGAGGGAGGAGTGAACTGGGATAGCATGAGTTAATGGCAAAGTTGTGGGAATGTAAAAGTGGTGACACCACTTTTTTCTGCTTAGTTAAAATGCAAACTGAAGTGAAAGTACAGCTTTGGGACGCAAATTCATTTTATATTACCAAAGAGTGAGGCCCCCACCTCACTGTTGCTTTTTGCTATCCACAGTCTTAATTCAGATCTGCTGTCTGAGCAATATTGGTACAGTAAGCTGACTGCCTGCGGGAGCAATGGGAGCTTGGTGCTGAAGAGACCAAGACTTTCCTTTTGGTGTCACCCCACTGTTAGGTTTGAGCAGGAGGACTTCCATAATGCTTTTGTTTTCTCAAAATCTCTGTTTTCCCATAGCAATTTCAATCAAGTTTTAATGATTGACCTGGTCAAGCTTGGAGAGAAGTTGAATGTTGTGTTTAGATAAATATTTGTGGGTCAGTGTTTCTAATAAGAATTGCATACGTCAGAGAAGAGTGTAGATGAAGATAACTGATGACTTCTTTTCATTTTATAAAGTCTGATTTGTCTGTGGTATGGATTACTCATTACTTCTTGTGTGTTAAAATGTATGTGAATCCAACTGAAAGATATTGCTGATGATGATTACAAACTGCTTCTACTTGATTACTAAAGATGCTGCCCAGCATTCAGTGTAGAAAAACTGGATAAAAAGTGTTGAACTAAATTGAAAAAATGAGTCGCATAATTTATTGGCTTTGTTGGATGAAACTCTTAGAAGAATTGCAGTTGAAAGATATGCCATTAGACTTATGAACATTCAGCTGAAGATTTGCTGGGTGTAGTAGAAAGATCACATATATACATAAAAATAGGTAAGTACCAGCTCTCCTTTAAATAAGGATGTTCATAGCTAAAATTGCATGCACGCATAAAGTATGTCAAATATAGTAATGGAGTTGGGAGACACATACTTCTAGAGCAAGGGAGCTGATTGATCATTCCTCTTTTGAAAAGAGGGAGGTAAACATTCCAGCCTGTTGGACCGTATCTAAGTTAATGCCCAAGTTTACTTGTTCATAATCTGCTGTACATTGTTGTAGTACTCTTAATGTTTTGCCATGACTCCCTCTGATTGCTTGCCAGTAATACAAAGTGGAAAAAAACCTGATAGTCTCTGTACCAAACAGAGGTTTTATTCTACTTCTGGTCTTGTGTAGGCTTGTTCTGGCAGAATTGAGTGTGACTTTTATGATTTGTCATATGAAGATATCATTATAGGTTCCTTATCTTCATTTCTTCAGCAAATATGCTTTTGAAGAAGCTTTCTTCTCTTGGCAGTTTGTCTGATAATGAAGTCGAGGAAGGGAAAGAGCTTTTCTTCAATGCTGAAGTATGCTACATGACTACAGAAGTAGCTCAAATTAGAAACATTTTCATGTTTCTATCCAGTAGACAATGCAATTGTATCAAACTGTAAATATTAATAAATATTTCATAAGCATTGGCTACATGTCTGAAATGCTTTTTTAATTGTTTCATCTTTTGTAAGATGAAAGTTCCTTAAATTGTGCTATATAGATTTGTGTCTGTGATTTGAAAAGCTTTGTTGTCCGTTGCTTAAGCTATAACCTGAAACAAACACCCAGATGAATATAGTTGTTAATAAAAAAATGAAGTAGAACTTCAGTTTGTCTTAGGATATTGCTATAGAAATTAAGTGTGGGCATGACTGTTTGAGGGTTTTGGTCCAACACAGTAAGCCTAGGATAACTGGAACGTCTAAGGAAAAAAGTTAGGTAAATAATTGCTGTCTTTGCCATGGCTTGAAATGATTTTGAATGGGCTTTGAGATTTTTGACTGTACAAGTACTTCTTTTACAAAAATAATTTGGAGAGGAAACTACCAGAAAGCCTCTGTCTAAACTATCATACTGTAATTCCAACTTTAACATTTTTGTTGACTTTCAAAAATTTGATAAATTTAAAAATGAGTGCTTAAAAATTAGAAAGGATATTCTTTAGCCTAGTTTAAATGGTGAAGTCAGTAATTCCAAACAGAAGGTCACAACTGTAGTGAGAAGACATCTGATAGTTCAAACTTAATTTTTCTGTCACTTTTAGTTACAAACAGTATCAACATTTTGTAGTTATTGCATTTAAACTGACTGAATTGGATTTGTGTTTGCACATGTGCTATTTCTGATTACTTTATAAATACTGGTCAGTCACACAGAATATTGAGTGGAAACTGATGTAATTCATATGTTGCAGATCTAAGGGGTTTCCTACTGATTTGATTTTTTTTTTTTTTTTTTTGCTTAAACCTGTCTTACATTTGCACTTTTTTTTTTATCTTCAAGTGTCAATTTACAGTATCTGGTTTTACGACAAGAATGACTGTCATCGAATAGCAAAACTCATGGCTAAGTAAGTACTGTGGTCTTATTCTGTAATTCTTTTATGCAGTACAGAAAAAAGTGAACCTAGTGAACATGTTTGGGTTTCTTTCTCATTCCTTAACTAATATGGTAACAGGGTTTTTAGTTATCAAAATGCTGGGTTTCTGATAAAAAAACTGCAGCCTTAAAAGTTTTAGTCAAAGGATAAAAAAATCCGTTTAAGCATTAGTTTGCATTTTCCAATGAAAGCAAGTGTGAACACTGTTTATTTTATTTTGTATGGGGATGCTGGCAAAAGATCACTCTGCAGAAAGTGTAATCAAATGATGGCCAGTGTTTTTTTAATTTTGTGATTTATTTGGTGGTGGGCTTGTTTTTGTTGGGATTTGTGGGGTGTTTTGATTTTAAGGGTTAGTTACTATTTCTGACTCAAGTGAAGGGTTGGAGAACAGTGGGAGAAGTAGGTGGAATCTTACAGAATTAAAACAATGTTGGGAGAATAAGGAAAACTATGAAATAATAGGAGCCTGTTGCTAATTTCAGGATTGTTTGATTTTTTTTTTTTTTTTTTTTCCCTTTCCTTCCCCTCTAGAGATAGTTGGTTTGTGAAGCTGCCGTGTCACTTGCTCTTATTTGTAGTTTTAAGGGCTCCTGGAGATGTCATGCAGCAGGAAAATTTTGGAAATGGTCTCAATTTAAAGAAACTTTAAAAGACTCTATTTGCAGTAACGTGGGTTTGTTAGTTTGAAGCTGCTGTTGCCACAGCAGTGTAGGTAGTGTATCTTTACTGTAGATGGTTGCACAGCTGGAGGGCTTAAGCCTGGAGAACAGCAGGGATCAAAGGAGGGTGGAACTGGATGAGTTGATGATGTGGCATAAAGTCTTTGAAATGCTGTGACTGGAGGCTGTTCTTGCACCTTTCTGTTCTTTCAGGGGAGCTGCCTTGCAGACTAAGCCAAGATGTTTTACTAATAGAAGTGGATGAGAATTAGCTTCAACAAATCTTCAGTGTCCTTACAAAAGGAAAGAGCTTGAATTGTTTGATAGAGTAGTTACACTAGGAAAGAAGCAAAACTGCAAAATGCAAATGTACTACATAGGATATCTTGTCATTCCTTGTTCTCTCCTGTGCTTTTCTTCATTATTTTTCCTGAACTTTCATTTTCACGAGGATGATCAGGGGACTGGAGCACCTCCCGTATGAAGATAGGCTGAGAAAGTTGGGGCTGTTCAGCCTGGAGAAGAGAAGGCTGCGTGGAGACTTCATAGCAGCCTTCCAGTATCTGAAGGGGGCCTACAAGGATGCTGGGGATGAACTATTCATCAGGGACTGTAGTGACAGGACAAGGGATAACGGGTTCAAACTTAAACAGGGGAAGTTTAGATTGGATGTAAGGAAGAAATTCTTTACTGAGAGGGTGGTGAGGCACTGGAATGAGTTGGCCAGGGAGGTTGTGAGTGCTCCATCATCCTTGGCAGTGTTCAAGGCCAGGTTGGATGAGGCCTTTGGTGACATGGTTTAGTGTGAGGTGTCCCTGCCCATGGCAGGGGGATTGGAACTAGATGATCTTAAGGTCCTTTCCAACCCTAACTATTCTGTTCTATTAATCAGCATGTTGTGTCTTGCAAGTTGGGACATCCTGAAGACAGACAAAACTTGAAGGCAGGCCAACACTTTGACTAGTTTTCATATACTTAAGCAGAATTTCTTGGTCTGGGATTTTTGCTTTGGGTTGTTTTTTCCCCACAGAAGCCATGTAAGGCAAGACAAATTATGGATTTTGATATAAAATTCTTTTGCTAAATTCTTGGTTTTTTCTCTCATCCTTATAAGCCTATACAGTTCCTATTTCCCACTTCTTCCTCCTCCCCTCCCAGCTGCATTTAACTTCTTGCTCTTATTTGGCTTTTCCAAATACTGAGGTCGATTCTAAGGGTTAATTGAAAACAGTTGTGTGAAACTGACTCTTGGAAATTGTTACCAAAACAAAGAAAATGTCTGTTGTCTCTCCTTTGTATAAGCAGAGCATCAGATGGCCATGGCTTTCTTCTTTTAATGCATCTTTTAAGACAACAATTAATGTTTGAAGTGCGAGAAAAAGCTGAACTCTTTGAACTCTACCATGTTCTTATTCTGTCATAGAATCATAGAATAGTCAGGGTTGGAAAGGACCTTAAGATCATCTAGTTCCAACCCCCCTGCCATGGGCAGGGACACCCCACACTAAACCCTGTCACCCAAGGCCTCATCCAACCTGGCTTTGACCACCACCAAGGATGGAGCATTCACAACCTCCCTGGGCAACCCATTCCAGTGCCTCACCACCCTCTCAGTAAAGAATTTCTTCCTTAGATCCAATCTGAACTTCCCCTGTTTAAGTTTGAACCCGTTACCCCTTGTCCTGTCACTACAGTCCCTGATGAATAGTCCATCCCCAGCATCCTTGTAGGCCCCCTTCAGATACTGGAAGGCTGCTATGAGGTCTCCACGCAGCCTTCTCTTCTCCAGGCTGAACAGCCCTAACTTTCTCAGCCCGTCTTCATACGGGAGGTGCTCCAGTCCCCTGATCATCCTTGTGGCCCTCCTCTGGACTTGTTCCAACACTTCCATGTCCTTTTTATGTTGAGGACACCAGAACTGCACACAATACTCCAAGTGAGGTCTCACGAGAGCAGAGTAGAGGGGCAGGATCACCTCCTTCGACCTGCTGGTCACACTCCTCATGATGCAGCCCAGGATGCGGTTGGCTTTCTGGGCTGCGAGCGCACAGTGCAGATGGAAGTGTCGTATGGCAAAACTTGAGTTCATTTGCTATTAAACCTAGTCCATATAGCATGAATCATGGGCTAGAGATGCTTCAGGGATCTTTAAAAGTGTAACAGGCAACATGTCAGTCTAGCCATGGCACAGCAGTCCATAAAGCACATCTCACCTTTTTGCTGGATTCTGTAATATTCTGGAAATAACTGTAACCCAGCAGGGTCCTTTAAAGTCAGTCTGGGAATAATCTAAGCCTTTTTGTCATCTCCTTTGTAAGCTACTGTAGCCTGCCTTTTCTTGGGTCCCTGATACCTGTGTTGCAGCTTTACTGAAACAGAGAAGCAGAAGTGCCAAAAGTAGTGTTACTGCTTCGCTCCCGTTGATGGTGTAGCTATTCATACACTCTTGTGACTGTAGCATCTCAGCCCCCTAGAAAGTTTATGAGATTACAAATTACTTTGGAAGGTCAAAAAGCTGAAATGCATTTTTCAAATGTTAGAACTTTTTATGCTAGGTGTTGGAATGACTGTGGATTACAAGTATCTTTGAAACTGAAATTAAAGGTAATGTATCAAGCAGACTTTGGAGAACATGTATTGAGCTTTGTCACTTCAAACTTATGCAAGTGGATCTAGAGCAATCAAAAGTGTACTTTGGATATTGACCCCAATATAGACAAATTTTATTGAGCTGGCTAGGACCTCACTTTAGTATGATTTTTAGTCTTTGCTGCTATCAACTTGGTCAAAAATGATATTAAGTGACTTTAGCTAGTGTAAATGCTAGTAGTAAGTCTTTCATTATCTGAGCACTTTTTTCATAAAGTCATCATCATTATTGGATCACCAAATGTCTCAATAGTTCTATTTCTTTTTTCCTTTAAAGTTGTGTATTGATTTGGGGGTAACAAAAATATTGGCAGAGGCTATTTCTGTACTCAGAAAGGTATTTAGAATAAGTCTATTTCCTTGTATTTGTTGAACGAAATCACACTTCGTTTGGTACCATACATGTTACAGCTTCTGAGTATCTAAAGGTTCATATTAGTGAAAATGAAATGAAGGCGTTCTAGTTGCACGTTACTGTAGGATGGAAAAGCTGCACTTCTGAGGCTGCTGTTAGAAACTTGCTGAAAAGTGGATTGATACTATTTTGCTGACATCTGTTTCTGCAAACATCAAGCTTTTTCTCCCCCAAGATGTGTAGAGGCAGTCAGAAGAAAAGTGAAAATGCTGATGCTTTTGTTGCTTCTCTGTGTGAGGGAGGCTGAAATTGCAGGAATTATTTCATCCTGGGATGAAAGATGTGTTTAAGAAAACTTAAAATATACTCTTTAACTTAATAGAATAAAATGGAATCTTAGAGAAGAAAAGCTTCATTTCAGCATGTGGTAGCAAGCTCTGTCAGGCTTAGTTCAGTATGTTTTGAAATAAATATTTACATTGTCTTCCAAGAGCATTAATTTTGTTCCATAGTTTTGTCTTAGGTGGAAAAATTTTTGCGCTGTTTAGGTGGGGGGTTTATTACTGATAGGAAAGAGTACTGCCTTTATTGTACCTCTGAGCTTCAAAAACACAACCATATAAGGCTTCAAGGAGATTTGTACTCTTTTTCCTGCAGCTTAACTTGACCTTATTGTGCCAGACTGAGTTAACAAGATTGCAGACCATCCATTTATATTTTGGTGGCTTATCTTTCAAAAGAAAAGTAAGTTAATGTTCATAGGATTTGCAATCACAGACTTCAGTTCTCACATTCTCTCTGTCCACTCCGTTCCCTTCAGTGAGGTTATGCCAGGTATATTTTCAATGCTGTAACTGCAAATATTCTTACAGAAACTGTCACGGCAGTGACTGTATCCGTGGAGGAATGTGTGCCTCTTCCACTGCCTGATATAACTGAAGGAAACAGCAGGCCTTGCTTAAAAAAAGATTTAATCCTGGATTGTGTAGAGAGCATGCTCAGTGTACAGATTTGCATTAGTTGACTCTTTCCCCAGCAGAGGTTTTCGATTTACATAAATTTTTTCTTAAAAAAAGAAAAAGATCTAGAATTTTCTGAAACTAAAAAATATAATGGGAGTCATCAAACTCCTGACTTCAAAAGGAATTAAATTGGGTCAAGGTGATTGTTTGGGGAATGAGCATTCTAGATGCAGTAGAACAGAAACCAGGGTTTTCAAATCTTTGTGAAACTATTGCATTCTGATGTGTAAATTCATAGTGGGGTTTATAGGTTAGTTTACAGGCTTGTTTTTACTGTGTTTCAACAGTCAGACCCAAACTGGCTTATGAGATACAGGCAGCAAGCTCAAAGTGGAACAGTATTGCGGGGAGTTTGGGGGTATAGTGTTACATATTGACCCCATCACCACCATCTAACTGTAACCTGCACAAGACAGAAGATGGAGGAAGAGCTATTAGACACTTCATCTGCATGAGATAATCTGTTCTTAAAAAAAAGAATGTTACGTTTAACTGAAGTATTTATTTTTCTGATACAATTATGCCAACATTTAAAACCTAAGCAAAGTATTCTGGTATTCTCTTACCTTGCCCTTTCTCACCCCTAGTTTTGGAGTTGAATTTAGACAGGTCCTAAGTCAGGGCTGTATGATGGCGTGGGGTGCTGGAACAAAATGTTCTCTCAGGGTGTCACCATAGAAACATTTGCACAGTGTTGAGCTGCTTCATCCAAACGAGCAAATACTGCAGTTCTTAGAAATTGTCATACAGTGTAGATTGGCCTGCCTGTTCTGAGTTACCATTTGCAGGTGAATGCTTGCTTACAGACAGAAAAAGCTGTGCTAATAATGAGAAGCTGGTATGATTTAAAATTTTCAAAGTAATTTTGAAGAAGGGTTGAATTATTAGAAGCCAAATCCAGTCCTTCTTCAAATAAACACAGCTAAACTAGTGATGTGAAGAGGTTTGGTTGCTAGAAAACTGAAAAGAAACTTCCAAAACTTGAACTATTCCTTTTTTTTTTTTTTTTTTTTCCCAGAAATGGCAACATAGAGGTGCATATAAATATCTAATTACAGTCTCCCAAATCTACAGTTTGTCCTGAATCTGAACTGACCCAAAGAAACCAGAGGCTGGAATGATTGGCACTTTCTGTGATTGTTATGATGGCACCTTTTGGCTCCCCCATCAGCCATTAGTTCCACATCTTGAGAAGTCTCAAGTGCCACACCAGCTCCAGAGCTCTGCCCTGTTTACAGTGCTGGTTTTTTCTTAACATATTTCATTAATGCAGGCTTAAAAAAGAAGAGATTACAGGCTGGTGTGTGTTTATTTCAAGAGGATAAGCTTTAGTGCATTGCACAACCGTGTATATCTTGTGAATTGTGAATGGATTAGGAATAGAAGTATATGCTGCCTTTACTTTTATTAGGGAAATGTACCACGTATACGTCTTCTTGGATGTCTTAACCATCTTTTAAATTGAAGCGGTTTGATACTTGAGGCAGGTAGGGGTGGAGTAGAAATGGTGAATAAACTGTAGGCACCAAAGGCCAGAGGAAAGGATGTGTTGTAGACCTGCAGGTAATTGGAATGACAACAGTTAAAGAAGAAAATGGTGTCGTTCGTCCCAGAGCCTTAAGTGCAGTAGTAAGGGTTGACTTGCTGTAAGCCTCCTTGCTGGCTGGCTCCCGAGACATCTGGTGTGAGCCAGCTCTCTTCTTTACCACTATCTTTGTGGTGTTGTATAATGGTAGGCCTTGTCCTGAATCAGAACTGTGTTATAATTGATTTTGTTGAATAACATAGCTTGACTTGGCTAAATATGGAAAAAAAGCATGTTGAGAAGTAAGTCTGTGGTATAATACATGTGCTCTTTATATATTGTATGCTTGGATGTCCACATATTTTATTGTGAAAATGTCTAAACATGACAGTTTCACAGAAGCAGTATTTACTGTAGGCAAACTCTGTGAGAGACAGACCAGTGCTGTCTGCAGCGGAGATAAATCGTACAGACTATTTGACGACTTGTATAAACCTTGTAGCAAATGAAAAACCTGTGTAACTTTGGACAACTATGTGTTAGGCTTTTATTCAGGCAGAACAAAATGTGTTTATAAGCTGGAAGTACTTTTTTCTTTACTGCTTTTTGCAAGATGTTAACTTCAGATAAAATTCTGAAATTGTGTTTCTTCTTTGCTGTTACAGAGTGGTACAACAGGAAGCTCAGAGATCACAACAAGTTTCCCAGGACAGAAAAAGTCCTACCAGAACCAATGGCTGCAACGAAAACAAGCCCATTGACATCCTGGAAATGCTTAGTAAAGCCAAGGATGAATATGAAAGAGTAAGGAAATGTCTTATTCCCTCCCTTTTCTTTCTTTTTCCCTAACCTTATGACCAACTAAAACCACTACTTCTGCTTCTGAATAAAGGGCTTAGGACATCATATGAAGTGCACTGTCGTAGTGTTCCCTGTGATTTCTGAGAGCAAAATGATAGAGAATAAATCTCTCTTGTCCTATGCAACACACTCTTACGCAAGATTGCAAAGTAATGCACCTTATCTGTAATTTAATGAGCCTGTATATTGTGATGTTTGAATTGCCCCCTTTTTTAGGGGTGGGGGAGAAATACAGTTTTAACAACAGATACCTGGAGATGCAGACACAACAAAATGTTTTTTGAAAACAGCTGTGTGGGCTGCTTCATGTCAGTACTCATCTACTGTCTTGTTTTGTGAGTTTGTTGTCAAAGAAAACAGGAAAGATTAGGTATCTGTGACACTGCAGATGTTTAGTACCACTGACCACCTCTGCTTTTGTCAGCCACTATAAGTAACATTAAAAATAAGGGATTTCAAGATGACAACTTGGGTTTTCATTTTTTCCTGCATACTGAACATCACTGGAGGAGATCTGCTGTGATTCATGCCATAATGGAGAGCATTCGTTGAGCTGCACACTAAAATGTTTTGGCAAGTTGAATAATATAACAGAAGCCCAGAAACTTTGTGAGCTATCCCCTGCCTGTGACACAAGCACTGATGTAGAATGACTTAGAGAGAAGGGATCGTATGGGAAAAATTCATGTTTTAAAACAGCTTGGGACTTATATGTTGTATGAATTATTAAGCCTATCTGGAGACTAGTTTTTAACATACCAGCTGTGTTTTGTGTAGGGAGCAGGCATTCTCTGCTCTTGTTTCAGTAGCCTTGTTTTAGAGATGGATGTCTTGTTCCCTCCTTCAAGTACACTATGCTAGGAAAGAGTCTCTGATTTCAGGCAAGATAGGTTGAATATCCATCATGTGATCCAAATTTTTTTTCTGGGAATATGAAAAACAACTGTACCCAACAGTGTGTGTCTCTTCTTATCTCAAAAGACATCTTCTAGTATTAGAGATCAGAGATTCATTCATTCAGTGTATTTGTAGACTCTGGGAAGCATATTTTTAATAGCTATACATGAAGTATAACAATACTGTTCTGCTGTTGTTCTGTTTCCCAGTTGACTGCTTCTCTCCTCTGTATCTGCTATTTTAATGAATTAATTGACTTCAGAAGGATGAGTCTGGTATCTTTAGCTAGTGTTAAATTCACAGATTTACGTAATGGAGAGTATTAGTTCTCTTAGGAAAGAGCTACTGTGTGTAGTCTTAAGGACCAAATTCATACATCCAGGACAAATATAAGGGTAATATGTGGGATTAAAAAACCCAAGGATTCTGAACATGCCTCTCCCGGAGTATAATACTACAAGAATGTGCAATAGCAAAATAATGTGTATGATGTTGCAGAACTGTGGTATGGGGTTTTGTGTCTGTTCTGGTGGGAGAAGAGTTGGCACATGAGTATAGTGCTTGATTCCTTACAGAAGTCTCTTGTGCAGCAGAGTTCCTTTGAGTACTTGAGGTTTGAGTCTTTGTAGGATTCTAGATTGTCAAAGGAGAAAAGAAGAAATGTGTAGATTAAGCCTTGCATGAACCAGTTTAACTTGTCACTTTCTGATGTAAATGTGACAAACCATACAATGTGTGTGACCTGGGCTAGATAGTAGCTTCTGAAAATCAATGATGTGTGTTTTCAATGCTTTAAATACAGAATTAAAAAAAAAAAAAAAAAAAAAAAAAAGAAAAAGAAAGAAAAGAAAAATAACGAATGCTTTTGATTCTCTGAGCATCAGTGCTGTTCAGGGAGAAAGTGTCTTTGTACAAAGGCCAGCATTGTTAAAATAGCAGCTTTTGTAGGGGCACAGGAGGAAGCATCAAAACCTGAATGATTCCTCTGTGTTGTATCAACTGTGATAGGTTTGAAATAGTTGAAGGCTTTTGGGGAATTAAAAAAACACACACCACAGGAACTCCCTGTTTTGGTAGTGCCCTCTTAGGTAGAGGTGAAGCCTTCCTCCCTCTTTGTCCTTGTAGTATTGGATAATACATGTTTCCAACAGATGGCTCTTAAAAATGACTTGAGCTATTCCTGCTTCTCCTCTCCCAGTTCTCAGGTCTTTTCCATGTGAGAGTACTGAAAAGCTTTTGCTAGAAATATAGTTCCTAAGTATGATGTCTGAATCTCAGTAGACAAATACAGATAAACAGGCAATTGTATACAGATTTTGTGGTGTAATACAATAGGGAAATCTGCAGGACATGGACTACAGTAGAGCTGCTGAATAATTGGGGGGTTTGTGTCTTGGTCTTCATTTGTTGATGGGTGTCTTTGTTTCTTGATGCTTTAGAACATTAGTATAACTAGAATAATTACTTAATTTTCTTTTTGTGTAAACTGAATCTCTTCCAGTATAATCCCATGGCCTATGACTGTAGTTATGTAGAAGTTGCCAGATAAACAGAATTGCACAATGTTGGTCACATTTCAAGCAAACTTCTTTGGAGGAATGTTCTGTTGGTTGCCTCAGCTTTAGCAACAAACCTCTGGCACATTAATTTTGGAATTCCTTGTAGCCAAAGTATGTCAATGTTAACTTAAGTAACCAGCTTGCTTTGAAGATGGCTTTGAGAGACCTTCCCTGTCTTAATTTTTTTATTACTATTTTACAGCAGTCAGTAATTATGCATGAATTTGTATTTAGGAGTAGAAAGTATTTATCTGCCTGGTACATTCCAGATGGATCATACAATAATCCTTGTGTGCAGCCCACATGTGATTGGCAGAATGTCAGCATGAGAAAGGGGCAGAGAGAGTGAAAGAGATTTATGAAGGTCTGAGTGATTTAATCTAGGATTCCAAAACAGCTTAATCCTTCAAGTACTCACTACATCAAGTCCATATGTGAAGATGAATGAATTCTGAGATTTACTTTTTTTTTTAAAGAGGTGAATGGATGCTTTTTATAGTGTAGTGTTTTGTGAATGTGTTTCAGAATGAGCACAGAAACATACTGCAGCGCCTCCTCTAGTGAAAAGAAAACTATGTTTTGTTTGATTTTTTTTTTTTTTATTTGATTTCTTTTTTTAGGGTTTTTTTTTCCATGTGTGACCACAAGGCATCTGGCAGTTCAGGCACAAAAGGCTTTGACCTTCAAGTCAGTGACTAAAAGTCAGAAAGATGAAGTTTCTTCTCATCCCTGTCCCTAAATCACAACACATAGTTTTGAATTTTGTATTTATTGTTGTCAACTAGAAACTGAAAAAAAAAGAGTAATAAAGTTCAGTTTTGTTTTTAACTTGTTGGTAAAAGTTCAGCTCATATTTTATTGCTGTAAGCAGCCAGAGCAATCGTGGTGTCTTATGCTAATGTTCAGCTGCATCAGGTGCATAAGCTGTAGTTTACCTATTGAAAGCTTGACAGTTCTACAGTTTGGGTGTTTTCAGTGGTGATTGAAACTGTAATACAATTTTTGTGTTTGTTTATGTGTATATTTATTGAAGATTAAAGTCAACTTGATCTGTAAGCATACTGTTTGTTACAATGTAGCTCTTGTCTGGTTTCACCTTGTTCACAGAAAACCAAATTAGCACCTTCTGAAAATATACGTGCATAGTTAATTACAGCCTGTGGAATTAAGTTGGTGACAGGCTCTTTTCCCAGCCACTCAGGGTGATTTCTGAAAGGATTTTTTTTGTTAAGCTGCTTCTAGTTGGGGTTCTTGAATTAATGAAGTGTAGCAAACCTCCTCATTAGCAGCTACTGCAGATATAGGATGTAGAAAAGCCTGCCTTTTGTATATCATTTTCCTTCTTGGCCAAGGAAGTGTGATGCCAGTTGTCAATTTTTTTTCTTTTATAATATAAAGTAAAAGCTTTATGACAACATACTAAATGGTGGATGTCTTTGTATAATCTTTGTTTCCTAAAATTCATGAATTCCGCAGCGTCTTACGGACTATGTACAGAGTACTGATTTCTGTATTTGAAAGTGTCATGTGAACAGGATTGCAGTAGTGGGTAAATGTGGACTTAAAATCATGAAGACAGGCTGAGAAAATTAGGGCTGTTCAGCCTGGGGAAGAGAAGGCTGTGTGGAGACCTCATAGCAGCCTTCCAGTGATCTGAAGGGGGCCTATAAGGATGCTGGGGAGGGACTCTTCATCAGGGACTGTAGTGACAGGACAAGGGGTAATGGGTTAAAACTTACACAGGGAAAGTTCAGATTGGATATAAGGAGGAAGTTCTTTACTGTGAGGGTGGTGAGGCGCTGGAATGGGTTGCCCAGGGAAGTTGTGAATGCTCCATCCCTGGCGGTGTTCAAGGTTACGTTGGACAGAGCCATGGGTGATATGGTTTAGTGTGAGGTGTCCCTGCCCATGGCAGCAGGGTTGGAACTTGATGATCTCAAGGTCCTTTCCAACCCTAACTATTCTATGATTCTATGTATTTGGGGGGGGGGGGGGAGTGGTGTGTTTTGTTTGTTTGTTTATTTTTATTTTTTTTTTTAAACCCACAGAATCAGAATAATGATTTAAGTATTGTATCAAGGTCTGGAATGCAACAAAATGCAAATCCTCCAAAGCCAGAAAACACAGAGCCTTCAGAACAGAAAATGTCAAAACAAGTGCAAGAGCAGGTAAGTGCCATCCAGCTGTAAAAAAGGTGCTGCTGCTTTTTTTTTTTTTGCCCCCCCCTTTTTTTTTTATTTATAAAAAATAAACTAATGTATTTGGAGACCATTAGTATCCTGAATTCTGTCTTTTTGATTTAGCATTTAATATATGAGGTTCTGTCCACATTACTGTGAATATCCGAGTTTATATGGGCTAACTTGGATTCTGGAAGAAGTCAGTCCACGGTAACATGCAGGATCACTTGCAGAGCCAGGAGGCAAGAAAAAATTCTCTGCCACATTATTGAACTGAACATGGCATTATTTGCAATCTTTTACACATGAACTTAAGCCCTGTTTTCTCACATTTGAGACATAAGGTTTGTCTGTGTTGCCTTCAAAGTTGCCTTCAAAGCTGCAGTCCTGTTAACTTACATCAACAGTGAATTGTTAACCAAGAATTAGCTTCAGTCATGGCAGCACCAAATTCTCATTGTCGTAACTGAAAGTGTGTTTATCTGTCTTCTCCCACACTTCTGTAGCTTGCATTGAACCTTTGCTTGTATGACTGTTTGGTAATAGGATCAGTTGGCTTGGCTGATTCCTTCACGCTTAGCTTGTAGAAAAAGTGTGTGTTGCTTTGCTTTGGAGTTTGTTGTTTTGTTAGTAGCAGGGGAATAATGTTGTTTGGAGGTTTTTTTCTCATGTTAAGAACTTTCTGACAGTATATTCCTTCCTCTGCAGGAAGGGAAACACTGTTTAAAAAAATAAATAAATAATCTGAGTGTTGTTGGGGAGATACGTTGCTCAAATTGTAGTAATACGGCTGTTGAGATCTGTTTCAGATAAGTGTTAGAGAAAACATGTTGAATTTGTATGTATCCAAGTATCTACAAATTCTAAAGCTTGGTGTTACTACTGTAATAAAAGTTTAAACTACAGTAAAAATGCTAGTGAAAAAAACTCTGCTTCAGGTAAATGTTTATCAGCAATGGGAAACTTGTTTAAAAAATACTCAGTATCATCGCTGGAGTGGTGGTGATGATTTGAGTTCAGTATCTGGCTCCATTTTCTAGCAAGCATTTCTGCACAAGGAAGCTGTAGCTTCGTACATGACTTCTTAAAGATAAATGTAGAAAAAAAAAAACTTATGCAATAACGAAATTTTCTGTAACATGGCCCTGCGTACAGTGACACCCAGTGGGCACAGGTAGGTAAGTAGTGGTTCTCAGGAAATACTCCTCTTTAGTAAGCTGCAAGGCCTGCCATAGTTTACTGTTGTGTTTCTGATGTAATAAACCACTGTGTCTGAAAAATGCCCTATGAAAATATGTGCAACCTCACATTTAGTATTGTAAATGAAATACTTAGTTTGTGGTAGTAATAATTTCTAGCACAGTTTATGGTGAGGGTGTGGGCAGCAGGAATCTGTTTTAGGGGATGAGGTAGTAACAGTTCATGGATTAAAGTAAGGGGTGGGGAGTTTGCTGGGGTTATTTGCTGTCACAGTCCCCTCCACCCCCTCAGCAGCACCTCTGTTCTTGGATCAGTGTGACAGACTGAGCCCTGGCAGCCAGCTTAGCTTACTGCATGCGTGCTCTGGAGACCTGCAGCAGGGTCACCTGAGGCTTTGATTTAAAAGATGTTTTCTTTTGGGTCACTCCATGTAGACAGAAAGCAATCAGCTGAAGTGCCCCACCTGACAGCACATGGAGTTGCAGAACAGAAATCAAATAACTAGTAAAGGAAAAATTGGAAAGAAAAATTGCTCTCAGGTACTTAAAAGAGGAATAGTGAATTTATGAAACAGGTAAAATGGAATATTTTTAATTCTGTTGACCTAATTAAAATAATAGCTGCAGAGATATTGGTAAAATTTAATTGGTAACATAACTGATACATTTTTTTTTTTTAAGCTAGTTAACTGGGTTCAAATATATCGCAAATGTGTTTGATCTTAATGACGTTTTTAATAACATGAACAACTGAAGGACTACTGGAAAAACAGTAACAACTGTTACAGGCCAACTGTAAAAATACAGTTTTTCATCTAATTGAAACAAGTGACCAGTGAAATTAAATAATAGTATTTATAGGTAAGTACTGCGAGATTCATAAACCCCTGCACTCAAAATGTCCCACTTGCATATTGAATGACTAACTTAATCTCATGCTAAAGATATCACAGATCTGGAAACAAAAAATAAATGTCTCTTCTGTGATAATCTCAAGTTTGAGATTTTTATCTTGGCAGTTCAAAATGAAAACTGGTTGTATCATGAGATGTTTTTGTGCCAGCAATCAGCAAAACTGAAACAGAACATCACGAAGTGCCAGCTCTGACTGTTAATTTGTTTTTCAGTGTATCTGAAATTATTTCTGGAGAAGCCCTCTGACCAGCGCTCTGTTCCTATCAAGTAAACTGATTGTGTTGCCTTTTTGCAGCCCTTGCTGAAAGGGTCTTCATAACACACTGAGCTGATGATACACTCAAAGTACACCTCAGCTAAAGATGGGACAGGCAAAAGATTTATTTTATACTTCAGGCTGGAAATTAACTTCATTTTTGAAACTGTATTCGCATAAGGGGCTAGTCTGACTTGGATCAGATCATGGTAGACATTTCTGTTTATTACTTAACTCTTGTAATATAGCAATAAAGGAAAGGTAGTTTTAGATTTTAGATTTTTAGAAAAATAGATTTATCATACTGAAGTGAAAAGCTGAGTATGAAATGAGATGGAATAGTGATTTTTCTCTTACTGGAATCTTTACAATTGAAGGACAGGTCTCCAGAGCAGTAAGATCAGTGGAAAAAGTAAGAGCAACATTCTAGGAAGAATCCTAACATCATTAACAAGGATTATAAACTACAGAATGTCTCAGCTGCAAAATGAAGTTGGCCTGAGTTTAGGCTAGCTAAAACTGAGTAACAGCAATGACAGTAGAGGTTAGTAACCTGGGCAGAAGTCAATGTGATTTCAAGCTCAAGGTTTGGTTTTTTTTTTTTGTTTTGTTAAGCTACTTTCATGCAACCTGTACTGCCATACCTTCACTGCTCTTATCTAGTAAAATTAGAGCTAGCATAGCAATGTCATGGTGCAGTAGCTGTCATTGTGAAACAGCATCTTTGTTTAGACATACCATCAGAATGCCCTGGAATTGTGCTGCAGGCCATTCAGTCTTCTGAACAGAATGTTGTATTTTAGTCTAGCTTTTTTACATAACTTCTGGTTCTGTGCAACCTTTTAAAAGAAGAAAAGGAAAAAATAAAGGGAAATTTTGAGATGAAGGGTGTTAATAGATATTCCTTTTCTCTTTAGTGAAACATGTTTTAAAATATTATCAGCAAAATAGTAAGAAGATTATATCCTTAAAATTGGTTTGTTTTTTTGTTTGTTTGGGTTTTTTTTAAGTGTCGGTGTAGGCTAGATGTATATTTTTGGGAGATACTAAAGGACTGTTAGATGTAACAATGTGTATACATACACACTTTTCAAGGAGATACATATACATGTGTTCAGGTTAATACATGGGTTTTTACCTAGTGCAACATCTGTTGCCATGTTAATGAAAATGGTGAGAACTGTCTAGGCATGTATTGCTAGATGAGCTGTGTGCTTTCAGGTTTCTCTGTTCCTTTGCCATCTTTTAGGCCATTTAGTTATTTCCAACTCTATAAATTCTATGTGGATTTTGTTCAACACCTATGTTCTTCTTCTGCACTGCCCCCAAGGGCCTGTGTAGTTAGGACTGATTGATAGATGATGGTGGGTGCCATCTTAATGAGAGAATTTATAGCCTTTCCCCTTCTTTACTTATAGTGTACAGTGCATCCATAGAGGGCTGTAAGAGAAAAACCTTACGTAGACAGGATGTTCCTTGTAAAAGAAAGGGATTTCAAAATCCATGTAAATAGAGCACACTTGATATCCAAACTGTATTTTAAATGCATTTGACCTAGTTGTCTTTCATAGTTTTATTGAAATTGTAACAGACAGTGTGAGATGCACAGTGGTATGTATGTTCCTAAACTGAAAACTTCTTTTTTCTCTTTCTAGCCAAGGCAAAAACATCTGACTTTGGAGGAACTGTTTGGAACCTCTATATCAAAGGAACAACCAGTAGCTCTGTATCCCAATCCAGAGAGAATGGAGAAGTTGCAGACAGATGCCTCTGCCAGAGAGCAGCACAATTTGTTCTTGCCTTTTAGTTTTGACCAGTCAACAGCAATACAACAATCATTAGGGAAATCTGAAAGTCCAAGCATTAAAACCAGTGCCAATCCTTTGAATCAGCAAGAATGTTTAACACCTATGCTCAGACCTCCAGCTTCAGTTTCCCAGCCTGATATAAAAAATGTTTCAAGCTATTCAGTTTGTTTAAGCCCTATTCTTAATTCAGCCTCAACAGTGGAAGCTGCCTCTGCTCAGATGCTTCCTGGCCTCAAACGAAACAACAGTATAATGCAAGTTATGCAGCAAGCTGCCAAGCAGATATCTCCACTAGTGAATCAGCCGCCATCTGAAGTGAACCATGGTCCACAAAATCTAATGGCTGGCCAAAGTCAGCTTACAGCACCCTTGACGTCAGCAAATACAGGAACTGTCTCAAATACATCCCATACAAGTGTTGATCTTCTCCAGAAACTCAGGTTGACGCCACAGCATGACCAAATGCAGCAGCAGTCTCTCGTGAAGACTTCCTTAACGCCAAACATCTCTGCCTCAGTTGGCCAGCTTGCAACACCAGAAAGCTTCAGAGAATCTCACAGTAAGCCATCAACCTTGAACAGCAAGATGACCTCTCCCCTTCAGGTATTCTGTGGGCTTTTGTATCCATAAAGCTTTAGACTGTTCTTAGGCTATGTGTTTGGGTTTTTTTCCCTGGAAAATGTGCTGTTATATATTAACCTTTTAAAAATAATTAAGGACTTCCATTGTGGGATATTGATTGAATTGCTAACTTGGAAATCCAGTTCCATTAGATTTTAGATCATAAGCATCTGCTATCAGTAACAGACCTGCCTACAGAAAAGGAGGCTTTTCAAGCTGGTGCTGTTAGGGGATGAATAAGTCCTAAAGAATTCATCTGTACTTGTGCCAGAAAAATACTATTAAGAACTGATAATCGGAGAAGGGACAGAAAGTTACAGACTGATAAGTGTTAGGAGAGTTGATGATGTGGATGTCTGGCCTGTACCTTTTTTGAAGGTACAAATGAACAGTTTCCTGTTTCTGCTTATTTTGCTTTGGATGTTTAGTACTCCTTCAATTTTTACCCCCTTCTGCTGGGATACTTGTGGGCTGCATCTAAATACTGTTGGTTATTTAGTAAAATAGATTGTAAACTGATTTATTTTGTCTTAATTGATAACCCTGGTTTACTTTATACTAGTATTGCTTACAAAGGACCTCTTAAGCTTTATTTCTTGGAGGAAAATCTATTGTCTTTGCCTTAATATCAGCCAAAGCAGTAAATTTGTTTTGAGAGACTAAGTGAAAACATCACTGCTAGTCTGTAAGGTTAATGCCTGTGGCTTTGTATTATAAATTATTTCCTATCGGTTAGTGTTCTGTGCTGTATGATTGGCTACCTCAGTAGTAAGGACATTAATGAGTTTGGGTTATTGGATTTAATTTTTTTTCCAAAGGAAGTAACTTTCTGTAGTGCTTTGTTGCATTACTGTTTTATTTTATAGATGTTCATAGAGTCTAAGCCAGTGCTTGATCATGTCTTTCTGCATCTTGGGTACAGTGATAATGCAAGAATAAAATACACCAAACAAAACTACTTACAGCTATATCTGCATGAATTGCCTTGGGTTTATCATTATCCAGTTTTGTTTTGGTTTTAACAAGATCTTTGGTAGCCATGTCTGGGTCAGCTGCTGCCGTTTGCTATTAATATGGTGATGACTTCCTCATAACAGAGAGCCAATTAAAAGCTCAGTTCTTCAGCCTGTAACTTGTACTAAGCATTATTTTAGAATACCCTGTATTTAAAATGGGTGCTTTTCTGCCCTCAGAAAAGAGGGAGTTATCACTGTCCTAATGTATAAGAAATGGGTGTGTGTTTATTGTGCTTTCTAGTTACCTTATTTCTAATCTACTGCTGTTCCTGACATTTTTCAAAATGGCTGTTACTGGTAGGTGCCAGGATTATTTTACTAGAGATCACCTTTTTGAGATGTCTGAACTGATTGATTTTTGTCGAGGGAATACAAATTGCAGAAGTACAAACTGAGCAGTTCTCTTGATCTAATATTGAAGAACTGTATGTTCTGAGCAGTATTTTTCTTTAGTGTAATACTAAACCTTGGTACAGATTTGCTGAAGGTTGTAACATCTTTGAGCATTTAGAAGAACAGGATGCTTTTATCCATAACTGCCCTTGACTGTGATTTATTCAACATCTGCTGGATAGCCTTGAAATTAGTGCTTCATAAGCTAACCCTTGTTTTCTTCCACCCTGTCCACTGTAGGCACATATTTTCATTAGACAAAATTCTCCATAGTCCAAATATACTCTCAAACTAGCAAGATTTCTTAACTTTTAATTCTTAAGACTTAAAGAATTTGATCTTGTGCTTGTTAACACTTCAAGAAGCTAACTTTATTTTTGTCATCAAGGCCTATCAATTCCCTGAGTGTTTTTCATTGTAGTTCAAGTAAGCTAAGAACTGTCTGTTGCAAAGGGGTTTTTCCAGTTCTGTGTTGCCAAGAGGTATTCCGTATGGCTATAACAAGTCCTTTGAAGAATGCCATAGAAATTAAAAGTATCTGATCTACATGACTTCTATTGTGTTTTCTGATATTCTGTAATATTTGAATTTTATTATATTATAGTATTGAAATCTGACTAATGAAATACCTGGATGCTGTTTGCAAAGCTATGAATACTTTTAGCAAAAATCTAGCAGAAAGCAGCATCTAATCTTTTGCAGAGGTGATTAAACTCATAGAAAAACTATACTGAACTTAACCTTCCTGGCAATTTACCAAACTGGTTACAGGGTTCTCAACTCTTCACTTTTTTAGCATCTGTTTTGTTCCTAGTTTCAGTGTTTTAATGTTTAGATTATTTTTTTAACTGTAGTGGTGTTTCTTCAGAAGCATTTTGTTACGGCTTTACAGGTTTGCTGTAATACTGAAAGTATGAAATATAAATTCAAATATTTTCATCTTTTTCCAACTTCCCATTAATTATATCAGTTCTACAAAATGGAACAGATTATATCTGCTGTCTGAAATATGCATTTTTGTGCTTTCATAAAAGTAGAGAAACCACCCCTGGAAATTGAGCTGTGGATGCTAAACTGTCGATTATGCTTTCTTTTCATCTTAGCCTGTACAACAAAGCAAGGAATCAGAAGTATTTCCACAGCCGAAGACTTTGTCTAAAACAAGTCAAGTAAGTGAATAAATACTTCTGCTAATTGTTTATTGGGTTTCTTAAATAAAAAAGAGGAGGGAGGTGTGAAACTGTGGTAAGCAGTTGGTATCTTAAGTAGTCGTTAGCCTCTGATCATTTTTGAAGTGCTGTTATGAAGCATCAAGCTGCCATCCTGAAGCAAGTGAGAGTTTCTGTAGCCTTCTGTGAATGAGTACACTTTTTATTGTACAAAAGCCTCTTATTGTTGGTGCTAATGTAGAAATTACAATACATTTTTTATCTGAGTCTTGCATTGAGTTTGCAAGGCTCAGGTAAGGTTAGCTTGCACCATCTGAACTGGTTTTATTATCTTATAAGCAAGCAGTACTAATGCAGGAGGGTTTATTAGCATTAGCCCAATCTTCAGCACCCCAGAGGCATAACATGCAATCCCTGCCTTGCTGTGTCTCTCAGTTTTCCTGAGAAAGCTTGTATTTTATGAAAAAGATAACAAGGAAAAAAAAAAAAAAAACCAACACAAAAATAACAATTTCTAAGTGCAAAATTTTCTAATAGCTAGTTTTAGTGATCCAAATACAGATTTAGCATTATTAGAATTGCCTTTGAATAACAGTTCAAAAATAACTGGTAATAGTCAAGTCTTCAAAAATTTTTAATCACTTTTTAGTTATGTATTCTTTTCAGGATACCATCTGTAACTTAATTCTGCTTTTTCTTTATCCATCCCCTCCATTTTCAAATCTGTTAAATTGCCTCATTCTTGTCCAACGTGCACTGCATAAAACCAGTTCTAGTGGCATGCCCAGATCTGATTCTGAAGGCAGTAAAAATGGTCCTGCTTAACGTAAAATGCTGTTGTAGCTACCAGCCTGCTCTAAGACAAGCTATACAGTCTGTTTGTGACACAGTAAATAATTACCTAAATAAAAGCATTTTATGTGAATTTCGGAATTTCAAGAAATGTGTATGTTGTATGGTAAACTGCATTTGTGGTTATAAATGTGTTGTCTTCAGCTGAAATCCCATGCTGTAAGTCTCCACAGTTTTGACTGTAACAAAATCAATTTGGTAGTTCTGCTGTTGTTGCTGTTATATACACATTAACTTTAGATGACTTTGCACTTTTTAATTCAGAAGCTTTTTGATTTCGCAAGGGAAACTTTTCTGTATTAAATATCTATGTATCACATTCAGTCTTAATTTCTTTTAAGTGAATAATAATTGCAGTTATTAGGAAATGTCAGAGTTGCTCAAAGGTACTGTTTATTCATGTCCACTTTATGCAAATGTAGTATTTCTCATACATTTGCAATTTATGCTTAAAAGGAGATGTGGTAAGGGCATTGTGTGGATGTCTGTAATGAAATGCACACAAACCTGTGGAAGAATGAGGAGGGAAGATGGTCCTCAGAATATGATGTTCCCTCTCCCCACATGGGAAAATGTACTTAGAATGAGAATGTTTTGGTGTACTCCAAATGACTTCATCAGTCATTTTAAGTATCTTTGAGATACTTTACTTCCATTTATAAGTTTATGGACGTATGGGAAGCGGGACTGGACTTTGTATAAACTCCTAAGGAAATAATAACCTGCAAAACAACCACAGGCTCCTTTTATTACCAAGGTGAAAAGCTCATCTTTTATTCAGTGTGTTCATGTTTCAACATAAGGAGGAAGGAGTCTGGAGACAAGAATATCAAAGACTTGTTACCTTTTTCAGCTTTTAAAATGAGAATTACTAGTAATAGTGATCTTCATAGGTAGCTATTTCTTCATGAAAAGCAGCTATTCAGCAGTATCTGACTTAAAAAATAGTGGCTACAATTTGTTACCTGTATGCTTGTCTCTCTGCCCTTTATAACTGCATTCATTCATACTGGACACAGTGCTTATTAACTTTCTGTTCTTTTGCAGGTTGCACCTCCACAGTTTGTTACAGCCACAACTACAGTAACGCCTTCAATCCTCTTGTCTCCTAGTGTTTTTCAGCAATCGGTTACAAAACCTACTGAAGTGGAGAATAAAGCCAGTTCTTCGCCTTTAACACTTGGAACAACAGACATTCAGGCTATACCTCCTACTGTTCTCAGTAGGTCTCAGCTTCAAGAAGCACTGATACATCTAATAAAGGTCCTGTCTTTAAAGAGCTCAATTTCCTAGGGATGGGGTTCTGAGTGCAGTAGCCAGTCCTGAGAAATTCTGTACCCCAAATAACTCATTTTGCCCTGAAACATCACAGTTCTTCCTTACTGTTGAAAGGGGTATATTATTCCACACTGTACACATAGTATAGCACAGCTTGCTCGTTTTGGTGGTAAGATGTAAAACTTAATAGGAAAGGGCTGTACAAGTGAGGAGAAAGTTGCACTAGCAGAAGCCCTGGTATGGAGTTGGGTTGGTTTTATTGTCTTTGTAAGTGTTTCTTGCTTTCCCAAGGAAGGCTTTCCTGCTTCCAGTTCCCTAGATCTGTTCCTGATCTTTACCTAAAGTATGTGTCCTTGAAATGGAAATTGCAGAGGTCTAGTTCTGTTTCTAGGGACTCGGAAGTTCAGCTGAATTAGATCTGTAATGTTGTGAGTAGCCATGTATTGAGATCATTCTGACCTGTGATGTCATGGTGAAGTTGCCACGAATGATAAACTTTTAACTCGGGATTTAACTTTTAACTTTGTTAACTGGGGATTGTCTTGCCCCCTCCACACTGATGTTAGAGCTTACACCCAAAACCCAAGTCTAAAAATAACAAACGGTATCACAGTATGCTAGAGATTGGAAGGGACCTCAAAAGATCATCTAGTCCAATCCCCCTGCCGGAGCAGGAACACCTAGATGAGGTTACACAGGAATGTGTCCAGGCGGGTTTTGAATGTCTCCAGAGAAGGAGACTCCACAACCCCCCTGGGCAGCCTGTTCCAGTGTTCCGTCACCCTCACTGAGAAGAAGTTTCTTCTCAAGTTTAAGTGGAACCTCTTGTGTTCCAGTTTGTACCTTCCCAGTCATGAAGTTGTTGGGACCAGAAAGGGCCACTACCAGATCCCATCATTAGCTGGGCTGTCTGCTTTACCTGTGTTGTTCCTTTTTGCATAACCTTTTCATATATTGGTGTTTATGGTTGTTTGTTTGGCTTTTAACTCTTTAAAGACTTCAGCTAGCTTACTTCTAAGTCTTGCAGCTGAGCTCAGCTGCCGGAAATCTTATTCTCATTAGAGATGCAGCACACTGATTCTCACCCGGTAGTCTGAAGAACATTACTAGTGACTTTAGAGAGATAATTGGGATATTTGTCTCCAGTCTTATCTGTATATAGAGATAGCTGAATGAAGACCAGAATACATGTACCCTGCAGTATGGGAGTGCTTGTGCAGTGCTCCAAGCAGGATACCAGTTTTGCTGTGCAGATCTTCTGAAAAGAGTATTACATCTTCAAGCTAGCTGATTAGATACTAGTTTTGTAAATTTGTCATTTGAAATATTGTTACATATTGTCTATAGCTTAATCTAATTCACTTCCCAGTCACCCAGTTACCCCTGGTTTGCTTGGGTGAGCATCCAGTGTGCTTGGTGATCTCTTTAGCTGTCTTACCACCTTCATGGTTCAAAATCTTTATGTAGTCGAAAGAGCACTGCCTTTTGTACAAGTATGCAGCTAGTTCCCTTTGCACCTTTTAAGTAATGTTTCTAATATGTTTGGTTTTTTTTTTCTCCTGCAGAATGATTCCCATTTTCTCAGCACTATACATGAAGTCTACTTGCAAGTCCTAACCAAGAATATGGACAACATTAAGCTATAACTGAAGCTAAATCTACTTAAAATATATCAGTTTTAGAAACTACTATGCCTCGAGTATAAAAATTAATATTTTTGTAAAAGAATATTTACTTTTCAATGTCTTGAATTTGAACCTCTTAGGAAAGACTATTCCTTAAATACTTACGAAAATAATGTTCTCAGAAGTGATGGAGGTTTTCACTGTGATCATCACCAGCAAACCTTTTTCTTTTTTTTTTTTTTTTTGTTTTCTTAACTAGGGAGGGGACATAAGTTGCATTTGAGCTCTCATTAGCATGAAGTGAATGTGCAAATGTTTGCTCTGGCTTTCATTCCTCGCTGTATTCACTGTCTAAGGATTACAGACTCAATGCTATTTAAACCAGCAAATAGTACAGTACACTGCACAACATTGGAACAAAATTCAGTTATGGGAACCTAGTTGCAGTTTGAAGGACTGAGGAAAAGCAGAGCAAAATGCCTTGGGATGAAGTTGGCAGGTGTGGGGAAGGAATGGATCTGGAAGGCAGGCCTTTGCAGCTAAATCTTTAATGAAAAGTTTAAAAATGTGATTTGCTCAATACATTGACAGTCTCTAGCTAATGCACATAAATCTATCTTTTAAATATTCCATTAATCTTATTTGCTTCTGCATTGCTGACATTAAACAGGTACCCAAGTGAATGAGGCCACTTTCATTAAAAAGGCAAAATTTGAAATATGCAAAATCCTCAGTGATTGTATCTTTTTTTTTTTTTTTTTTTTTAAGCAACGGAGCAGTTCTGTTGAGTGTTGAAGTTCTCTTGTTTCACATTTATAGTTAGGAGGGCGCTGCTGGAAAACCCTCTTCCCCTTTAGCAGTGTTTGATACAATTGAAATACTTTGTTTCCCTTTTAGCTTAGGGATGGACCATGTCATAGTTGGCTTTCATTCCTCAGTTGTGTTGGAACTGTAGTATTGAAACTGCAGATGGGGAACAAATGCATGCTTTTCTTCTGTTGCCTTCTCCCCAGATTGTTAGTGTAGACTTCATAGTCTGAAGTTTCTCTAATTAAAATGTTACTGCTTCATGTATGTGATTTAATAATTCCCTATTCACTAACATACAAATTTAACTGGATACTTTCCCACTTGAAGTCAGAAAATTTCTGATAGTTTCTTATGCTGCTCTGGTGGTTTACTCATGGCCTCTATTTATTTTCTGAAGGCATGCAAAGGTAATTAATAAGACTTCAGCAATAGTAGTTTTTAAAAATGCTTTTTCAAGTAGAAAAGTTTTGGTTTATTGAGTAAAAAGATAATCTCTAGTGAGTTGTAATGCACTGCTGCTTTCTTCTCTCTCAAGCACTATTGAAATATCGAGAAAAAGATTGTTTGGCTCCTTACAACATGTATGTGTGTATATATCCCATGGATTAGTTAATGTTGACATAGTCAAGGTGCATGGTCATTTCATTGGAAGCTAGTAATTGAGCTTTAATTGTGACTTGTTCACATATCTGTATGCTTTAGATTCAGCAAATATTTAAAATTTTATGTATTTGATCTATTTTAGGTTTTTTCATAGCATTTTAGTGGAAAATATATTTTGTTTAGCACTACCTGCCTTCTGAAAAGCTATTCTCAGCCTCTGAGTTCAGTGTTTCCAGTTAAAATATGTAGTATTTTGTTAAGAAAATGTGCAAGATTCAGGGAAATATGCTAACGTCATGCACATTCATCAAGAATTATATTGGCTTTAATGGTAGCATTTCAATTCAGCAATATAAACTCTGCCTTGGTAAGGAAGATAGGAGCTTCCTGCATAAATTCTAGAGGTATAATACTGTGTATGCATATAAACAGTGAGACTCGAATGAGACCTAATTTAATTTGTTTTGTTGGGGTTTTTAGGAAAAGTTTTGCTAAAAGGGACACACCAATGAGCAGTTCCTCTAAACAAAAATGGATAGCCTAAACCAAATAAAGAGTTGCTTTTTCTCTGGGTTTAGGCAAAGATGAAGTCCATAACTCTCACTTCTTATGGACAGTTTCCAGTTTCTTCAGAGGAAGAATTGATAAAAGCTTGTAAGAATAGACATACTGGAAGCTGATAGTGCATATCTGTACTGTTTGCTAAATGCAGTCATATCCAAAGATCTATAGATGATAGGAAGGAGTTGTATTTTGAGTTCTTCAGTCAAGTACTGTTGACAGAAGTAATACTGTGTGGAGTAGCAGTGCTGTTACAGAAATTTGACTCCACTTTGAATATGCTTAACTTGTTTCCAGCTGTCCACCAACCCCCACAAGCAGTTGGCTGATCCTTACTTTACTTTGTAGTCTACTGTTAGCAATACATTATTGTTTACTTCCCTTCCCTTCAGTTTTCAAAATGAATTAGAAGAGAAACAGTTGAAATCATAGTCACTAAGCATTTTTACTACAAGCAAACCTGTTTGTCTCAAACACCTGCACACATTTGTTCTAACCTCTCAATGTGTAGCCAACAGGCACCAGAACCAACCGAAGTGCCATCCAGTACACTGCAGAGATTGATGGCAAGTGCCAGGGCAGTGGGTTTAACAGATAAACCTCTTTAAAAGTTGCATTGTAAAACAGAAGCTCAGCTACACTGTAAAATTTTAATATATTTTTTAAAATGTGGACTGTTATTTAACTTTTTATCCCCAATTATTTTAACTTTTTACCCCCAATTATTTTAACTTTTTGCATAAATCTAAAATTACAGCTTGTTGAAAGTGCTTGATTCATGTTATCCTCACATAGGGATAACAGTGTATAGCAAGTTGTTGCCGTGGGTCATCACAAGAAATAACTGTGACCATTTTCAAGTTGGTTTTTTTGGGGGTGTATTTTTGTTTGGGTTGGGTGAAACTGCTGTCTTAATGGGATTTTACCTATTAGTTCTGAGAATTAAAAGGTCATTAGTTTAGACTATACTCCCTAAAGTCATTGTATTACCTAAGCTTGTGTTTTGTCTCTAGTGTTGTCACTAGGAAACAAAAATTTAAAAAGGCTTAAACCTAATAAAAGACAAGTTTCTAAAACCTACAGCTGCTGAATTGTTCAGGAAAAATCAAAATTCTCAGTTTTGTAGTTAGACTTTATCTGCTGTTATTTAATAATGCAAAGTTTGTATGAAAGGTGCCTAATAGCCATTACTTTAGAAGCAGTTTCGTCTTTCCAAATTAAACAGGATTTGCAGAATGTTTGAATAGAGATAAAAATATTTAAGTGATTCATCTTAACTTCATATAAAATGTTTAATTCTGTGTATAAGCACTCGATATTTAAACACTGCTGGATATATCTTTTTTTGCTTGCATTTCTAATTGCTTCCTTTTGGTATGTTTCTGAAACCTATTATGTCATGTGTAATCACTGATATAATTTCTGAAATGTTGTTAAAAACAAACTTAATTTGGGACTTGTTTTTTTTTTACATCTGTTCTAAACAAATCAGCCACCTTTTTGGCAGGTATTTGGGTTGCTTTGTACAGCGTATCTTAACAGGAGGAATGTGTGCAATATGTATCACCTCAGTTTTCTCTGGCAACATTACAAAAATGTTAAGATGCAATATCTTCACTTCAGAGATACTGCAATTTTTCCAACTTGATTTGGTGGCGTATTTATTCAGTGTATGGGCATATGGTTAGTTGTGGGATTTATGTACATTATGTGCTTTTAGTGTAAATTTCTGAGTTTTATCACTTTTTGTGGATGCATCAGTTGTACCCATTCGCGTGTTCCTTCAATCTGAAGATCATGGGGAAGGGGGGCTTCAGGAAAGATTTCTGAAAACCAGAACAAGAATGATTTTGAGTCAATAAATGTGGATACTGCATCATTAACATTTTTGGTATGGATTTTATAGCACCTATGTATGTTTGCAGTTATTAAGTTATTGCATTAATGTGTAAGAACAAGCATTTTTTCATCCAAAATTTTGTACGTTTGCAAATATATTTTTGTAATAAAACTTCAAAACAAATGTTTCAGCACCTCTTAAAATCTTCCAATGTTGCCTTTTATTTCTAGACCTCTAGTAGTCTCCTAGAAGGGTAAGTTCAGATCTTATTTAGGGTTAATATTTTCCAAAGAAACTTGAACTCCTTACTTCATACTGGGTGCAGAATGAAATTGCATTTGTTCTCTAAAGAAAATGCAGCATGCCTGCTTGAAGGACAGTTGAGAAATAGTCATTTGTAACAGCTTCTGACCATCCACTGTATTGCTGTAACTAGGCTTGCATTTTGAATTTGATAAACAGACCAATTTCCTTTATGTTCAGAAAGATGGCTGCAAGTTCACTGTCATAAGTAGAGCTGCAACTGGGTTTAGTGCCTTTCCTGCGCACTTTGATTTATTTTGTTTTTGGTTTTTTTTTTGTTTTTTTTTTTTAATGATTCTCCTTCTTACCCATCCAGATGTGGTGTATGGTACTCAATGGACATTGGTCTTTGATCATAGATTTGGTAATTGCAGTTGTCCTCTTACAACATCTGGCTTGTATCATGCAACTGATTGATCCAAATTTCACAAAGTAAAATAGGGAAGCTGCTGAGGAGGAAAACCGTAGTGAAGTTCTGTTGGAACAGATCTTGAAATTAAACAAAACCTTATGCCAAAGTCTGTTAATCTTAGGTAGATTCTTATTCCCTTTCTAACTACCCAGAAGAGTCGGATATTGCAAGGCATTCCATTTGTTAGGACAGGCCACTGAAGAATATTTGCTGCTCAGGTTAATATTGAACTGGCTCCTGTAGTATATAAAAAAGCAGATTCCTTTAATAGAAGACTACCATGCAAAACAGGTACAAAAGTCATGGATTTACTGTAAGGTAATAGAGAAAAAGTGGAAAAACCTAAGGCCTACAGTCTATCTGCAAATTCAGATGTGTTTGAAAAATACTTGAAGTGTTTTTGTCGTTGTGGTTGTCATTAACCTTTTTGTCTTCTCTGGACCCAGGTATTCCTGGTTACTGTTAATCCTCTGAAATGCTCCCCTTCAGTGTGGAAATAATACTTCTGAATTACTTTGTGTAGCTGCAGATACACATAGGCACTGTACAAAAAAATTTATGCAGACAAAAATCTTTCTGATCTTTTCTCACTATTGTCTGTGCTACAGTCATGTTTTCTGAGAGTGCATAAGAACATAAAAGTCAATTCCTGCTATTATGGTGATACAGTACTAGATAGAATCAAGGAGTAAGCATTAGGCTTCCTAAAACTCATCCACTAAAGCTCAAATTTTATTTGCAGGCTTGCAGAAAGAAATAACACAACTTGCTTTTAAACAACATTGTAGCTCATATTCATGGGCCAAATAAATGAAAGACAGTGGATTCATGCATCTGGTAAGGATTCAACTGTACTTCTCTGTATACAAGATACTGGGAGGGGGGGTAAACATTAGGATAGAGGATAAGAAACCTGTCATTCATATAACTTTTCTTCATTTATGAATAGGATGCAGTCAAATCACTAAATACAATCTAGTATGGCTGAGGTAAATTTCTCCTAGTAACCTATCCTGAAATTCAAAAGATTTGAAATTATAATGTATATTAAAAAATTTTGCAAGTTATTTTCAGTGCCCAATAGTGGAATTCCAAGTGTGAATCAGCTTTTTTCTTTTATCCAGATTTTAAAACTGAGGGATTTACTTTTGAACAGACATGCTAATTTAGGAGAGTTAAACTTTGGTGATAGAACTGTAACTGAGGTATGGTTTTTTTTTAGCTGTGAAGCTCATCCTCATCAGTTAGGCAACAATTTTTCACTTCCTCTTAGAATCCTTCATGTGTGACTCCTAATTAGGTTCAAAAAGCATTGGGAAAAGAGGGCAGTGAAGAGAGAGTATCAGTTACTGCATTTTTTTTGAGAGAGCACTTGCAAGCAAATGAAAGGGAAAGGACCAATAAATAGAAGATCCCTTAGAAGTGAACAAGGGAAGGAATAGCAAAATAGTGTAAGTAAATGTGAAAAGGAATGTTATAGACAAGTGTGGCCTCTGAAGGTATTTCCTGAAGCATGGACAAATTCAAGTTAGTTTTTTGTACCTGTACTACTGTATGTTGTCTTCTGGTATTCGCAAAGCTGAAATGTGGCTTTCCTGAAAGAATCTAGAATATTTCAGGGTGTCTTCAAAACCAGCCTGGTTATGTGTTATTTCCTTGCTCTAATTCTTAAGGTAGCAATACATACTTTGCCAGGTCTGCTGTGGGGCTTTTTAACCTCCAGCTGTGAAACAGCATAATGGAGTTGGCTGATTCATAGTGGTACTTAATTTTTGTCTTTACTTCATGGCTTCATGTTACAGCTGAAAATATGCTACACAGAGCAAGGCTGCTCATACCTAGTTGCCCTTTATCTTTCATTTTAAATAGACCATTAAAAATACTTCTACCATAATCCATTCTTTAAAATTCAAGAAGCTCCGTTTTTACAAAATAAACCTTAGGAAATATAGCCACAGAAGAATAAGGAGGTTTTTATATGCTGGCTGAAATGAAAGCCTTTGCCCTTAGGCCTTACTTGAAAGCATGCAGGTATGTGATGTAAATGCACAAGTTGTGTTTCTTTTCTCCTCATAAATAAGTCAAGAAGCTCTAGGAGTATCTACAGAGCAAAGATCTCCCAGCCTGTGTCCTGCATGCAAAGCTCTATGTGGTTCTAATTTAGAGAGCATATGGCTTGCACATCCTGCTTGGCTTGTTGTGGCTCGTAAGAGGGATGGTAAAGGCTTGACAGGTTATCCATCTGACTTTCTTGTGTAGGCTTCAGATTTATGGATAATGCTAAATGCCTTCTCTAGTTTACTTTGTAAGTATCAAATTAGTTTCTGCTCTCAGGGCAGAGTTCTCACATGTAACAAAATAGCTATGAAGGAAGCTTCTGCTTCTCAATTCTCACAAGAGTGGAGATACAAGGGTGGAAGTAAAGCCTACAGGATTTGGATGTGTGCAGAATCTGTTGTGGTTTACAGCAAGCCCTTCTCCTGGTGTAATCTTTGAGACAGAGGTCACAGGGCACCTATTGTGAGGAGAAATCTCAACTGTCCAATGCTTGAATAGGAAAATCCTGCCACAACAGGAGCCCTTAAAGAAAACCCAGAGGCTTTGTTAGAAACACATGCAGTACTTTTAACAAGGGGTTGAAAATAAATATAAATCAATATTCTCCAGATATGAGGGAGAATGTCTGAAGAAAACTGCTAATGTAAGAGATATATGTGCAAGTAATACAGGTTGCATACTATTTAGTGGCTGAGCCTGCTCCCGTGATGCAGTTATCTGTAGCTTCATTTTAGGTAAGAGACAGACTGATGTTACTACTAAACCTGTACCTGTTCCCATGCAATACGTGTCATTATTTCTTGGAATTTTTGATGCTATGTTGCACAGAAATTTGAGGGTTTTGTTGTTTTGGGTTTTTTTGTTGGTTGGTTGAGTGGGTCTTTAAATTTATTAGCAGCTGAATAATGTTATTATTGAAGACCAGCAGAACAATCTGCTCCATGTATAACTGAAGTCACTGTGATTTTGCACATGTGGAGGGATGTGCTGGTGATGCATAATGGTCTGCATCATTAGGGAATGCTTTGGCATAAATCCATCTCATCCACTCTTGAATGGTTCCCTTCTTGAAGGGCTTCTAAAGCAGCTGTTCTTTCAAAGGGCAAAAAATAGTCAAAGCCTGTTGTGTTGCAGAGGACAAGCTGAAGAAAATTTCTTTCCACTTCTTTCTTTTCATACATATTACAGCACAAATCCTGCTTTATTGGGTCATAGCTGTCTCTCCTACATTCTTCCTAAATGTACACAACCTATGGAAGCATTGCTATTTGAGAGATTTCTCAGCATAAGTAATTGGTTATAACTTTATTCTTTTACCAAATTCAGTTATTTGAATACTGATACTCATTTAAACAGAGTCTAAAGTGACTAATATTAAACTCCCCAGCTTGTTTGAAGAGTAAGTATTCTGGAAAGTGGATTATTAAGAATCAAATGGAGAAAGCAAAAGTGATGAAAGAACTGTGGAACACTGATGTATTCAGTAGGCCAAGCAGAGATGCAGGCAAATACCTCAAACTTCTACTATATAAATATTTCATATTTATGTTGAGATAATATGAAGAAATTGCAGCAAGTGAAAGTTCAGTTTGTAAATTTACAAAAATTTTGTAAATAACAGTAATGTTAGCAATTAGTTAAACTAATCTGAATACCCTCAAATACTGCTGTACTAGCATTACAAACTTCAATTTAAATATTCATAGAATGGTTTGGGTTGGAAGGGACCTTAAAGATCATTATAATCTTGTTGCATTTTTAGCAGAAATATACTTCCCTAAATAGCAGCAAAGAGCGGAGCAATTACCAATGCCAGTCCCAGTGTTGGTAATATTACATAGTCCTTTTAACACTGTAAAACATGCAATGATTTGGTTTTTCTCTAAGCTATGTGTTACATAAAAGATGTCTCTTTGTATAAAACTTGTCTCATCATTTGGCCTATTTGGTTTAATTTGAACATTATTCATGTATCATAAAATTGCAATCATATTTTGGAAACTTTGCATATTTTGGTTTGGTTTCCGGTCTTTTTCCTAAATAACATTTTATTTAGAGGCAGTATAAAAATTACTATGATTTTAAAATTATTTTTATTGAATGTTTGGCTGCCTGTAGCTCAAAAATAGTCTGTTCATTATGAAGCTTTCCATGAACATTTTGCCTTTTGCAGATTACTTTGTCAGCTGTATCTGAGGAGAAGGTTATAGTTGAGTTGAACTATGAATATAGTCTGGATTTATATAACTTATGTCTTGCTCTCATGGACTTCAAAGGTGAATTGATTTCTGTGTCTGGATATTTCTGGGTCAGGTGCTGCATAAGAACCTTACACTTTCCAGGTTGCTGGTTATAGCTGTTGATAGCCTGTGTAGCAGAGACAACTGGTGTTCTATGGAAAGTTCCAGTATAGGTTGGGGAACGACCTGTTAGAGAGTAGTGTAGGGGAGAGGGACCTGGGGGTCCTGGTGGACGGCAGGATGACCATGAGCCAGCACTGTGCCCTTGTGGCCAAGAAGGCCAATGGCATCCTGGGGTGTATTAGAAGGGGGGTGGTCAGTAGGTCGAGAGAGGTCCTCCTTTCCCTCTACTCTGTCCTGGTGAAACCGCATCTGGAATATTGTGTCCAGTTCTGGGCCTCTCAGTTCAAGAAGGACAGGGAACTGCTGGAGAGAGTTCAGCGCAGGGCAACTAAGATGATTAAGGGAGAGGAGCATCTCCCTTATGAGGAAAGGCTGAGGGAGCTGGGTCTCTATAGTTTGGAGGAGACTGAGGGGTGACCTTATTAGTGTATATAAATATATAAAGGGGGAGTGTCACGAGGATGGAGCCAGGCTCTTCTCAGTGGCAAACAATGATAGGACAAGGGGTAATGGGTACAAACTGGAACACAAGAGGTTCCACTTAAACTTGAGAAGAAACTTCTTCTCAGTGAGGGTGACAGAACACTGGAACAGGCTGCCCAGGGAGGTTGTGGAGTCTCCTTCTCTGGAGACATTCAAAACCCGCCTGGACACATTCCTATGTAACCTTATCTAGGTGTTCCTGCTCCGGCAGGGGGATTGGACTAGATGATCTTTTGAGGTCCCTTCCAATCTCTAACATACTGTGATACTGTGATACTGTGAAAAAAGTAAAGGATGTTTAAAGTGGTTTTTATGCTCCAGTGAGAACTCCAGAGCTGATCATTATTTCACAGTCTGCTGAATATTGTTTTCATAGGGTGTTTACTTGGGTGTGCACTTGTGCTTAACTAAAACCATTTGCTGTCATTGACGAAAGAACGGAACTTATTTTGAGCCAGGTGTGACACTATGGAGTGAATCTCTGGAAAAGTTGCAGCATCAGATTTAATCTGAGAATTTGCTGTATTCCCATAAATCAGACTATAATGATGGGAATTCCACCATATAACTTGTCATTTTTTTAAGGTACCCTGCAAATGAAATGAAACCATGTACACTATAGGAGATGTTCAGGACTAAAATCCATGCCAGCTGACTGGCAAATTGCCTTTCAGTTTAGAATCCATACAGTGCTTAAAGTGCAAATGCACAGCCCATTGTTCTCCTCCCATTCTTCCACTCATTTTCTTTACTCATTGTTTGGATTCTTTAGATGGTGAGCTACCTAACCATTCAGTGTTCTTACTGGAGTTTGATTTTGGAATTCCTTTCGAGAACAGTTTTTAAGGTAAAACTGGGGACAAAGCAAAAGAGCCTGAAATTTCAGCAGTTCAGAGCACATGCAGCTATTGCTTGGGTAAACAGGGTTGCCTGTACTTACATCAGCAATGCATTTTTGTGGTGTCTTGGCAAATGGCAGCCATAACTCGGCTTCTGTGCTTCTGCTGCACATAATGCTCTGTCTGTGAAATGTGTGGAGGAGGGGATGGAAAAATGCCATTGTCCTGTGTATGTATTTAAGAAGCTGTCCAGTCTAGTAGTCAGTAGTGAAGCTAATGAGATGTGATTGTATAGCCTGAAGCAAGACCTGTCCTTACATTTGCATCCTTGTTCTAATAATTTCTTATGTGGTTTCAGAGGCAAGTGCCAAGAATGTAGAAGAAATGTGGGCTCTTGTACCCAGTGTATACCATGACTTTAGCTATTGCTTTACAGTTCATCACACTTGGTCAAAGTTGCAGAAGTAACATGCCAATTCAGTAGATCAAAGTGGAGGCACTGACACAAGGTGGAATTTCATCCAGTGTACGCTTGAACTGCTGTTTTAATAACACAATACAGTACATAAGCACTCGGTGGTGCAGCATGTGGATTCAGGGAAAGGAGGGTGAGTTGCAGGCAGTAATCTCCCAATGACATTATCTAAGCTAAATCTATTTTAAAGTCTTTCTACCATCCAGATAACAATGGAGGAAACAAAGTAAGTTGTGAGCCACAGTAATACTGGTCTTATGCAGATCATCCCCCTTATTTTCTTACAAGAGGGAAAAAAGAAAGCACCATATGTCCAGCCCCTGAAGGCAATTGGTACAATTGTTATTGATACAGTACATTTGGGAGAGTGTTAGGGAGCCATCCTTACAATGGAGATTCAAGAGCAAATATTCACTTTAATCACAGGGACTTCATCACAGGCCTTACTCTTCAAACAGAGAATTAAATCAGTCTGGACCAATAAAGCCAAAACTGAGGCTATGATCTATTTGGCTTATATTTAAAAGAACTGTGAGGAAAAACAAAGGACATTGACTAAGGAGCAGAGAGTGACTAAACTCTGTTTTAGTTGACTGTTTCCTCACTTTGCCACTACAGATGATGTATGCAGACAGAAACAGTAACAGCCTGGCAATGCTTATGTATGTCTACTAGAAGCAAAAATATGGTGCAGAAATTACTTGGTTATTCTCATGATACCTGTTTCCACTATATTTTTCTACTGTTTATACTATAAGCCATCCAGAGAGATGAAGTACCTATAGCTCTAATTTATACTTCTTTTTTTTTCTTCCTGATGGAAATGTGTTTTGGAAGTTTAGGGAAACTTACTGCCTATAGCTGAAACTGGAAGAGTGTAAGCCATACATTCTTTATGTATCTGCAGTCAACACTATAGCCATTATTTCACTTATGCTTAGCTTCATTTGAAGAACTTACTTCATGCACTTCTTCTAACCCACAGATAGACCAAGTTATCCTGCCTAGCCTTGCTCAACTGACATGGTTATTCATGTCACTGGGATGGTTGTTGAGCCATATGTCAACATCAGTCTAAAGAACAGTGTTTAAACAGCAGAGCTGATAGAAAACTTGCCATTCACTTCCGTAGCACAGCCAATATTTTAACAACTGCTCTTAATCAGTGAGTATGGAGCAGAGCTCACGCTGATAAATGCTGCTGTGCTAGTAACATAGTTCTGTGCCTTCACCTACATCAGCAGATGGGAGATACCAGTATAGCAGGTCTACAGAGCCCGTAAGACTGTGCTGAAGACTCAACATATGCACTACATTTGTGTGTTTGAATTCTGCCCCAAACTCACTCTTGTCTGTCCTGTTGGACTGAATTAATGGCTGGGGCATATTAGCTGCTTTCTCAGACTGCATCTTCTGTTTCATATTTATTTAAAAGGAATCCAGTTCACAAGCTCCAAAACTGCTCAGCAGGGCAAGGCAAACCACAGTAATCAGGAGATTTATTCCAGAACAGTACTTCTGGCTCAAGCCAGTTTACACTTACCTTCTGACCATATGGCTGCAGACGGAATCAAATGTAGTGTTGCCTTGAGAAAGACCAAATGGTAGTGGAAAGGATGCAAGTAAGGACAAGGAGAAGAGGGGAAGTTACGTAACTTCCTTGAAGAGGTGGGTAATGCTCACTCTACAAGATTAGAATTATTTCAGACATATTTGAGGCTATGGCACAGACAGATCCCTAGCAAGATATCTGCTGGTCTATAGCATACAGCATATAAAGTTCAGTTGAGGATCTTTTAATGGGAGCCTAAGCTTACTTTTACTTCTCCAGTAGTTAAGGTAGGTTTTATAGTAGAAAATCTGAAAGGAGGAGCCCTAAATTAGTAATTCTCTTGTAGATTCTACTTGTAACTCTTGAGATCCTTCATAGTCCCTTGCTGAACATATTCCTTTGGGTACCATCTCCCTGGGAGGACAAAACTGTTGAACTGAAGTGGATTTCAACAGGAATATTGTAGGGAAACTGCTACTAAGAAGGCGGTAAATTCCTTCTATCATGTGTGTCATTCTATCATATGTTTCCTCAGCTAGGATCTCTTTGTTATGGCTTCCTACACCTACTAGCTAATTTCTAGTTATTGAGTATTATTTAATTTCCAAGGGGGCATTGCTCTGCTGTTGGAAGCCCTTGGTATTATAGGCCACATCTGCAGAGTTCTTAAATTTAAACCAAGGCTTATGTGATTCTCATCAAGCTCTTCCATATCCCAATTTTATTGTCTGTATCTCCTCAAAGTGTATCACTGAAATTAAAAGATCGGGGTAACTGGTTCTGCAAAAGAAAAGGAAGTAGTTGGCATACCTAATTATTTTAAAGTAAAATATAAATGAGAGAATAGGAAATGGCAGTTGCAGCAACTAGCCTTTATACAGTGCTCTGAAATTAACTGCACTTTGCTACTGTCAATTCCTGTTCTTTGACTTGTTTCTTTGACTTCTCGCTGGCATACAGCCTATTTCCAGTCTAGTTTTTCTTCTGAGTTTTTTTTATTTAAAGAATTTTTTAAAAGACAAATGATGGAGGAGTTAGAGGGAACTGTTAAGCTAAGGGAATGGTGCCTTCTTTTATTTCTTCCAGTAAACTGGTTAGTTTATGGAAGAAAGTGTTCCCTTGCCTTGCTAAGTGTTTCACATCCAACTTTTTAGTTGCAGTTTGTGAGGTGTGTATGGATGGATACTCTCTAAATAAAGGTGGCTTCCTTTCAGTCTGAAACCCAAACTCTTCAGAGTCTTAAAGACAAAAGTGTAGATTTTCTAATGTAAATGACACACACCACTAGTGTCTTCTGAAATTAGATGATTGCCGCAATTTGCTAGATGTAACAGCTTACACTTAAAACAGATTTTAAAGTATATTAATACTTTTAAATTACACAATACAACCTTCTGGACAAACTACCAATGGACATAACACTGAAATACATGGGGAGTGTAGTGCAGGTATGAGCAAAATGTGAGGTATTTGATATTTTTTGGTTGTCTGTTTAAACTTTTTTTTTTTTTTCAGATTGTCACTAGTGCTGCTTGAGCTTTCTAGAACACATTTGAAATATTCAACTTTCTGGTTAGGTTTGTAAGCTTTAATATCACTGTGTTCAGAATTGCTAAAGAAACTGCATTTCGTGATTGATGGCTGGTGAAGTCCATCTTTTACGCAAAAGTGGGTTTGTCAGATTTTTAAACATATAATTTTTTACAGCGCTGGGGGCAGGCATTCACACTCCGCATGCACACTTGTGGGTACAGAGTCAAAATTCCTTATAGTCAAGCCTTTTACATATTCACAGGACTGAGACGAAGATGAACCCCAACTCCCGACCGCAAAAGTTCCTTGTTCCTCTTTGTTCCACAGTTCCAGGAAACTACATACTTTCCCCTGGCCTACACGATTGTGCTTAGGCAGGCTACAATGCAAAAAGACAAAGCAAGCTTTGCTGAAGCAAACTACTTCTCTTACTGATCCCAGAAGAACAAAGTTACCGTTCAGGGGCGCTGGATGCAGTCAGTTCTCTTACAGATAGGAGCAGGCTGGAGCCGGAAACCCAATGCAGCGTTATCAAACAGCGTTCTGGACAGTGAAAAAACCCTGGCCTCGGGACACCCCCCCCCCCCCCACTTCACCGTCCGGGGCTCTGAAGGGCCGCCGGGCGAGGCGGGGAAATAGCGCCTGCGCGTGGCCACGGGCGGACGCCCGGAGCGCCTCCTGGCACCGTCGGGGGGCGCCCTGGCGCAGGCGGGAGGTAGGGCGTGAGGCCGCGCCTTCTTGTACGCTGCCTGTGCCCGCCCCGCGCACGGCCCGGTGAGCCGCGCTGCCTGCTGCCGCCGTGCCTGCCCAGCGCCGCCGCCTCTGCCGCCCTGCTGCTTCGCCTTCATGGAGGATTACCACAAGCCCGACCAGCAGACCCTGCAGGCCCTGAAGGACACGGCCAACCGGCTCCGCATCAACTCCATCAAGGCCACCACTGCGGCCGGCTCTGGGTGAGTGAGGCAGACGGACTGCGCCCCAGCATTGGCTGCAGACCGGCCCCGCAGCTCACGCCACTCCGGCAAGCCGCGCTCCCTCATCCCGGGGCATGCATCGAGGCGGAGCGGCCGCAGGAGGGGCTGCGCCGCGTTCCCTTAGCCCATTGTCCGCTGCCTAGGGCCACGCTGTTGGCTCCGAGGGCAGAGATCCTGTTCCCTCGCCCCTGTCCCTGTTTTATGCCCGTTTTGCAGGACACCGAGCAAGGGATGCTGCGGCCCATCCGTTCCCCGCGGCTGCCGGGAGGACTGAGGCTGCCGCAGGGTGGGACGTGGGCTGCGCGGGGAAGGGGATCCAGACGGTGGGGGTGATGCTGCTGTGGTCACGGCCGAATCCCGCTAGAACCCCTACCCCGTAACACCCATACTGTCCCCGGCACGTCGGGGGCCCGGCGCGGACCGGGTGATGTGGAGGTGCTACACTGGGAAATGGCGGCTGTGGGCCAGCAGCGCGGTGCGGTGCCGTGCTCCCGCGGGTAAAGGCCGCCCGGTCCGGGGCCGGCGGATGTTGTGACTGCGGAGAGGGGCCGGGAATGAGAAGCTGGTGCAGGGCTGGAAACCAAAGAATTTGTGCTCGAGGCACAAACGGTTTCTTTTTCATTCCGTGCCCGTCAGTTGGAACTAATTCCGCACAGAATTTCAAGTGAGCCCAAGTGGGATTATCTGTGAAATGCCCGCGGTCTCCAATGGGCAGTTTATTCAGGCCCCTGGACAGGATTTAGCGGAGGCTATGATGTGTGCAGATTCCAGAGTTATCCTTTCTTTGATCGTGCTTTACCTATGGAAAAAAATCTCTGCAAACAATCCGCATTTACTCATGTAAAATTAAAGCCTTTTTTTTCTGCTTGAATAACGTATTTGAGTGCTTCCACGTGGAGTGCCGGCTTTTTTTCTTCCTTTTTTAATATATCCCATCTTGTTGCAATTTCCTCCTTTGGACTCCTTTGAAACTGGCTGTAGCGTTAAAAAAAAAAAAAAAAAAAAAAATCCGAAGAAATCCTGGAATCCTTCTAATGCTGAGGTTTGTGTGGAGAAGGTGGTGAATAAAGTATTTTAAAGCTGCTTCTTTGAATTGCCTTACAGTGCCCACCCTGTGTCTGGCATGGGCTACCCACGTGGCCCTTTCTCAAGGCTTACAGAAATTGAACTTTACTTATTCCTTTTGCATGCAGCAAATGGAAACGCTGCTTTGGTTCTTAATGTAAAATGCAGTGGGGACACAGAGAAACTCTTAGCCAGCCACAGGAGCAGGTTTTTACAAAGCCGCGGCTTGTTTGTTCCAGTCTGGAAAGGGAAGTGCAGAATACCCGACAATTGCTCTTTTAATGCTTGATTTGTTTCAATGCTACAATGTAGAGGCAATGTTACACAAGCCTGTGTGAAACTGTAAGTAAGAAAAATTGTGCTAAATCTGCTTAGTAGAGCTTCAGCTTCAGTGTTGATCTTCTAGAGTGTATTTTAAGCAAGCCCCGGAGCTTGGATGATATCACTTGCTTTATCTACAGATAAAATTATTTCTGTTTTGTCAGATGTGCTATAAAAGAATAAGGGTCTTGCTACAGCCTTCTCTTTTGTGGTCCATGAAATTCGATAGTAAAACCATTTTCCCTATACTGATGAAGAAACAGTAAAAGTAATTTTACTCAAGATTTTTATTCCTGTTTCTTGTATGCTACAATACTGAGTACTTCTTGCGCAAAGGCATTTCATTAATTGCTCAAGTTTATTCTAGCACTAAAGTTCTGTAGAGTCTGAAATTATTACACAAGCAGATTATGAAAGATGGGTTCTGCAGGGCAGATTCTGTTGACAAGCCATATATTTTCTTAACTAGTAATATTTGGTTATTGAGATGATGGTGTAGTAATGTGCCTATAAGAAAAAGACATTCAGAGTCAGTTGCGGTTACATAAATTGTGTACGTTTCTAAAACAGCTTCTACACATTATGAATGTGTGGTCCAAAACCTGAATGAGACAGTAAGATTTGTTTAAGTTGCTGGTATACATTAGAAGTGTAGAAAAATGTTTGAATGCAAGTTAAATTTAAGTAGAAGCTTACAGTTAATAAGAATTGTCATGCTTGCATTGAGTCTGTTAAGGAAATTTGTGTTTGTTAAAGGTGCAGTTTGTAAAATGAAGGAAATACTTGCAATAAAAGCACTTCAAACAAAACGGGACCTGCCTGCTACTCTCAAGGAAGTAATTTCCATAAACTATGACATATGTTGCAACACAGGTGGTTCCCTGGTAGATCTGACCCACCAGTTGTTGCAGTTTCCACTTGTTCTAACTTCTGTTAAGTTGTGGCCTTTGTCTAGACAAGACCAGGCAGTCTGATCCTGAAGATGCTCAAACATAGCACTTTGAGTACTTTATCAGGCACAGTGGAAAAATGCAGTGAGCTGGAAAAAAAAGTTGTGCTTAAAAAGCCCTAGGTGGGGAAATGTTTGATTAAGTTGTAAAGATTGAACTTACTTGCTTTTGGGTGTGGAAGAGTTTTTCTTTTAGGTAAGAAGTGCAGACATTTTAATCAAAACTGGTAGAGGCTTTTTGGTAGCTAATGATACATTTCTGATACTGTGAAACTGTTACTGGCTTCCTAGAATTAGATATTTAAATTCTCAAAAGTGGAAGTTGCAAGGGTTTCTTAAGAGGCAGTTAAGTTTCACAACATGTGGTATCATCTTTTATTGCAGGTAATTTTCTTTTTTTCTTTTTTTTTTTTTTTTTTTTTTGACTTTTGTCTTTCAGTGTTCAATTTTAACATTCCACCACTCTTCTCTTTAGTTGAAATGTGTAGATGGAGCTAATATGAATTGATGTAGAGTAATAAAAAACCCCCACAAAACTATGTTGGAGTAATTATTTTACCCTTGATTTGTGCGGATCTAGAATTTTAGTGTTCCAGTGTACTTTAGTTCGGTTTTCTACTAAAGGGATGTATTTCAAAGTTGAGGCATTTCTTCAGTAGAAGCTATCTGGCAGAGAAGCATGTTAATGGGGCCACTGCTGTAGAGTTCTGGATTGTTCACCAGTTGGGAACAAAATGTGGGAGATTGTGTGACGATAGTGGCAATGACTTGCTGTGTCTTTTTCTCCCCTTGTACAAAGTATTCCATATACACTTTGCTAGGCTTAATAAGGAGTTCTCTTAACAGAACTTACTAGAAGAGTATGAGCTAAGAGAAGACCAGTACATGTGGTTCATATGGCTTTATTTAAAGAAAATGGTGTAGTTATTTGTAAAATTATTTCTGGTATCCAATATGTAGTTAAATTTTTGCTATTTTTTGTTAGTAGAAAGTCATTTAACTTGTAGTTTTAACAAAGTTTAATATTATTATTTTATTATTTTCAGGTAATTTAATAAATTTTTCTACTTTTTTATTTCCACATGCTACCATTTTAGGTTGTTTAAAACTTTTTTTACCGAGACCAGGAGTTCATAGAAGTATGGTTAAGTATAAAGTTAATAAAATTAAGGGAATGAAAGCTTTAAACAAGCATGTAAGGCTTATTGATTAACTCAAATACATATATATTTACTAATATGTTTGAACCATGGTTTAAAGCTAATACTTTTGGTTCTCTGTGTGTGAGTACTTACTAAGGGATGGACACTAACCATAATTCAAATTATGCTAGTGTTTTGCATGTTTTTATTCTCTTATTACAGCACTGTTGGGGGTGGGTGGAAGGTTCATTACTACAAGAAGAGAATATTAAAGTTTTACTGAAAGTGTTGTCTAATCCTAACATGCATGGTAAATGTACATGCGGGAAAAGAAATGTGACACTTTCATAATAAGTTTGTGCTATTTTACAAGAAGGGTCAAATATTTTAAGAATATCATGTTAAAGATGAAAAATAAATGTTGGTAGAAGAGAAACCAAGATGAGACTGCACGTTATTGTCAAGGCTGGTGCAGATTTCTGCAGCCATAACCTTTCTACTGTTCATCATTCACTGTTCTGTACCTCAGTAGCAATCACTGATCTCAAGAATGATCCTGTTTACACCACTAAAATCTGAAAAATGCTACTTTCTGCACTCAGTAGAGGTTTTTAAAGAGACTTCTAACTCCTTATAAGCTTTATCATGATTGAAAAGGCAAGGCTAATACACAGGTGGTCAAGTATTGCTGTGCCTTCAAGGTGTGTAAGAGCTACAGTCATCGTAATTTAAAATCACAGTGAAGTAGATAAATAAAATCAAATGTATGCCCTCTGCTACACTTCAGATTAAATACCTACCTTGTCTTGGAATGACTGAATATTTGGCACTTGGAAATAACTCTTTTCATGTAACTTTGCATTTACTTGTTGCTACTATATGGAATACTTTCTTCTGAAATGAGCCTTGTGTATTTCTAAGCCAAGTTATTGTTGCAAAAGTTATCCCAGATAGTTCAATGGGAGAGACTATTCCAGATACTTACAAATGTTTGACAAACCAACTAGTTCAGTATTTCAGCCTCATATAGATGTAAATGTAGAAAATGTTGGTTTCTCTCTTAGCCAAAGGTTAAGCAAATTAGTATTTTACAATGTGCTTCTTTCTGGGTTTTTACTGGAGATAGCAAATCTTTGCTTCCAGTTTCAGTAGAAGATGAAGTACAAGAATTGTATTACTTAATGTTCTCTTTAGAAATCAGCATTCTAGTTCTGTCTGCTTTAGCATGGTAAAAGAAAATGGTACCCTATGTGATACA